>NC_064824.1:139270930-139581077 GCF_024166365.1 Elephas maximus indicus
GCGAAGAGAAAAAGATCAAAGTCAGAGTCACTGGTGTGAGGGGACCCCAGCTGGGCCCGCTGAGGACATGGTCCCATCTGCAGGGAGCACAGGACGCTCACTTCCGACCTGGGTGCCCGGCCCGTGGCGTCGCCGCGTGGGGAAGTCAGCCCAGCTGCCTGGCCTGGCCTGTGCTTGCAGCACACAGCTCTTAGAAAATTCACTCCCGATGCCTGCTCTCCAGGCTGCCAAAGCTCTGTTGTGAAAGTTAATATTCCTGGCGGACTCCCCGAGTCCCAGACCACAAGTTGGGCATCACCCGGGAGCCCCAGTCCAGACCTGCGGAATCAACGTCTGCATTTTAACAAGACCCCAGGGATTCCTGTGCACAGGGAAGTTCGGGGAGCCTGCTGTAGGGGCTTCACAGCTACTCCGTTTTAGGTGGGGTGCTGTGTACTTGTATTACAGGACTGTTATGGAGTGCGTCGTGCCCCCCCCAAAAAAAAAATGTGTGCTCTAATCCTAACCCCTATACCTGTGATTATAATCCCATTTGGAAATAGGCTTTCTCTGTTCTGTTAAGGAGGCAGGATTAGTCGGGGGTGTGCCTTAAGCCAGCCTCTTTTGAGGTAGAGCAGATTCAGCAAGCAGAGATGGGGGAAGGTAGATGCCAGGTCACGTGAAAATCCCCAAGGAACAAAAGCTGAAAAGAGACAAGGACCTTCCCCCGGAGCCATCAAAGAAAGATGGCCTTCCCCAAGAGCTGCCGCCCTAAATTCTGACTTCTAGTCTCCTAAACTGTGAGAGAATAGTTTCTGTTAAAGCCCTACTTGTATTTCTGGTACAGCAGCAGTAATAGTTAAGACGGGAACGTTGTGAGAAGCGGCCTGAGGAAACTCATTGTTGTATTTGGGGTAAAAATAGGGTGTCCCCATGTCACCAAGGAACTTTTTTACAGGAGGCCCCCAGCCCCCAGTGAGAAATTCCTCGCAGGTCTCAGTGTCCGGGGAGTGTCTTATGCGTGGATACTGCCTTAATGGGCTCGAGCTGCTCCCTGCCTTGGCTCTGAAGCTCAGAACCTTATTCCGAGTCTGTCTGGCAGCGCTCCGTGAGCACATGACACTTATTTTTTCTTAAACTTCCTATTTCTTTCTCTCCCTCTACTTACCAGCCTCACGCCCTGCCTTTGTTACTTCTTTTTTATCCTGAATGCATTTCTGTAAATACACTGTTTTTTTCTAGAGCCAGTGGGGAAATGCATTTATAAATCAGTGCCATGAAGGACAACTAGCAGCCCTCTCTGATGGTGTGTTTCCTCAGCCGATGAAGGAAGCTGCCATGGTATTTTTCAAAGAACCACTTGCCAGGTTTCTCAGCCCCGACATCCAGCCTTCCTGCCCACCACAACATCCGCTGCTGGGAAGCAGGTTTGCGTGTGTAGATGCCTCTGCTCCGTGGTCAGTCGTCCTTTCGCCATCGGGGAGGGGTGCCAGCTCTGAGTACTGATGTTAACTTTTGCCTATGTATTTCATGTCTGGGACTCACTGAAAAGTGAGTGGTTCAAGTCTATCCAGAGGCACCTTGGAAGAAAGGCCTGGCAAGCTACTTCTGAAAAAGTCAGGGATTGAAAACGTTACTGAGCACAGTTTTGCTCTGACACATGCGGGGTTGCCATAAGTTGGAGTCAGCTCAGCAGCATGTGGTTATTTAGTGTTGAGCTAAAGTTCTTTACTGTAATTTAGCACACTGCTGTCGTTTTCATGTACAGCATTTCCGGGGCGGATTATCCAATAGGCCAGGTAAGCGTGGTCCTCGAGGTGGTGAAACCCCTGTGAAATTGTTCACCACAGATTACTAAGTAAATGCAAGTAAACCCATGCTGGCCTTGCTTACCAGATCGCATGTAGTGAACAATTTCACAGGGGTTTCACCATATCCTTGAAACCGTTCACTACAGATTGTTAAGGAAGCACAAGGAAACCTGTGTTTACCTTGCTTCCTGGGCCATCTGCCTCTATCAGGGACTGTAAATTTGAAAAGAGGCTCTGATTCTGTAGGGAAGTGCTGTGGGGTTGGGAGAGAGATAGATGCCAGCCATACCTAGAAATAGTTTTTGATGTGGTGAAAAATGAAATTGTTCACTACAGATGACCTGGTAAGCAAGGTAAGCACCGTGTTTATCTTGCCTATTGGACAGTCTGCCCCTGATTATTTCATCCCCACAAAACACTGGAGGGTAGATCTCTGTGTCTCCATTTTGTAAACACTGAAAGCCAGGGTCTCAAGTGCCCAAGCTCAGGCAGCCTTGTAGTGGGGCCACGAAGCCCAAGGTACTTATCTGAACTATCATGCTGAACCACTCTTCGGGGGGCGGCGGGGCCACTCAGTGGAAAGAGATCAGACAAATTACCAGAGTCCTTCAGAGGCGATGCATAACTGACTGATTAGATAGAAGGTCTCAGAAGAACAAGCCTCTTGAGATCCTCACACTGGAATGTTCAGATGAAAGTAGCATAATTTAAATGCTGCAAAGATCACTTGGCCATCCACCCATCGACCTTGCTGCTCCTGGTTGTTTCTAAAGACGTAATCTGAGATGCGGCTGAAGATTTGGGGAAAGAATGTTCATCACCACGTTACTTAGAAAATGAAAACAGCGTCTACAAAGGAAGCCTCCAAATGTCCAAAACAAGGGTTGTCATGGGATTAAATGAGCTATTTTATATGTGAAGTGCTTGTAGTAGTGTCCGGGAATTGGAGCCCTAGTGGGTGCAGTGGTGAAGAGCCACGGCTGCTAATCAAAAGGTCGGCAGTTCGAATCCAACAGCTGCTCCTTGGAAACCTTGTGGGGCAGTTCTGCTCTGTCCTGTAGAGTCGCTGTGAGTCAGAATCTACTCAATGACAATGGGTTTGGTTTTTTGGGAATTAGAAAGCGCTGTAAAAAAAAATTTTTTTTCTTTTTTGTAGAAGTGTTTACTATTGTTGGTGTTTTTGTTGATTAAGAAAATAATAGCACAACCATATAATAAACTATGGTGTGAAACAATATATGAAAAATATTTTTAAGGAAAACTAATAAATGAAAAAAGATACAAACATTTCACTAGTTTTGCTGAAGAAAATAGAGAATGAAAGGAAATACACCAAAATGTTTACACATGGTTACCACCAGATGTTGAGATTATTGGTGAATTCAACTTCTTTTTTCTTTAATCCTTTTATTTCCATTTTTTATATCCATTTTTTTCCACTGGGTGTATTTAATATTTTTATATTTTCAAGTTTAAGGTTGCTTACTCTCAAATAACAGTTGTAACATTTGAGATTGATGAGGTCCACCGACGGCCAGCTTCAGCCTGACAGCGACATTAGGGCTACAGACCAGCACGAAGCGCAGCAGGCACAGTGTTCGCCTTGTTGTGTCAGCTCTTTCCACAGCAACACTGGGTAACAAACGACCCCGAAACTCAGTGGCTACGACAAATAGCATTCATTCTTCCACTCGGGGGTGTGCAGGGGTGTGCGGTGTGGCGGGCGGGGGGGTCTGCTTCCAGCTGTGTGCTGGCTGCGCTTGGCTGTGAGCTGAGCGTCTACTCCGCGAGTGCTTTCTGAATGGCCAGCAGCCACCCACCACGCTCTTCTGCTGTGGAATCTCCCAAGTCCCACAGGGTGAGACCAGCCTGTCGTTGGGTGTCCTCAGGTTGATGCTGACTCACAGCCACCCCGTGTGATAGAGCAGGACTTCCCCACAGGGTTACCTAGGCTGCAGTCTATGGGAGCAGATCACCAGGCCTTTCCCCACTTAGCCGTGTTGGTTCAGACCACTGACCTTTCAGTTTGTAGCCGAGTGCTTGACTGTTGCTCCCCTCTGGGCTCCCTAAGATCCCTCTTACATCGTGTCTGCTACCGTTCCGCTGTCCAAAGGAAGTCAGATGGCCAAGCACAAAACCAACGGGACGAGGAAGTAGACACCACTCGCCCAGTGGGAGTGAGGAGAGAGAATAGTGGATGAGTGGTGATACAGACACCCCAGTTGTGATCTGAGTCTGCTCTGTGCTGGCGCACAGTTTTCTCCAGTGGAGCAGTGGCGACGAGCTGCTGAGCTGCTGGCATGGCATAGCACTTTGGAAGCAGACAGCTCTAGTTGTGAGCTGTTACTCTGCTGTTTTCTACGTTGTGTTCTTAATGGGGAAGCCCAGGTGGCGCAGAGGTTAACTGCTACGGCTGCTGATCATAAGGTCAGCAGTTTGAATCCACCAAGCACTCCTTGGAAACTCTATGGGGCAGTTCTACTGTCCTACAGGGTCGATGTGAGTCGGAATCGACTCGATGGCAGTGGGTTCTGGTTGGTTCTTAATGGGGTTTCAAACCAGTTTGTTCCGGTTCCAGCCCGGGCTGAGAGCCTGCAATTCCACCCCAGATACACTGAATCAGATTCTGCAGTTTAGCAAGCTCCCCAGGTAATTCTTAACCAAAACCCGGTGCAGTCGAGTCGATTCCTACTCACAGCGACCCTATAGGACAGAGTAGAACTGCCCCACAGAGTTTCCAAGGAGCGCCTGGTGGATTCAAACTGCCGACTCTTTGGTTAGCAGCCGTAGCACTTAACCACCATGCCACCAGGTGATTCCTATGTATCATAAATTTTGAGACCCACTGCTCTACTAGTGGTTCTCAGAATTGGTCCCCAACCAGCAGCATTAGCCTCACCTGGCAACTTGTTAGAAATGCAAATTCTCAGCAGGGGTTTGAACTGGAGCGAAGCAGTTGGAAGTCCTGGTTCTTAAGCATGTAACTTAACCACCAAGCTGTCGTTTCCTCCATTGCTAAATGGGGTTGTTGTGAGAATTAAACAAGAAAACATGTGAAGGTCTGAGCAAAAAAAACCAAAAAACCAAACCAAGCCTGTTGCCGTGGAGTCGATTCCGACTCATAGTGACCCTACAGGACAGAGTAGAACTGCCCCATAGAGTTTCCAGGGAGCGCCTGGTGGATTCGAACTGCCGACTTTTGGTTAGCAGCCATAGCTCTTAACCACTACGCCACCAGGGTTTGGTTTTTAGGAAGCACTCAATGAATGATGTTAGTTATTCATATACTGGAGTCCCTGGGTGGTGCAAATGGTTAACTTACTGCTAACAAAGTTGGAGGTTCAAGTCTCCTAGAGGCTCCTCAGAAGAAAGGCCTGGCAATTCTCCTTCTAAAAAATACAGCTGTTAAAAACCATGTGGAGCACAGTTCTACTGTGACACACATGGGGTTGCCACGACTTGGGATTGACTCAATGACAACTGGTGTGTTTGTCTTTGGTTCACGCGTTATTAGTAGCTATTGGGAAGATATTTGAGATTCAGTGCTGAGGAAAAATAATTATAAATATAGAATTCTCTGCTTGGTTAACTACCAATCTAAAATGAGGGCACAATAACAATATTTTAGATTGAACTCATTATTTGCGAAAGCTACTATATTAGTCAAGATAAGCTAAGTTACGCCGCACTAACAAATGAGTCTCAAATGTGGGTGCCTTACAAAAGCAAATGTCTATTGTGTGCCATGCTACGTGCCCGCTGCGGGTCAGCGAAGGCACTGCTCTGTGTCACTGTCACTCGGGTCCAGGTGACAGAGCAGCCTTGGTGTGAAACGTTACGGAGAGAGAAGAGCTCGACAGGGCTTGGCGTATAATCCTCCTGTAAGGAGAAGCTCTGGAAAGAGAGACACCAAGTATATGTGAACATAGTGTGGTGTACTCAAGAATGTATATAGCTTTTAAACCATTGGGGAAAGAAAAAAAAAACAGTTGCCATCGAGTTGACTCTGACATGGCACCCCCACGTGTGTCAGAGTAGAACCGTGCTCCACAGGGTTTTCAATGGCTGGTTTTCAGAAGTAGATCACCAGGCTTTTCTTCCAAGGTACCTCTGGGTGCACTAGAGCCTCAAACTGTTCAGTTAGCAGTCGGGCACATTAGCAGTGTGCACCACTCGGGAACTCCTTTAAACCATTAGATAGGGGAAAGAAGGAATGCAAATTCAATCTATTAAGAAAGGAAGGAGAAGTATGGAAAGAGAAAATGGTAAATACAAAACACAAACTAAAATAGTAAAAAGTAATCCAAACTTACGAGCAGTCACGGTAACTGTGAACAAACTAAACTCAAAAACAATGATTATCAGATTGCATGATAAAATTCAGGTATATGCTCCTGACATGAGGAACACACCTAAAACGCCACGGTAGGGAAAAGATGGAATAGATACCAGATCAAGATTAAGCAAAAAAGATGATGCTATATTAAATGTTGTCTTAGGCTGGGTTCTCTAGAGAAGCAAAGCCAGTGAAACGTGTATATATATATGTAGAACGGGGAGGGGTGGGGAGAGAGATTTATCTCAAGGAAATAACTCATGTGGTTGTAGAGGCTGGAAAGTCCCAAGTCCTAAGACAATATACTGTCAAATGTATAAAGACAGGAAAAAAAAAATTACAAGGAGGCATTAACAAATAATCATAGCAGAGATATGCAACACATCGTCCCAATAATTGATAAAATATGTAGGCTGACAAAGAATAAAGATACGTTAGAGACAAGCTTAAATGAATGTTGTTAGGTGCCCTCAAGTCTGTTCCAACTCGTAATGACCCTATGTATGAGAGATGGAGACGCTGCCTAGCCCTGCCCCATCCTCATAATCATTGTTATGCTTGAGCCCATTGGGCCACTGTGTCATTCCATCTCATTGAGGGTCTTGCTCTTTTTTGCTGACCCTCTACCAAGACAGATTTGTTTGTTCTCTTGAAAGTCTATGGTATATTCTGTATTCTTTGCCAACAACATAATTCAAAAGCATCAATTCTTCTCTGGTCTTCCTTAATCAGTGTCTAGCTTTCACATGCATATGAGGCAATTGAAAACACCATGGCTTGGGTCAAACACAACTTAGTCCTTAAAGCATCATCTTTGCTTTTTAACTCTTTAAAGAGATCTTTTGCAGCAGATTTGCCCAATCCAACACATCGTTTGGTTTCTTGACTGCTGCTTCCATGGGCATTGATTGTGGATTCAAGTAAAATGAAATCCTTGACAACTTCAGTCTTTTCCCCATTTATCATGATGTTGCTTATTATTCTAATTGTGAGGATTTTTGTTTTTTTTATGTTGAGGCATAATCCATTCTGAAGGCTGTGGTCATTGATCTTCATCAGTAAGTGCTTCAAGTCCTCTTCACTTTCAGCAAGCAAGTTTGTGTCATCTGCATATCACGGGTCATGAATGAGTCTTCCTCCAATCCTGATGCTGCGTTCTTCTTCATATAGTCCAGCTTCTTGGATTATTTGCTCAGCGTACAGATTGAGTAATGTGGTGAAAGGATGCAACCCTGGTACACACCTTTACTGACTTTAAACCATGCAGTATCCCCTTGTTCTGTTTGAATGACTGCCTCTGGGTCCATGTACAGGTTCCTCATGAGCACAATTAAGTGTTCTAGAATTCCCATTCTTCACAATGTTATCAGTAATTTGTTATGACCCATAGAGTTGAATGCCTTTGCATAGTCAATAAAATACATGTAAACATCTTTCTGGTATTTTCTGCTCTCAGCCAGTATCTATCTGACATCACCAATGATATCCCTTGTTCTAAGTTCTCCTCTGAATCCGGCTTGAATTTCTGGCAGTTCCTTGTCAGTGTACTGCAGCAACTGCTTTTAAATGATCTTCAGCAAAATTTTACTTGTGTGGTATTAATGATATCGTTCAGTAATTTCCTCATTCTGTTGGATCACCTTTTCTTTGGAATGGGTAAAAGTATGGATTACTTCCAGTCAGTTAGCTGTCTTCCAGATTTCTTGGCATAAATGAGCGAACACTTCCAGTACTGCATCCATTTGTTGAAACATGTCAGTTGGAATTCTATCAACTCCTGGAGCCTTGTTTCTTGCCAATGCCTTCAGTGAAGCTTGGACTTCTTCCTTCAGTATCATCGGTTCTTGATCATATACTACCTCCTGAAATGGTTGAATATCGACCAATTCTTTTTGGTATGGTGATTCTGTGTATTCCTTCCATCTTCTTTTGATGCCTCCTGTGTCCTCCAATGCTTTGCCCATAGAATCCTTCAAATTTGCAACTTGAGTCGAATTTTTCCTTCAGTTCTTTCAGCTTGAGAAATGCTGAGCGTGTTCTTCCCTTTGTGTTTTCTAATTCCAGGTCTTTGCACATGTCATTATAATACTTTGTCTTCTTGAGCCTCCCTTTGAAATCTTCTGTTCAGCTCTTTTACTTCATCATTTCTACCATTTGCTTTAGCTACTCTACATTCAAGAGCAGGTTTCAGAGTCTCTTCTGACATCCATTTTGGTCTTTCTAGTTTTTTCGATGACCTTTTGTTTTCTTCTTGTATGATGTCCTTTGATATCATCCCTCAACTCCTCTGGTCTTCTGTCATTAGTGTTCCATGAGTCAAATGTATTGTTGAGATGGTCTCCACTTTCAAGTGGGATATACTCAAGATCATATTTTTGCTCTAGTGAACTTGTCTTAATTTTCTTCAGTTTTAACTTGAACTTGCATATGAGCAAGTGATGGTCTGTTCCACTCTTGCCCCCGGCCTTGTTTAGTTGATTCTTGTGTTTTTCATACAGTGAGGTCCACATGAGAAGTCACCATTTATGTTCATTGAAAAAAGGTCTTGCAAAATTCTGTCATGTGATCTCAGGCATGGTTTCCGTCACAAGACCATATTTTCTCACCACCGATCCTTCTTTATTTCCAACTTTTGCCTTTCGATCTCTAATAATTATCAATTCATCTTGATTGCATGTTTGATCAGTTTCAGACTCAGAAGTTGGTAAAAGTCTTTAATTTCCTCACCTTTGGAATTGGTGGTTGGTTGTAAGTTTGAATAATAGTCACGTTAACTGGTCTTCCTTGTAGGTGTATGGACATTATCTTATCACTGACAGTGTTGTACTTCAGAATAGGTTTTGAAATGTTCTTTTTCATGATGAATGCAATGCCATTCCTCTTCAATTTGTCATTCCCAGCATAATAAACCATATGATTGTCTGATTCAGAATGGCCAATAACAGTCCATTTCAGCTCACTAATGCCTAGGATATAGGTCTTTATGTGTTCCATTTCATTTTTGGCGACTTCCAATTTTCCTAGATTCAGACTTCATACATTCCGTGTTCTGATTATTAATGGATGTTTGCAGCTATTTCCTTAGTGAATCTAAAAGACTAGAAGATACACCAAGTATATTCTCAGATCACAGTGGAGTTAAATTTGAAATCAGTAACAGAACGATAGCTGGAAAATCCCCACATATTTGAAAATTGTTTGGAACAACATACTTCTAAATAACCTATGGCTTAATGAAGAAGTCTCAAGAGAAACTAGAAAATCTTTTGAACTAGATGAAAATGAAAATAAAACTTACTAAAATTCGTGCCCAAGAAGGACCCCCTCATCCCCGCTGTACCTCTTCTCTGTCAAGGCAGCAAATGTTTTACTGGAGTAATTGACCACTGAATTAACTCCAAAATATATTTAGAACCTTTGCATTTACAAACCCATTCTGTAATTAAAAACAAAAAAATTGAAGCTTTTTCCATTGTTCAAATGCGTCAATTTAAACTTGCTGAGCTATTTTGTTATGTGTGTTTTTTTCTGTCTAGACAAAAACTGGGAGGGGCAGCAAATGTTTCATCTGTTTTTATAAATGTCATACTAGGATCGAAGAACCCTTGTTGTTGTCGTGTGCCATCAAATCGATTCCGACTCTTAGCGACCCTGTAGGACAGAGTAGAACTGCCCCATAGGGTTTCCAAGGCTGTAATCTTAATAGAAGCAGACTGCCACATCTTTCTCCTGAGGAGCAGGGAGTGTGTTTGAACCACCAACCCTTCGGTTAGCAGCCAAGCAATTAACCATTGCACCACCAGAGCTCCTTGAAGAACCATTAAATATGTGAATGTCAACACGTTCCATGTCCTTAATGCCAATCTCTGAAAATAATTTGCAACATTTTGAAAATTGAGAAATGAAAATTTCTAAGTCTAGAAATGAATTTCCTTAGCATTACAAGAAAAAGATTTTAGAGTTGGCCTTTTTTTGTTCAATTGGCTAAATTTTTCTACCACAAAGAAGTTTTTTTTTTCTTCCTTCCAAGTTTAAAGTGTAAACTTTGAGCCATTCTGGTATCATCCAAATTAAGAATGTGTTTGTACTTGCGGAACCAGTAAATGTAGTAAGGAATGAGTAAAGATACTGAGTGGGTTAGCTCACTCCTTCTTCAGAGATGTCTCCACACATAGGGCTGCTCCCCTCTAACCTGTGTTTCCTTCTGGGGAAGGTTGGAGGCCTTCCTCCTTTGGCCCCAAATCTCATCAGTGTTCAGGAGAGATAGGTACTGACTTCGTTCAGGAAAACTCAAAACATATGACAGCTGGTCTGGCGAGAAGAAGGAACATTTTAAAGACGGTTGTGAGGAGGCGGGGCCAAGATGCAGAAGTAGTCAGACACTTCCTGTGGTCCCTCTTACAACAGAGACCCGAAAAAATAAGCAAATCGATTATATATGACAATCTAGGAGCCCTGAACATCAAAGACAAAGTTGAGTAGGACTGAGCGGCAGGGGGAGGGAGAGATGGTTCAGAAGCCACAAGGAGTTGCTGGTCCTGATCTGTCCGGCACCAGTACCCTTCAGGCTGGATCGGCTGGCACATGTGGGCTGAGGCAGGCAGTGGTGCTCAGGATGTGTTTTCCACATTGGGAGAGACTGAGCAGTGGAGAGTCTGCACAAACCTCTAGAACCAGGGTGAAATGGCACTCAATCACCAAAAGATGAGTACAAGCGTCCAACTTACTGTGCGGATCAAAAATTCCCCCCTTTGGGAGATACCTCTCTACCGTTTACCTGCCCTGTCCCTGTTCTGCTCAGGGTCCCAGTCTGGCTTCAGTGATTGCTGTGCCCCTTGGGCCAGAAGTACGATCTGTCGATCTGTCGTGTGCTCTGAGCTGTTCTCCCAGCTTTGGAGAAGGGACAAATTAACAAACAGGAAACAATAATCTGCCAGCTCCCCTAAGCTGGAAACTCAGGGCAGGCACAGGCCCTTTGCCTAGGCACAGGCATAAGGGGTCCACAGACATTGAATGCCTTCTACCCCTGCATAGACCTGTGTGGACCCATTTCAGCAGCATAGGCCCTCATTAGCACAGTACAACAGGGTATATAACTGAAGTCTAACAGCTATATGGTGGAGTGACAAACTCATGACATTTGATACCACCATGCCCATTAAGCAGGGTTCTCACCTACCCACATTAGAGGCCTGAGGACTGGTGGCTCACTCAGTCTACCTAGTCACCTGTGACAGGGGTCCAAGAATAAGTGGTGCCTCCTAGCCCTTACAGCCAACAGCATTGGGTGCCCATAGTCTGGCGGCAAAACCCACCCACTTAGGGAACAGGGACACACCTTCCACCCAGACACTCAGGGGCAGCCATCAGCCCCCTGCCTTGCTCAGCACATGACCCCCAGTACAGCCAGATACCTGTGCGTACTCCAGCACCCATGCCTGTCTAGGACTGTAGTGAGAGCCTGCACCACACACTTGGCAACTGACTACCTGGACACCTGAGCTGAATCCATACAAGAAAAGTAAGTGGACTCCTGGGCTCACATACCTGGTAACAGCTCTAGCCACCTGGTGACAGGACATGAGAGCTTCAAAGATGCCAATAACCAAACTAGCTAACATGACCAGCCTATTTGGGCATATCAAAACAAACTAGGACACAGCTAATATAAAATAAATATAATAACTCATTGACGGCTTGGAGACGATAGTCAATATCAAATCACATAAAGAGGCAGACCATGATGGCTTCAGCAATGGACCAAACAAGAAACCTTCTGAAGGAAGATAATTTTTGGAATTACCAGAGGTAAAATTCAGAAGATAAACATACAGAGCTCTTCAAGAGATCAGGCAAAATGAAGAACAAGCCAAGGAACACACAGACAAAGCAAGAGAGGAACTTAAAAAGGTTATACAAGAGCATAATGACAAATTTAACAGGCTGCAAGAATCCATAGAGAGACAGCAAACAAAGTCATGGGAGCAGAATTGAGGCAATGGAAGTCAGAATTAGTGAGATTGAAGATAAAGCACTTGACACCAACTTATTTAAGGAAAAATCAGATAAAAGAATTTTAAAAAATGAAAAAACCCTAAGAGTTATGTTGGACTCTATCAAGAGGAATAACCTGCAAGTGATTGGGGTACCAGAACAGGGAGGATAACAGAAAATACAGAGATAATTTTTGAAGATTTGTTGGCAGAAAATTTCCCTGTTATCCTGAAAGATGAGACAATATCTATCCAAGAAGCTCATCAAATCCCTCACGGGTAAATCCCAAAAGAAAGTCGCCAAGACATAATCAAACTTGCCAAAAGCAGAGATGAAGAGAGACTTTTAAGAGTGGCTAGGAATAAACAAAAAGCCATCTACAAAGGAGAGTCAATAGGACTAAGCTCTGACTACTCAGGAGAAACCACACAGGCAAGAAGGCAACGGGATGACATATATGAAACCTTGAAAGAAAAAATTGCCAGCCAAGAATTTTTATATACCCAACAAAACTCTCTCTCAAATTTGATGGTGAAATTAGGGCATTTCCAGATAAACAGAAGTTTAGGGAATTTATAAAAACCAAACCAAAATTACAAGAAATACTAAAGGGAGTCCTCTGGTTAGAAAATCTAAAACTAACTCAAAATGGATCAAAGACCTAAATATAAAATCTAAAATAATAAAAATCATGGAAGAAAAAATAGGGACAATGCTAGGAGCCCTAATAATGGCATAAACAGAATACAAAACATAACTAACAATGCACAAACACCAGAAGAGAAACCAGATAGCTGGGAGTTCCTAAAAATCAAACACTTATCCTCATCCAAAGACTTCATCAAAAGAATAAAAAGACAACCTACAGACTAGGAAAGAAGTTTTGGCTAGGACATACCTGATCAGGGTCTAATCTCTAAAATCTACAAGATACTGCAAAACTTCAACCACAGAAAGACAACCCAATTAAAAAATGGGCAAATGATATGAACAGGCACTTCACCAAAGAAGACATTCAGGTGGCTAACTGATACATGAGGAAATTGCTCACAATCACTAGCCATTAGAGAAATGCAAATCAAAACTACAATGAGATACCGTCTCATCCCAACAAGGCTGGCATTAATCCAAAAGAACACAAAATAATAAATGTTGGAGAGGTTGTGGAGAGACTGGAACAGTTATACACTGCTGGTGGGAATGTCAAATGGTACAACCACTTTGGAAATTGATTTGGCACTTCCTTAAAAAGCTAGAAATAGAACTACCATACGATCCAACAATCCCACTCCTTGGAATATACCCTAGAGAAATAAAAGCCTTCACATGAATAGATATATGCACTCCCATGTTCACTGCAGCACTGTTCACAGTAGCAAAAAGATGGAAGCAACCAAGGTGCCCATCAACATACTACTGGGTAAACAAATTATGGTATACTCACACAATGGAATACTAAGCGATGATAAAGAATGACGACAAATCTGAGAAACATCTCACAACATGGATGAATCTGGATGGCATTATGCTGAGTAAAATTACTCATTCACAAAAGGACAAATATTGTATAGGACCACTATCATAGGAACTCAAGAAAAGGTTTAAACACAGAAGAAAACATTCTTTAATGGTTATGATGGTGGGGAGGGAGGGTGAGGGGAATTCAGTAACTAGATTGTAGACAAGAATTATCTTAGGTGAAGGGAAGGACAACACACAGTATGGGGGAAGTCAGCACAACTGGACTAAACCAAAAGCTAAGAAGCTTCCTGAACACAACCAAACACTTTGAGGGACAGAGTAGCAGGGGCAGGAGAATGAGGACCATGGTTTCGGGGAACATCTAGGTCAATTGGCATAACAAAGTTTATTAAGAAAATGTTCTGCCTCCGACTTTGGTGAGTGGCATCTAGGGTCTTAAAAGCTAGCAAGCGGCCATCTTAAGATGCATCAATTGGTCCCAAACCACCTGGAGCAAAGGAGACTAAAGAACACCAAAGATGCAAGGAAAATATTAGCCCAAGAGGCAAAAGGGGCCACATAAACCAGAGACTCCATCAGTCTGAGACCAGAAGAACTAGATGGTGCCTGGCTACCACCAGTGACTGCCCTGACAGGTAACACAACAGGAAGTCCCTGACGGAGCAGAAGAAAAATGGGGTGCAGAACTCAAATTCTAGTAAAAAGACTACACTTAATGACCTGACTGAGACTGGAGGAACCCCAGAAGTCATGGCCCCCAGCTCTCTGTTAACCCAGAATTAAACCATCCCAAAGCCAACTCTTCAAAAGATTAGGCTGGACCACAGGCATCAAATAGCACTTGTGAAGAGTGTCCTTAGTTCAAGTAGATACGCAAGACTAAATGGGCAGCTCCTGGGCAGAGGCAAGAGGGGACAGAGAGGAGCTGGTCGAATGAACTCAGGAAATCCGGAGTGGGGAGGGGGAGTGTGCTGTCACATTATAGGGAGAGCAACTGTAACAATGTGTGTATACATTTTTGTCTGAGAAACTAACTTGAACTGTAAACTTTCACTTAAAGCACAGTAAAATAAATAAATAAAAATATTATTAAAAAAATAAAAGTTGCATCTGAGCCCCAGTAAATCACTAGATTTCAGCTGCTTTGAAAAGAAGTTAAATCTCTTTGTTTCGTGCACTCCTGGCAGCTGTTTTCCCCTTTGCTTTAAAAAAAGTTTTTTTTAAACAGCATGAGAAACAAATGCAGAAAACATTATTTAGGCATTCGCCTTGATCTTATCAACAGTTGTCAGATAAAGGCCTTCCCAAAAGTTTCAGGCAGCGTCTTTGTTTACTCAAATCTCCTGTTTCCTCTGGTTTTGTGAGTGCCACATCAGCTAAAATGAAGACATTCCTACAAGCTGCCTTGATTCTCAGCTTGTCAGGCTACATTCATGCGTGAGGTTCGCGGTGGGTTCTTATTTTCTTTGGGGGCAGGACAGCCCACCTCAGTCAAATCCGTCTGTCGAAGTTCCATGGCGCCCCAGGGTCCACCAAGTGGGGTGGAATGAGGCTACCGTGTCCTCTGGGCCCTGGGGGGCGCTCTAACGCCAAGTCAGAGCTCCTAACTGGTCTGAATAACGCCTGGAGGCCCGGCCTGGTCCCCATTCTAGCTGGAAGCACGGGGGAAACATGCTGGTTTCTAAACCGCTAGTCAAGAGTCATCCCTGCTTTCCCTTCCCACCCCTCTCCCACTTCGCATTCCCTGTTGCCCCACAAAGCACCTGGAGGAAATCCAGCTTGTTGAAGTGGTTAAATAAACCAGAGGCTTGTGACTCACCACAGGATGAGTGTCTGGGAAGACGGAGTGGGCTGGGGCGCCAAGCCCATGATGGTGATTCTTCCTTCTGGGAGCCCTGAGTCAGAGAGGGAAACAGGAGCTGCGACCCTTCTTAGGGACTAAAACTGCGTAGGAGTGTGTGAGTGTGTGTGTAAGAGGGGGGAGGGTGTGTGTGTGTGTGTGTGAGTGTATGAGTAAGAGGGAGGGAGGGTGAGTAAGAGGGAGGGAGGGTGAGTAAGAGGGAGGGAGGGTGTGTAAGAGGGAGAGTCTGTGTGTGAATGTGTGTGTGTGCATCTGTGCATGTGTGGTTGTGAGAGTGTGTGCATGTGTGTGATAGTCTGTGAGTGTGTGTGTCTGCATGTGTGTGATTGTGTGTGTCTGTGTGCATGTGTGTTTATGTGATAGTCTGTGAGGTCTGCATGTGATTGTCATGTAGGAGTGTGTGTGTGTGCATGTGTGTGAGAGTGTATGAGAGTGTGAGTGTGAGGGCTGTGTGTGATTGTCATGTAGGAGTGTGTGCATGTGTGTGAGTATGAGAGTGTGAGTGTGAGGGCTGTGTGTGATTGTGTAGGAGTGTGTGTGAGAGTTTGTGTGGACAGTCTGTGTCTGAGTGTGAATGTGTGAGTCTGTGTGTGTGTGTGAGGCCTGTGTGTGATTGTTGTATAGGAGTGTGTGTCTGTGGACAGTCTGAGTGTGAATGTGTGAGTCTGTGTGTGTGTGTGTGAGGCCTGTGTGTGATTGTTGTGTAGGAGTGTGTGAGTCTGTGTGGACAGCGTGTGTGTGTGAGTGTGAATGTGAGTCTCTGTGTGTGTGTGTGTGTGTGTGTGTGTGAGGCCTGCATGTGATTGTTGTATAGGAGTGTGTGAGTCTGTGTGGACAGTCTGTGTGAGTGTGAATGTGTGAGAGTCTGTGTGGACAGCCTGTGTGTGTGTGTGCGTGTGAGGCCTGTGTGTGATTGTTGTGTAGGAGTGTGTGTGAGAGTCTGTGGACAGCCTGTGTGTATGAGTGTGAATGTGTGAGTCTGTGTGTGTGTGTGTGAGGCCTGCGTGTGATTGTTGTATAGGAGTGTGTGTGAAAGTCTTTATGGACAGTCTGTGTGAGTGTGAATTGCGTGAGTGCAAGTGCACACACATGTGTCTTTCCTCTCCCCTCCCCCTCCCCCTTCCCCAAATTTGCTTCCTCCAATAAGGGCTCTGAAACAAGGCTTTTTCAGCCAGGGCCGACTGACGTCAGCTCCATGAAATCAGCTGTCATCTTGGCCCCATCAACCACCTTCCACCCTCACCCCACCCAAACCCCTGCCGCCTCTGCCGGCCTGGTCTGAGTGGGTTGTAAGACCACAAAGCCTTCTTTTTCAATGTACCACACCTGTTTGCTTATTTGGGGGTTATTCCGTGTTAATTCAGGGATGTTTATAAAGGTCGCATGTTCTATTTTCAGTCAGGTGAAGCTGGGCTCTGGGTTTTGCCCGGTTCATGAGGAGAAATAAAATCCCACACAGCAACAGGACATCTCACTGTTTTTCCGCTGTTTCTTCTCCCCTGGGGCAAGATGCGTAGGTGGGCACACCACGAGAAGATGGGCAGTGACTAGAAGTCCAGGCACCTACAACAGGAGAGAAGTGCTGAGGCAAAGGCCTTAAGGAATCTGCTATCATTTACTCCTCAGGAGACTCCCGTGGATGAGGTACTATTTTACAGTCTAGAAGAATCGCACCTCAGAGACATCAGGAATTTGACCCCACACAGCTGGAAAATGCGCAGCCAGGGTTCTGAGCTCCTTCTGTCTGATTCTAGCCTGTCCTTCATCCTCAATATCTTGTGTGGCCTGAAACATTTTGTAAAGGTATTAAGAAAACAAAACTTTATATTTTTAGTATATGTTACAGAAAAGTAATCTTTAGAGCTGGGGCGGAGCCTGTAGGTTACCCAGCAAAGTAGCCTTGGAAAATGGAAGCAATTATGTGAAGAGTTTGACCTTGAGTCCTAACCTTGCTGGGGTTAGCTGCCACTCAGCAGGAAAGCAGCCCCTTGTTTCCAGGCAAATACACGGAGATGTTGTGGTTGTCAGAAATACACTTTATTTTGTCCAAAGCCTTTAATTTCTCTTTTGCCCTAAATCACAGGGGTCCCTAGGCGATGCAAACAGTTAAGCCCTCAGCTACTACCCAAAAGGCTGGCGGTTCAAACCCACCCAGATGCACCTCAAGAGAAAGACCTGGCAATCTGCTTCGGAAAGGTCACAGCCATGAAAACCCTACGGAGTGCAGTTCGACTCTGGACACACAGGGTCGCCATGAGTCGGAATTGATGGCAACTGGTTTTTATTGCCCTAAATCAGTGGTTTTTAACTGGAGGCAATTTTGCCAAATGGAACATTTGGCAATGTTGGAGATACTTTGTCACAGCTGGGGAGGGGAGAGACTACTGCCCTCTAGGGGTGGAGGCCAAGGATGCTGCTGAGTATCCTGCAAGGAACAGGACCACCCTGTGACAGAGAATTACCTGGCCCAAAATGTCAGCAGTGCTGAGGTTAAGAAACCCTGCCATAAAAAACAATAACAACAATCAAAGATGAAACAATAGCATTTCCCTCTTCCGCTCTGGGATTCCTAAAAAATAGCATAGGATGGGGTCTCCTCTCGCAGACTGACACGTGCCGTGGTGGTCTCCAGCCAGCTGGGGGCACTGAGCCTTTATCCCCCTTTGTCAGTTGACTTGGGAGGGGCAACCCTCAGCAAGGACTGACAGAACAGAACTCCCGGCCCCTCAAAAGGGCCACCCTCCCCGCCTCTCTCTGCCTGTAGTTATCGAAGACTGAGGTTGCCCCCGACTGGGGCTGCAGCAGGCCTGGAATTCATTTCCCATGAACTGAACCCCCGTATCTGTAACCTCCTCTGCAAGCTACTTGACTCCATTCTGTTCTGGTACCATTTCTTACTGACAGTCATCAGGGATTGTGGAAGTTGAATGGCGCCTTTTTCTAGCTCCCAGGATGATGGAGAATTTGCCCATTATCCTGTTAGGTCTCTTTGTGGGGATTTGGTAGAGTAATGGTTATAAAAAATACTAAAGTTTGGGATGTCGTCTAGAACCAGAAGCTTTTATGGAAGGTCCCTGATGGAAGTCATCTGTCATCACCAAACAGTAAAAGCAGAGAGGAGGGATTGTGTGTGACTGAACTTGATATCTAGGCTTTTGACTATTGCTTCATTTTATGATAAAGCCCACAGCCAATTGGAGAGCCTACCTTATTAGCTAGGGCTTCGAACCAGTTCATTCCAGTTTGAACCCTTGCTGAGAATCTGCATTTCCACCCCAGATAAACTGAATCAGGACCTACAGTTTACCAAGATCCCCAGGTGATTCCTTTATGTATAATACATTTTGAGAACCACCGCTCTGCTAGTGTTTCTCAGACTTGGTGCCTAACCAGCAGCATTACCCAGGAACCTGTTCAAAATGCAAATTCTTAGCAGGGGTTCGAACTGGAACAAACCATTGGAAGCCCTGTTGTTAGCCCATTCTCAGATCATCAGCAATTTACATGGCACTCCAGTGTTCCAGCGACGCCCTTAGCTAATTATCCAAAGCTGGCCTTCAGCTAGGAGAGCAGATTGGCCTGTGTCTGAACTCAGCTGCAGGAAGTCAAAGGCATGCCTCTGAAAAGTGCCTTGATGACATAAATACTTTTGTGGGGTTCTCGATCTTTGCTAAGTGTTCCTGTAAATGCTAGTTTCAGTTCTGTTTTAAACAGGACAGTCCATCAGGGATTCGTATAATTAGTGCAGCATGACCTCCCTCTAGCCCAGCACAGTTGATTTTGGATAACTATTAGCTCTGTTGCTCACCACTAAAATACAGCCACTTCCTCAGCTAGTTTTACTTCCAAGACTTTTCAGTAAACTACGTTTACTTAAAAAGTAAAGATGTCACTTGGAGGACTAAGGTGTGCTGGACTCAAGTCATGGTTTTTTCAGTTGCCTCATGTGCGTGTGAAAGTTGGACAATGAATAAGGAAGACCAAAGAAGAATTGATGCCTTTGAATTACGGTGTTGGTGAAGAACACTGAATATACCATGGACTGCAAGAAAAACGAACAAGTCTGTCTCAGAAGAAGCACAACCAGAATGCTCATTAACAGTGAGGGTGGTGGGGCTTCATCTCACATATTTAGGACATGGTATCAGGAGGGATCGGTCCCTAGAGAAGGACATCATGCCTGGTAAAGTGAAGGTCAGCGAAAAAGAGGAAGGCCCTCAACGAGATGGATTGACACATTGGCTGCCGCAGTGGGCTCAAACACAGCAACGGTTGTGAGGATGGTGGACCAGGCAGGGTTTCATTCTGTGGTACATAGGCTCACTGTGAGTTGGAACTGCCTCAACCGCGCCTAACAACAACATGTTGTTGTTCATTTTAAAGGAAGAGACCAAGCCGTGTGACCTGACAAAAGGCTCAGTATTATTAAGACGGTCAGTTTTTTCCTAAAGTGAGTAATAAATCAAATGCAATGTAATCAAAGTCCCAGTGACACATTTTGAAACTTTATAAAAATACACTAAAATTGATCTGTAAAAGGTGAACAAATGTATTCAAGGAAATATTATTTTTTAAAGGAGACATTGGCACTCAAATGCGGCAATTATATCAAATGTATCAGGAATCAAACATTGTGATGCTGGTGTGCACGTGCGCGCATGCGCGCGCACACACACACACGACAAAAAGCATAGAAAACCCAGAATCAAATGTTTTGTGCATGATAGCAATGATAGCTGAAATGGGTGGCAAAAAGATGGATGATTCAATAAAGAGTTGTTCCCTACTTAAGTATAAAATAATCAGAGCAAATGTGTTAAAGATTTAAAGATACGGATTAACCCCTGGTGAACGTGCCAAGAATAACGGCTCAGACACTGCTGATGGGAGTCTTAATCGATAGCATTTTCTGAAAGGCAATGGACAACCTAAACAAAAAAAAATGCATTTTTTAAAATGCAGCAATGCCACTTTGAAGATCATCCAAACAGAAGGAGAGAGATGTGCACATATTTATAAGCAAGGAATGGTCATTTCATACTATTTGTTATAGCAGGAAAATTTGCCCATAATTTAAATGTTCAACAACAGGGAGTCAGGGAAACAGATTTTGTTAGCCTCTGCGATGGAATAATACACAGCCATTTGAGACTGATGAAGTGCGAAATGATTCACGAGAGGGTTGCCGTGGCGGTCTCTGGGGTGGTAATACGTGCGATTTCTATTTTCTTTTTATTATTGCGATGAAAATATACACAAGAAAACACTCACCAAGTCAGCCACTTCTACGCATGTAACTCAGGGCCATTGATTACATCCTCCGTGTGGTGCCGCCTTCGTCGTCTCCTTTTCCAGCGGATATATCCACCACCGTTCACGGAAACTCGGTGCCCCCTCAGCAAATCCATTTTCTTTTTTGTGCTGTTCTGGGCTTTTGAAATAGTGCACAGTGAACATTCATTCATTGTCTCTATAATCAGAAAAGTAGTCTTTTTAGGGTAGAAAAAGAACCATATTTGGAGGTAGATAAAGGATTAAGTTATCGAGGCAGAAAAAGAAAGCTAGTGAAGAAATTTCCGAAATGAAGGGCACAGTTCATCACTTTTATAGGTGAAGATAAGTTCGAATTTGTGTGCATGTGCTTTTTTTTTTTTTTTTTTAAATAAAGTTAAAAGGAAACAAATTCCTTCTTAGTTGAGCACGTGAAAGGTCTTGGCTGCCAGAGAAACCAGCCATTGGCCAAGGTGCAGGCCACCACAGCCCACTGAGGACATGAGGCTTGCTTAAGGTAAACGCCCAGAACGCGTGTGTTACAAAAGCCTGTCTCTTCAGACAGGGATAAGAACAAAGGGAAACAACCAGTCTCGTAGGCGGTAGCCTTGAGAGTAATCATTCTGTATCTTTGTTGTGTTTTGATGTAATACATCTGCCATAAATAATCTGTGGAAAAACAAGCCTATCAGGAACAAGGGGAGAAGAAGCCAGCTTAGACGTCATATTTGGGGACAGCGCCAGTTATGTGTACCCACCATTTCTTTTCCTTTTGTCCCCCCTTCTTCTTGGCTTTTTATTTGGAAATAATTCCAGACTTAAATAATTGTTGTTTTGTTGTGTGCCATTGAGTCAATTCCAACTCATCTGAACCCAGTATTCTACTCCGTCTTATAAGACAGAGTAGAACGGCACCATTGGATTTCCAAGGAGCGGCTGATAGATTTGAACTGCTGACCTTTGGTTAGCAGCTGCAGCTCTTAACCACTGCACCGTCAGGGCTCCAAGACTTACAATACACATGCAAAAATAGTTTAAAATGTTCAGTGTACTCTCCCTCCAGCTTCTTCAAATGTTAATATCTAAAATAACCATAGTACAATCATCAACTTCAGGATATTAACATAGATATAATACCGTTAACTAACCTATAGACCTTATTCAGATATCACCAACTGCCCTACAAATGTCCTGTTTCTGGTCAAGGATCCAATCCACAATCCCACATTTCACTCAGTCATCAAACTCCCTAGTTTCCTCCTATCTGGGAAAGTGCCTTAATCTTTCTTTGTCTTTCGTGACCTTGACACAAAGGAAGAATTTGTGGATGATTTGGATTTCTCTGATGTTTTCTCGCCATGAGATTGAGGTTACACATTTTTTCCAAGGACACCACGGAAGCAATGCTGTGCCATTCTCAACACATCTTTTCAGAGGTACACAAGGTCAGTACATCTTATTACCAGTGATGGTAACTTTGGTTACTGGTTAATGAGGTGTCCACCAGATTTCTTCACTGTGAAGTTACTATTTTTCCCTCTGTAATTAAAAAGTACTATGTGCCATGCCGGAAACCCTGATGGCATAGTAGTTAAGAATTTGGCTGCTAACCAAAAGGTCAGCAGTTCAAATCCACCAGATGCTCCTTGGAAAGCTTATAGGGCAGTTCTGCTCTGTCCTATAGGGTCGCTGTGAGTTGAAATCAACTCGACAACAATGGGTATATATTCTGCCACAACCTTTCTGTCAGTCTGTCATACTGTAGTGGCTTGTGTGTTGCTGTGATGCTGGATGCCATGCCACCAATATTTCAAATGCCAGCGGGGTCACCTGTGGTGAACAAGTCTCAGTGGAGCTCCCAGATTAAACAAACTGGCGATCTACTTTCAAAAATTAGCCAGTGAAAACTCTGTGGACCACAACAGAACGCCGTCTGAAATAGTGCTGGAAGATGAGCCCCCTACATTGGAAGACACACAAAATATGCAGTGGCTGCAAAAATAATGGACTCAAGCACATCAGTGATCATGAAGATGGCACATGACCCGGCAGCATTTTGTTCCATTGTGCATGGAGTCGCCATGAGTCGGAGTTCACTCAGCAGCAGCTAACAGCAATAACATGTATTATGCAGTATGGGAATAACCTGTTTCTCAGCAAACTTTCACTCACTAATTTTAGCACGCGTTAATGATCCTTGCCTGCAGCCAAATAATGACGTCCTATTCCCATAATTTCCTTCTAGATTTATTAGCTGGAATTCTACCGTAAAGAAGAGCTATCCTTTTGCTCCTATTTATTTATTGAAGTATTTATTTGTACTAGTATGGACTCACGGGTATTTATTTTCCTTTATGAGTTGTAATCCACTATTTTCATGGATTATAACCCATTACTACCCTGGGTAGTTCCGCCATTCATCCCAGACTTAGTCAGTGTGAGATCCTTCCTAATTGGCTCTCTTTTTGGCATGATCCAAAAGTTTGGCACGACCCACACAAAAGTTTCCTGGCTCCTCTTGTACTTCCCATGTCCCAGCCCTGGTGTCAGCTATTTCTCCAAGGAACCCTGATTCCTTTAACTGGAGAGTGTTACGTAGAAACCAAGATACAGGCACCAGGTGTGCTCACTGCTACTGGGGTGTCACTGCTTCTCAGTTATCTGTAACAGAGTTGGGTTCACTTGTCACTCTTTGTATTCTATTTTGGGTTCCCCCCACATCCTGTGTGTGAAAAAAGATGAGCTGTTCACAGGTTCCTTTCCTGTGTTTTACCTCTACCCACTGGAAGCCAGATTGCTTCTAAGTACCTCCTTAGCCATCTTTTTTTCCTTTCTTGCAATACACGTTACTGTATGTCAAGAGCACAGAATAAGTCTGACTAATCTGAAAATGGCTCCTAAGGGAGCTGCATGGGGGTTTCACTCTTAGAGCCTGCCTGGCTGGCCTCGTCGGTTGATCTCAGGTCAAGTTTTGAGAGCCCAGCAAATGGCTCATTTACCTTTATGCTTGTAGTTTAGCTCTTAGGAAGGAAAAAAAATTAGTAATGCTGATGAGAAAATCATGAGTCAGTTAAGGAATTTCAAATAACACTTCAGCCTTAGTTTTTCCCCGGATTTGTTTCCAGTCACCTGAATGAAATACTGTAAACTTCTGGACTGGGAAGGAGATTTTCTGTTGAAGTATGTGGATAGGTATCCCTGTCCATATATGCATTATGTTGTGTATGGAGTTGTTTTTAATTAGCAAAAGTTTTGTTTTTCCCCTGTGCTTAAGTGAGGCTGTCCACAGCTAGAAAGGGTGTGAGAAAATAAGCATTCTCAAACACTGTTGGAGGGAATATACATCATTTCAAAATTTTCGAAAGAAATTTTGCAATACATTTCATGAGACTGAAAAATGTTTGTATCCTTTTACTCATTAATTTTCTCTCTGGGAATCTATTCTAAGGACTAAACCAAAATATGTAAAATATTAGGCAGGGTTTTATTTCAACAATTTTATAATAGTAAACTTGCAAAAAATTCTGAAATATTCAATCATTTAAAAAAAAAAAAATCAAACCTGTTGCCATCGAGTTGATTCAGACTGATAGAGACCCTATAAGAAAGAGAACTGCCCCCATAGGTTTTCCAAGGAGTGGCTACTGGATTCCAAAAGCCAACCTTTTGGTTAGCAGCCCTAGCTCTTAAACCCAGTGCCACCAGGGCTCCACATTCAATCATAGGAAAAGTTAAAAATTATTGCAGATATATGCGATAACAATACTGTAGAGCCACTAAGCAGCTTTCCAATAAATTATATAGAAACTGCTTATGATGTAATATTAAGTTTACAAAAGGAGATTTGTCCAAAATGATCATATCAAGTCCTGCACTGAGCCTAACTCCATGAACCAGAGAACTACTGAAGCCAGACCACTATACCCTTCTGCACTGGCTCTGGTGGTGACGGCGGTGTCTTGTGAGGTTGAGAAGACCATAGTGTGGGGGAAACACAATGATTAGGCCAATAGGGCGTGACCATATGGATCAGGGTCCAGCCTCAGGTCATAAATCAGAAAAGAGTAGACTGTCCATTGTAGGGACCGAGCCTGAGACTCTGACTTCATTTCCATGGAGACTTCACGAAGCAGACCATGGCCCCCCAGAAGGTCACTCCAGTTTCCTAGAGACTTACTTGCTGTTCCATAAATGCTGTATCATGACCTTTGGGTTTCCTGCCATGTAGCTTCCAGGGGATTTAGGTGGGAGGAGACCAGACTAAGTGATCCTTGCTGGAAATTTGGGGCTACTGCCCTCCCCAAGGCCAAGACCATTGACTCATGTTCCCACAGGCCATCTTTTCCTTGGCTGGAGGGAACTGCTGCTGGCTAGTTGCCTTAGCTGTGGGTGGGAAAATTGCATTTCCAGGACATAGAATACTCAGTACTGTTCATTATATACCCTCTCTAACCACAATGAAAAGGCAAAAATCATCTAGGGAGCTAGAGTTTCCAACCGTGGGCGCACACCCAACCTCTTGCCTCTGGGTCTTCCTGTTCTCCTGAGAGAACAGCTGCTTTGTGGCCAAGTGGCAAAAAGGTGTCATGTCAGAGAGGCCTGGGGCAGGGGCTGCTCCCTGCCTCCAATCTCCCCAGTGTTGGGCTGCCGGAAGTTCTGCTCTCTATGCTGAATTAACTCTCTCTGCAGAGGAGGTACTTTTACAGTTAAAAAATCTTCAATCTGTGGTTTCAGATGGCAATTAAAGCCCATAAAGTGAATTTTTCTCTCCTCCAAATTCTCATGATTGAGCAATGCTAAGAATAGTGCTAAGAACTGAATTAGCACTGGAAAACAGAATAGGTTGAGATCCACAGGCAGGAAACTTTGTGAAACGTCTTCAACATACTGAGAAGATGGATGGGATTGAGAGAAGGATGTCCTCGCTGGACATATCTCGCGTGCATTGGAAATCTGTTCCTGGGAAGGAAGTGGAGGGAGTCTTTGGCAGGGGCCCTAAAGAGCCGCAAGCTCAAAAATGCTAAGGTCTTGCAGGTGAGGCGCTGTGGGACAATTTCAGCAGATGCGGCAAAGTCAGCAGTTGGGTGGGCTGAGGCCATGGTGTGCTCTGCCAGTCCCAACCTACATTGGCTGTGACACAAATCACCAGCAGGAGACACTGAGAGCCGCCATGGTGATTCCTACTGCTTGTTAGCCTCCAGCAGAAGCTCCCTTCTTCTTCTTACAGATGATTGGGTCTTTGGGGGGTACAAATACCCCCAAAGTCAGAGCAAGAGTCTCTGGAGATGGACAAGCAGTGGGACAGCTAGTGGACAGGGAACATGGGGGAGTCGGCAGGGAGAAACTTAACCAGAAGCTCATGAGCGGGTCGCTTGGATAGTCCTTCATCTATACCCTGAGATGGGCCAGATTTGGGTGAGAAGGCAGGCAGTGGGAAAGCCTGTCTATGGTTGTTACTGTTATGTGTCAACTTGGCTAGGCCATGATTCTCAGCAGTTTGGCAGACATTATGCAATCATCTTCCATTTTGTGATCTGGTGTGAGCAGCCAATCAGTTGGAGGGCAAGTTCCCTTGGGGGTGAGGCCCGCGTCTAGTATGTAAGCACTCTCTCTCTCAACCCTGTGTCCGTTTCATCATCCTCGGACCCTCAGTTCTTGGGCTGTAAGTCAGCAGTCTGCCACCTGACCTGCCAATTTTGGGTCGTCAGCCCCTGCGACCACATGAGTTAGGAGGTCTCCAGCCTGCGGCCTGACCCATGGATTTGGGACTTGCCAGCCTCCACAATTGATAAATCCTTGTGATAAATCCCTCTCTATGTATTTAAATGTATGCTTCACTGGCTTTGCTCCTCTAGAGAACGCAGCCTAAGGTACCGCCTTTTGTGGTCGTGAAGATCATCTCAGACGTGGCCTCGGGGACAGATATATGGCTCCTGTAGTTGTGTGACACTTGGGCTTCAGTTTCCTCATCTGTAAAATCGTCCTAATATCAGCACCTACTATGCAGGATTTTTGTGAGGATTATTATGAGATAAAAATGCTGAAATGAAACTCTGCCTAACATTTTCCATATTTTGGTGTGGTGCTTTCGGGAAGGCTGCTCTGCGTTATTCACCCTGGACTTGGTGCTGGCCCTGACAGCTCAGACAGAGGAGTTGTGATGGTGAATTTTATGTGTCAGCTTGGCTGGGTTGCAGTGCCCAGTTGTTTGGTCTAGACGTTGTGAAGATATTCACATCTGATTAGCATTTAAATCAGCTGGCCTTAAGTAGAGAAGATTACCCTCCATAATGTGGGTAGGCCTCATCCAATCAGTTGAGGGTCTTAAGAGCAAAAAACTGAGGTTTCCCAAAGGAGAAGGATTCTGCCTCAAGACTGGAAATAGACATCCTGCCAGAATTCCCAGTCTACCACCTGCTCTACAGGTTTCAGACACAAGACTGCCAGAGTTTCCAGCCTGCTGCCTGAGCTATGGATTTTAGACTTGCCAGTCGCCCCAATCGCATGGGGCAATTCCTTAAAATAAATCTCTCTCTGCCCCTCCCCTCCCCTCCCTTCTCCTCCCCTCCCCTTACCTCTTCTCTTGTGTCTCCTCTCCCCTCCTCCTCTGTCTGTATATATATCCTATATATTCCATATATCTTCTTGGTTCTGTCTCTCTGGAGAACCCTGACTAAGACATAGGTGGATGCTGAGATAGTATTTGTTTAGTTTACTGTTATCATTTGTTTTGGTTATCTGATTCTACAGAGCAATAATAAATCATGTAGTACTTCACACGCTTTCTTGTGAGTCAGGAATGCAGGAGCAGCTTGGCCGAGTGGTTCTGGCTCACCTTTCCCCTGCGGTTGCAGTCAGGTGTTAGCCAGGGCTGCATCATCTGAAGGTTGGACTGAGGCAGCAGGGTCCACATCCCAGGTGGCTCATTCTCATGGCTGACAAATTGTGCTGACTGTTGGCAGAAGGCCTCGTTCCTCTCCATGTGGCTTGAGCTTCCTCATGTAATGGTGTCTGAATTCCAAAGGTGAGCATACAGAGTGAGAGAGAGAGAGGGAGGAGGAAGCTCTATCATTTTTATGACTTAGCTTCAGAAGTCACATATTACCAAACTTCTTCCATACTCCACTGGTCAGGGAAGTGAGACACCCCTGCTCAAATCTGAGTGTAGGGAACTAGACCCCACCTCGCGTTGGCAGGGATCTCAATCAAACTGTAAGGAGAGTTTGTGGAATGGGATAAGTATAGATAAATATGTAAGTATATGTCTTTGGAAAATACTATCTACCACGTTATTGTTCTTTTTATTAGAAAAAATGAGAGAGAAGCTTCACAGCCTATTTTCTGTCAATGATTACTGGTGGTCAGAAGCCGGTCTTGTCTTCCTTATGTGTGAACAGAAGTGGACTTTTTTTTTTGCCAAGCTCCTACTTTGATAGAGGCTGTCTGGGGGAAAAAATAAAATAAATGAAAATTTTGGCTGGGTTAGTGAAATAGCATGAAAACCAGAGCACCAAAGAACAACTCAAGATTTCCTCGAATTTATGTTACATTGCAAAATTCCTTGCACTTAAAAAAGCCTGGCTGCTGGAGTCGATGATGTAGCTGCCCATGATCTCCAGCTTTGAGGAGGAGAGATGGAAGCAGAGACTCCAAGGAATGTCCTCAGGGAATCTCTCTCACCCAGATTTGTGGTCTCCACACTGCTTAGCCCTGACCCCGTTGAGCCCCTTTTCTCTCAACATATGAATTTGCTTTCTTCCCTCTTCCCAGAGAAAATAGAAACCAGCATAGGTGCTCCCCCAATTTTGCACCATCAAGTCTGCGTTCCCACTCATGTCTTTCCTTTATGATGGAGAAGCAGCCAGCCTTTTCCCGCCTGCTTGGTATCCTGTTGCCAGTCTGAGTCCCACCCTCTCCTGTATCTTTGCCATTTTGCTTCTATTGTCTACTTTTCATTAGCATGCACAAAGCCACCTCCACCAACAACACACAACCCTTTGTGTGCACTACACCCCCTGCCTGCTCTCATCATCCCACAGCTACCATCCCATCTTCTCCCTGCCTTCCCAGATAAACTCCTCTAACAATTGTCCTCAGCCACTGTCCCCATCTTCCCAGGTCTCTCTCCCTCCTCAGTCCACTTCAGTCTGGTTTCTACCTTTGCATTTATCATGTGGAGTTGATATTTTTTTCCATCAATTTTTGAATTTGATTTGAGTTTACGTTTATATTCACAGGGATTAAAAGGTAATGGGTGGGGGAAAACCACATTTAAATAGGATTTTACTGTATTCAACATGCATAAGATTGACCTCCAGTTTTACGTTTTCTCTGAAACATTCCAGTTACATGCAAGAAGCCAGAGAAAGCCAAACACTGACTGGGCTTATTCTAGTTTCAAAATGGACCATCAGGGAGCTGTCTGTTTTCAGTTTCCTCATAGCAACCCGAGTCTGACTTCTGAAACAGAGTCCCCACTTGGCTTTTCTCCCAGGTTAAACCTCTTGGGTGCTGTTCACATCTTCCTATTAATGGGAAAGTCCTGAAGACAGAGCCATGTGGCCCTAATTTCTCTTTAGAATATACGTGTTGTCCCTACCCTCCGTGTCCTTGTCTATCCCACAGAGCCATGCCAGGAGGGGTGAGAGACAGTGTTGTCTGGGGGAGAATCTCACCAGTCATATGCTTTCTAGGTGGAAAAAATACTCAAACATATTGCAGTTTTTATTGTTTTCCTTCTGGAACCTGCCAGCCCTCGATACTAGAGGACTCTTTGAAAACTGAATAACTAATAAGGCCATTTTGCAAGATCTCAGAAAAAACACACCAGAAACAGAAGGTTCGTGTTTTTCTCAGTTAACACAGACTTTACAATTAAGGCAAGAAGCTTGGCAAGACCCCATTTGTGTTTTGCCAAACTCGAAACAGTTGGATTTCTATAGTTTTAGATGTGCTAGAAAGCCAGGAAAGGAGGAGTCTGCTAGTCTCCTTTTTTGTAGGGAACGCTGGTGGTTTCACTTTTGTCACATAAACGGGCAAAAGGGAGAGTCTTTGGAGACCAGGAGCCCTAGGCGCTTGTTAAATTTGGCAAGGTGTCTCAGAGAGGCCTGCAAAGTGTGTTCAGAGGTTTGGGGGCATGGTAGGGATAGGCAAGGGAACCACATTTGAAAGATACAAAGTGGTGGAAAGGGAGTCTCCTTTGGGAAGCCAGTGCTGCGTCCTCCTGTGCTGGAGGCAAGGCCAGCCCAGATGCTGCAGGACTCCTGTAACCAGGGTGAAGGGCAAGAGAATGAAAGGAGTGCTCAGCAGCACTGCACACGTGGGTAGGAGCTCAAGGACCCGGTTCATGGAGGCAACACCCAAACCTCTGGGCACCATTTGGCCACCAACTGCCACCTCTGTGTTGTCAGTTTTTAACTGTAGCAATTCTAATGGGTCTGTAGTGGTGTCTCATTGGGATTTTAATTATCAATTCATTTCATTTGATGACTAATAGCACTGATGATGTTGAGCCCCTTTTCATGTGCTTATTGGCCATTCATGGTGGTGGTGTTGTTAGGTGCCGTCAAGTTGGTTCCAACTTATAGTGACCCTGTGTTCAACAGAAGACACTGCCTGGTCCTGCACCATCTTCATAATTGTTGTTACGTGTGAGCCTATTGTTACAGTCACTGTGTCAATCCATCTCCTTGAGGGTCTTCTCTTTTTTGATGACCCATTTGCATGTCTTCATATATCTTCTTTTGTAAAGTGTCTATTCAGATTTTTGCCCCTTTATAAATTGAATTTTGTCCCACCAAAAATGCGTATCAACTTGGCTGGGCTGTGATTTCCAGTATTGTGTGATTGCCCAACATTTTGTCATCTGATGTGATTTTCCTGTTTGTTGTAAATCCTACCTTTATGATGTTAATGAGGCAGGATTAGAGGTTTAGATGTTAATGAGTGAAGACTCAGCCTATAAGATTAGGTCGTGTCTCAAGCCAATCTCTTTTGAGATATAAAAGAGAGGAGAGCAGAGAGACAAGGGAACCTCATACTGCCAAGAAATAAGAGCCAGGAGAATAGACTGTTCTTTCGACCTGGGGTCCCTGTGCTGAGAAGATCCTTGACTGGGGAAGATGACAACAAGGAACTTCCCTCAGAGCCAACACAGAGAGAAAACTTTCCCCTGGAGCTGGCACCCTGAATTCTAGCCTCCTAGACTGTGAGAGTATAAATTTCTCTTTGTTAAAGCCATGCACTTGTGATATTCCTATTACAGCAGCACTAGGTGACTAAGACAGCCCCTTTCTATAATGTTGTCTGTCTTCTGATTATGGAGTTACAAGACTTCTTTATATGTTCTGGAAATAAGTTCTCTGTCAAATATGTGTTTTGAGACTATTTTCTCCCGGTCTCTGATTTGCCTTTTTACTTTCTTAGAAGAGTCATTCAAAGAGCGCAAGTTTTCATTTTGATGAGTCCATTATTTAATCAATTTTCTTCTTTTTTAGGGTTAATGCTTTCTGGGTCCTGTCTAAGAAATTCTGGTATACCTCGTGGTTATGAAGATGTTCTCTTATTTTTTCTTCTAGAAACTTTATAGTTTTATCCTTTATGATTGGGCCGATGATCCATTTGAAATTAATTTTCGTGTGTGTGGTGAAGTAAGAGTCAAGGTTAAATCCCGGCCCCCCCACCCCCACCCCAACGTGGATATCCAATTGTTCCCGGACCATTTGTTGAAAAAACCATGCTTTTCAAATTGAATTACCTTTGTCACATGTCACTTGACCATATGTGTGGGCATATTTCTGGACTCCTTATTTTGTTCTGATGATCTTTACATCTACTATCTGCTAATACCACTCTGTCTAGGTTCCTATAGCTGTGCAGAAGGTCTTGAAATCATGTACTTGGCATCTTCCAATCTTTTTTTTCTTTTTTTCCTTATTGTTTTGACTCTTCTTGGGTATCAAGTCATGTAAGGCATGCATCAGGGTTATATCCTTTCACCATACTTATTCAGTCTGTATGCAGAGAAGATAATCTGAGAAGCTGGACTGTATGAAGAAGAACGGGGCATCAGCATTGGAGGAAGACTCATTAACAACCTTCACTATGCAGATAACACAACCTTGCTTGCTGAAAGTGAAGAGAACTTGAAGCCCTTACTGATGAAGATCAAAGACCACAGCCTTCAGTATGGATTACACCTCAACATAAAGAAAACAAAAGTCCTCACAACTGGACCAATGAGCAACATCATGATAAACGGAGAAAAGATTGAAGTTGTCAGGGATTTCATCTTACTTGGATCCACAATCAGCAGTCGTGGAAGCAGCAGTCAAGAAATGAAATGATGCATTGCATTGGGCAAATCTGCTGCAAAAGACTTCTTTAGGGTGTTAAAAAGCAAAGATGTCACCTTGAAGACTAAGGTGTGCTTGACCCAAGCCATGGTATTTTCAATCGCCGCATATGCATGTGAAAGCTGGACAATGAATAAGGAAGACAGAAGCGTAACAGCGATTGTGAGGATGGCACAGGACCTGGCAGTGTTTCGTTCTGTTGTACGTAGACATAGATTTGCTATGAGTCGGGACGACTCCATGGCACCTAACAACAACAACAGGGTATTTGCATTTTCACATAAATTTTAGAATAAGCTTGTAAAATCCTATAAAAAAAAACTTGCTGGAGTTTTCATTAAGGTTTTGTTGAATCCTTTGATCAATCTGGCAATCTGGGAAGAGATGACATTTAACAATGTTGAACTTGCCATTCATGGGCATGCTGTATTTCTTCATGTAAGTTTTTTTTTTCTTTCTCAGCAATGTCTTGTAGTTTCCATACAAGTCTTATATGTATTTTTTTTAAATATATGGCTAAATATTTCATGTTTTGGGATGCTAATGTAAATGGTATTGTAAAATTTTCTTCTTCTGTTTTCATGTCTGGTATATAGAAATACAGTTGATATTTATTTATTGACCTGTATCCTGCAATCTGAGTCTCTGGGTGGTGCAAATGGTTAAGCGCTCAAATGTAACCCAAAGTTTGGTGGTTTGAGCCCATGCAGAGGCACCTTGGAAGAAAGGCCTGGCAATTTGCTTCCAAAAAGTCACAACCTTGAAAATCCCGTGGGATGCCATTCCACTTTGCACATGTGGCATCGCAATGAGTCAAAATCAACTTGACAGTGACTAGTTTGTTTGGGGGTTTTTTTTGGGCGGGGGGAGGGAGCGTACAATCTTACTAAATCCACTTGTTAGCCGTAGTGGCTTTTCTTGCAGATTCTCCAAGCTTTTCTAGGTACATAATCATGTCTTCTGTGAAAAAAATAGTTTAACTCCTTTCCTATCATATATATGTGTGTGTGTCTGTAATATGTTTGCATTATATGTATACGTATATATATTCCTTCACCTGAATACACTGGTCAGATCCTCTGTTACAACATTGAATAGAAATGGTGAGAGCAGAAATCCCCACCTTGTTTCTGATCTTAGAAAATGCCTCTGTGTACTGTTAGTATGGGAGCTATGCTGGCTCCCATACTATGCTGGGACCTTCTACATTGCCCTCTGGCCTTTTACAGGGAAGGTTGGTGACCCCTGGATTAGATGATGGGAAGTGTAACCAGAGCTTTGCTTAGAACTCACGTCATGGCGACTCTTTGCTTTCAGCTCTCACTTTGGTCTTTTCCTCAGGCCCGTTCGTATCTGTGAGGCCTGCAGTTCTGGCATGTCGGCACACACAGTTTATATACACATTTGTGAGCCCTCCTGCAGACACCCATGGGACAGAGCTGGCGTGTCCAGCGTCACTCAGCAAGAAGCCAGGGCCGTTGTGGGCCTCTATGTTCCTTCTTTACCAATAGCCACATTTAACCTCAGCGAGGAATACCGAATATTCTGTGGCCAAAAGAACAAACAACTCAGTCTTAGAAGACGTACAACCAGAATGCCCCCAGAAGTGAGGATGGCGACACTTCAGCTCACTTGCTTTGGACATGTCGTAAGGAAAGAACAATCAGTGGAGAAAGATACCATGTTTGGGAGAGGGTCAGTGAAAAAGAGAGAAACCCTCCATGAGATGGATTGACACGATGGCCACAACAATGGGCTCAAACATACCAAAATCATGAACATGGCATAGGACTGGGCAACGTTGCATTCTGTTACACGTAAGGTCTCTGTCATGGATTGAATTGTGTCCCCGCAAAATATGTGTCAGCCCGGTTAGGCCATGATTCCCAGTAGTGTGTGGTTGTCCTCCATTTTGTCATCTGATGTGTTATCAATCATTGAGGCAGGATTAGAGGCAGTCGTGTTAATGAGGAAGGACTCAGTCTATAGGATCAAGTTGTGTCTTGAGTCAGTCGTCTTTTGAGATATAAAAAATACAAGCCAGCAGAGAAGAGAAGGACCTCATACCACCCTGAGAGGAGAGCTGGGAGTAGAGTGTGTCCTTTGGACCCTGGGTCCCTGCACTGAGAAGCTCCTAGACCAGGAGAAGACTGATGACAAAGACCTCCCCTGAAAGCCATCAAAAACAAAAAGCTCTCTCCTGGAACTAGCAACCTGAATTTGGACTTCTAGCCTCCTAAACTGTGAGAGAATGAATCTGTTTGTCAAAGCCACCGATTTGTGGTATTTCTGTGATAGCAGTGCTAGGTAACTAAGACAGTCACTATGCTTCAGAGCCACCTCAATGGCTACTAACAACAATGTCAATGAGCTCCGGATACAATGGCAGGAGTTTTCCATCTTGTTTTGGGTGGCTGGGCCCCTAGGAACCGTGGTGTTCTTTGTGGTACTGTTTGGTGTATCAATACAGTTCATGGTTCTATTGTATAAACCAGGGCTAATGTATCCAGCACAGCATAAACCAGTACGTGTGTGTCATATAAAATCATAGTCACGAGCAGTGATATGAACAAGAAAATACCATTGAAAGTCACCAAACATGCATGATTAGAAATGTGAGTTTTTATTATTAATAAAGCTGCTGAGACCTCTTATTGATAATCTTTACCAGGTGCTAAAGGGCTATAATAAAGTTATGGGGAAATACATGTTTTCTCAATTTAAAAGTTTGACACCGTGCAGACTAGGTCTTAGATAGTGAAGGTGTTCTGCAGGATGCCATATGGGAGACACAGGACATGGAGCGTTTGTCTGAACCCATAGGACTGTACCAGGCAGAGTGAGCGCTCCTGTTAGTAATAATGTATCGATATCTTTTCATCAGTTGTAACAAATGTAACACAGAAGTACAAGATGTTAGTAACAGCGGAAATGTGTATGGGGGGAGATGGGTTACGGGAACTGTCCGTACTTTCCGCGTAATCTTTCTGTAAACCTAAAACTGCTCCAAAAAATAAGGCCTATTAAGGAAAAAAAAAAGTTTAACATCCATTCTCAAGCTCCCAGTTATTGAGCTCTGTCTTAGACCCGGTGCAAACTGCCTCATGCTGTTGTAACAACACTGCAATGCAGCACCCAGAGCCCAGTGCACAGAAAGGAAAATCAAGGCTCAGAGAAGCCTTTAGAACAGAGCAGACGTTTGTTGGACAGCAGCCTGTGCTCCTAACCCTGCTATCAACTTGTACTTTTCCACGTTTTCAGTGGGATAAAAGAAGCTGTTGCTGTGTTCCTAGGTGCTACTGAGTCGGTTCCCACTCACAGCAACTCTCCGTACAACAGAATGAAGCACTGCCCTGTCCTGCGCCGTCCTCACAATCTTTGCTGTGTTTGAGCCCACTGTTGCAGCCATCGTGTCAGTCCATCTCATTGAGGGTCTTCCTCTTTTTTGCTGACCCTCTACTTTACCAAGCATGTTGTCCTTCTCCAGGGACTGATCCCTCTTGATAACATGTCCAAAGTACGTGAGACAAAGTCTCACCATCCTTGCTTCTAAGGAGTATTCTGGTTGTACCTCTTCCAAGACAGATTTGTTCATTCTTCTGGCAGTGCCTCATGGTATATTCAATATTCTTTGCCAAGACCACAAAATATCTAGAATAGGCAAATTCATAGAGATAGAAAGTAGAATACAGTTTCCCAGAGGCTGGGAGGAGAGGCGGATGGGGATTGTTCTGGATTGAATTGTGTCTCCCCAAAATGTATGTGAATTTGGCTAGGCCATGATTCCCAGTATTGTCCATTATTGTCCACCATTTTGTGATTTTCTTATGTGTTGTAAATCCTACCTCTGTGATGTTAATGGAAACCCTGGTGGTGTAGTGGTTAAGAGCTATGGTTACTAACCAAAAGGTCAGCAGTTTGAATCCCGCAGGCACTCCTTGGAAACCCTATGGAGCAGTTCTACTCTGTCCTATAGGGTCACTAGGAGCCAATGGGTTTTTTTTTTTTTTTAAATGATGTTAATGAGGCAAGATTAGAGGCAGTTATGTTAATGAAGCAAGACACAGTCTACAAGATTAAGTTGTGTCTTGAGTTGATCTCTTTTGAGATGTGAGCAGAGAGACAGGGAGACCTCATATCACCAAGCAAGAAGGACTTGGGTCTTTGGACCCAAGTTTTCTGAGCTGAGAAAGTCCTAGACCAGGGGAAGATTGATAACAAGGACTTTCCCCCAGAGCCAACAGAGAGAGAAAGTCTTCCCCTAGAGTTGGCACCCTGAATTCCAACTTCTAGCCTCCTAAACTATGAGAGAATAAACCCCCATTTGTTAAAGCCACCCACTTGTGGTATTTCCGTTAGAGCAGCACTAGGTAGTTAAGTCAGGGAGTTATTGCTACGTGGCTATTAAGTTTCTGTTGGGGGTGATGAAAAGTTTCTGGATAGATAGTCGTGATGATACAATATTGTGACTGTACTTAATGCCACCGACCTGTAAGCTGTAAACATTGAACATCTGTACAGCACACTGAAGAGGCAGCTGCTGTTGTTTTCTCAACTTTGAAGAGGAAGACGCTGGTCTTCTAGAGCCCTGTGACCTGAAGCTCTCACCTCTAAGTGGGGAGCTGGGATTTCAGCGTGGCAGCCTGGCCCCCAGCCTGAGGTTGTGGCCCTTCTCCCTGTGGATTCTCCATTCCACTCTTGGTACAGGGCTGCTGGCTGCTCTACCCCAAGACTCCACTCAGCTCATCCCAGGGGTCCTGGGGAGCAGCCTGAGGCTCTACTTCCTTACAGGCTCTGTCCCCGCCTTCAGTCCATCTCTGGGAACCACTTCATTCCACCAGGTGAGCCTAAGAACGGGAGGCCAGCCCCTGGGCCACAGAAGATGAACAGGGCGTCTACTGTGTGTGGAGGAGGCTTTGTTCTCACTGACAACTTGTGTTGATGAAGTGTTTGCAGCAAGCCAGGCCCGACACCCAGCCCACAGGCTGTGACAAGTATCCCTGTGCTGTGGTGTGTGATAGGGTGGGGGCAGCCTGGTTCCCCCAGCTGTGACCTTCACCCTGTCTTCTTGCCAAGAGGTTCCACTGTGCAGGGAGAGGGTGCTGGAGCAAGCCAGCTCCGTGATTTATTCCCTGATTACATATCGGGGCAGCCAGCCTTCTGGGTGCAGATAGAGGGGTCTGCCTGGCTCGTGTGTGCACCCCATCCATCCCTGTTCCTATAACAATAACTTCCCACTTCTCCTTTGAGGACAACCGCCCTCCATCCCACCTGCACTCCCCGCCACCCAACCCGTCCCCACTCCCAGGCTTCATCAGACTCTCCTCTCTGGGGGTTGGACCCTTGAGCAAAATGGCACAGGGGCAGGGGTGGGCTGAGTCCCCTCTCTCTGACAGCAGCATCCAAGAAACCGCCTGGGCTCCCGTCGAGGCTGTTCTGACGTTGCCGTTCTTATCGTCTGTTCATTAGTTAAGCCGAATGGCTACTTAATACAAGCTGGAAGTTTCCAGAATACATAAAAATGAACTCCACAGTGAGTCCACTTCTGGTCCCTCCTGGGCCCTTCCTGCATCTTCTCCATCCTCCGGCTGACTCGGGCCACGGGAATGCTGTCCACCCCGGCAGCTGGGGGAGGCTGTAAAAGGAGATTGAAATGGAAGCTTCTGAGCTTGCGACTATAACTTCAGGCTAATAACTCCAGCAAGCTACCGGTTAAAAGGAAGCTTTAAGATTGTTTCTTGGCAGCCAATGCTGACTCTGAACAAGAGAGATGTCAACAAACAAACAAGAGGTCCGGCCAAAACCAGACCACACCCATTGCCCTCAAGTCAATTCCGACTCATAGTGACCCTACAGGGTGGAGGACATGAATACGTGGCCTCGGCCCCGCTGAGGAGAGTCCGAGGACGTTGGAAAGTAAACAGACCTGCTACCAAGTGTTTGCTGAGGAGAACGAGGACATCCCATGAGGATGCATGTGTGCCACTGGGTGGGCTGCAGAGGTGTCTGGGGACTGTGGTGTAGACAACTTGAATCACAGACTAGGCCACCTCGAGCTCTCCTGGTAAATGCCAGACTGGGCGTGGGGTGTCCGACGCCACCCATGGCTGGCAACCCTCAAAGGGCCTGTATGCCTTCCCTGGCTACTCACTGCAGGAGAGGCCTGGGCCGGAGGCCTCAGAGGGGAAAAAAAATGGTTACCATCGAGTCCTGCTGAGTCGACCCCAACTCGTGGTGACGCGCCATGTGTCAGAGTAGAGCTGTGCCCCACAGGGTTTTCAATGGCTGGTATTTCAGAAGTAAATCTCCAGGCCTTTCTTCCGAGGTGCTTCTGGGTGGCTTCGAACCTCCAACCTTTCCATTAGTAGCCAGAGTGCTGAACCATTTACACCACCCAGAAACTCCTCCAGTCAAAGTAATCTGTCATGGTTTGCATTGTGTCCCCCCAAAATATGTGTCAATTTGGTTATGCCTTGGTTCCCAGTATTGTGTGGTTGTCCTCCATTTTGTGATTGTGATTTTATGTTAAAGAGGATTAGGGTGGGATTGTAACACCCTTACCCAGGTCCTATCCCTGATCCAATGTAAGGGGAGTTTCCCTGGGGTGTGACCTGCACCACCTTTTATCTTATAAGAGATAAAAGGAAAGGGAAGCAAGCAGAGAGTGGGGGACCTCATACCACCAAGAAAGCAGTGCCGGGAGCAGAGCGTGTCCTTTGGACCTGAAGTTCCTGTGCAGAGAAGCTCCTAGTCCAGGGCAAGATTGATGAGAAGGCTGATAGAAAGCCTTCCCCTGGAGCTGATGCCCTGAATTTGGACTCCTAGGCTACTAGACTGTGAGAGAATAAATTTGTTAAAACCATCCACTTGTGGTACTTCTATTACAGCAGCACTAGATGTCTAAGACAGAACCCCATAGCACAGCATTTTACTGGATTCTCACAGCTGGCTGGCAGGCAGTTTTTATTATCCCCACTTTATAGATGAGGAAGCTGAGGCCCGGAGAGGCAAAGGAACTTACAGGAGGCCCCAATGCTAGCGAATGGCAGTGCCCGTCTGTCCTACCCAGAGCATAAGCCCCCTTCCCATCTCGCCACTCTGTCTTCCATGTTCATCTCTTTTCAATTGAAACTCGCTTTTGGGGAGTGTCTAACTGAAAGGTCGGCGGTTTGAACCCACCCAATGTCTCCTAAGGAGAAAGACCTGGCAATCTGCTTCCGAAAGACTGCAGCCTAGAAAACCCTATTGGTCAGTACTACTCTGTCACTTGGGGTCACCATGGGTCTGAATTTAATGGAATGGCACCTGACAGCAACAAGGAGATAGCCTTAGAACCTCTGTCTCTGGGCTTGCTCTTGTATCCCCAGCTCCGACTTTGGATAGGCGATTCCTGCTGTCCTTAATTAAAATCACAGGCAGCAAACTTTCCAGAAAGCTTGTAGCTGTGACTTTCCAGGTACATGCTTCTCGTCTGGTTAAGCAATAAACAAGTGCCAAATACCATCAGCAGTTAGTGACAGTTACAAGATGCCCTCACAGCACTTGACATGGCACATAGCAGCTGGCCGCTGGCCGGGAGAAGGGCTGGACCCAGCACCGTGCAGGCCGAGCCTTAGCTGCGGAGGGGAGCTGGGATGGGGGGAAGCCTTGCTCCTGGGCTTCAGAGCAGGGAGGCCAGGGCAGAAGAGGGAACCCCAAACAGAAGTTTCCAGGGGCCTCCCAGAATGTCTCCCAAACTGAGAGGGCCCTTGGGGGTTCCCCAAGGCTGAAATTACTTGCTTTTTTCTTTTACTCCCTGAACGTGACCTTTCAGGCTCTACCCCGTTTATTTAACCAGCACTGACGAGGTTCATGACGCCTGGTGGTGCAGTGGTTAAGAGCTCAGCTGCTAACCAAAAGGTCAGCAGTTCAAATCCGCCCGCCACTCCCTGGAAACACTATGGGGCAGTTCTTCTGTGTCCTGTAGGGTCGCTTTGAGTCAGAATCAACTTGATGGCAATGGGTTTGGTTTTGGTTTTCGATTATGTTCACGTTCTCTGCCAGCAACCTCTTGACTCTAGGGCTCCAAGAGGGTCTCCTCCAGAACCTCGTGTCCCAGGCCAGAGTGCCTGAGAATCTTCATTCCTCTGGGCATGCAACCTCCCCTCCCCATCTTTCTATAACTCGTTCTCCTTAAAAACAGTGTCTTTGCTTTCTCGTCACTGTTAGCTGCTGCCGAGTTAACTCTGACTCGTGGTGACCCCGTGTGTGTCCGAGTGCAGCTGCTCCATAGGGTTTTCTTGGCTGCAGTCTTAACAGAAGCAGGTTGCCAGGCCTTCCTTCCATGGTACCACTGGGTGGGTTCGGATCGCCCACCTTTAGGTAAGCAGTCGAGCACGTACTGTTTGTGCCACCCAGGGGCCTCTTCCCTCTGCTTACTGTTGCTCATTTTTTCCCGGAATTATAGTTTTTAATGTTCGCTTAATTCTCTCCACCTCTTCCTTTAAAAAAAAAAAAAAGAACACTTGCTGGGGAGTCGACTCGGACTCACGGCAGCCCACGTGTGGCGGAGTAGAACTGGGCCCCGCAGGGTTTTCAGGAGCAGGTTTTTCCGGAAGTAGACCACTAGGCCTCCAGGCCTTTCTTCTGCGGTGCCTCGGGTGGACTAGACTTGAACCTCAAACCCTTTGGTTAGCAGCTGAGTGCTTGGCCATTTGTGCCATCCGGGAATCTCTTTTTTCTTTTTAAATCTATCCTTTTTTTATCAGTAAGAAGCAGTAAGCCCCTGGCCCTGCACCCTGAGAGCCTGGGCTGAATCCTGGCTCCCTGTCTCTGATGATTTCAAAGGAAATGATGGGGTTGATAGATTCTTGCAATGTCTGCAAGCATTTGGAAAATAGTACCACTGCTGGGAATTTGTCGGGTCAGAGAGGTCATTTGGAAAAGCAAATAAAAAGTGATGCAATAACTAACTCAAGGAAAAACAAAAAGTTATACACTAGAAAATTTTAATGGCAAACAGTATTTACAAGATCTTATAAAATCTTACACCAGAAAGATGTTCACCTGTGTTTTAGGCCATGTAAAGGCATTCAACTGAGTGGATCATAACAAATTATAGATAACATTGCAAAGAATGAGAATTCCAGAACACTTAACTGTGCTCATAAGAAACCTGTACACAGACCAAGAGGCAATCGTTCAAACAGATAAAGTGGACACTGCATGGTTGAAAGTTGGGAAAGTTGTGCATCAGGGTTGCGTCCTTTTACCATTCCTATTTGATCTGTATGCTGAGCTTGTAATCTGAGGAGCTGGATTATATGAAGAAGAACGGGGTATTGGGTTTGGAGGAAGACTCATTAACAACCTGTGTTATGCAGATGACACAACTTTGCTTGCTGAAAGTGAAGAGGACTTGAAGCACTTACTGATGAAGATAAAAGACCACAGCCTTCAGTATGGATTACACCTCAACATAAAGAAAACAGAAATTCTCACAACTGGACCAATAAGCAACATCATGATAAACAGAGAAAAGATTGAAGTTGTCAAGGATTTCGTATTTCTTGGATCCACAATCAACAGCCATGGAAGCAGCAGTCAAGAAATCAAAATACACATTGCATTGGGCAAATCGGCTGCAAAAGACCTCTTTAAAGTGCTGAAGAGCAAAGATGTCACCTTGAAGATCAAGGTGTGCCTGACCCAAGCCATGGTAATTTCAATCACATCATAGATATGAAAGCTGGACTATGAATAAGGAAGACCAAAGAAGAGTTGACACCTTTGAATTGTGGTGTTGGCGAAGAATATTGAATATACCATGGACTGCCAAAAGAACGAACAAATCTGTCTTGGGAAAAGTACAACCAGAGTGCTCCTTAGAAGCAAGGATGGTGAGACTACGTTTCACATACTTTGGGCATGTTATCAGTTGGGGGTAGTCCCCGGAGAAGGACATCATGCTTGGTAAAGTAGAGGGTCAGTGAAAAAGAAGAAGACCCTCAAGGAGATGGATTGACACAGTGGCTGCAATAATGGGCTCAAGTGTAAAAATAGTTGTGAGGATGGTGCAGGACCGGGTGGTATTTCATTCTGTTGTGCATAGGGTCACGATGGGTCCGAACTGATTGGACAGCACTTAATAACAACAGCATAAAACCTTATGATTTAATCATATTGAGAAATGGGGGTGAAGCTGGGGTAGGTGTGAGGTTAAGAGAGAAAATCCTTGTCTTCCTTTCTAGACTCTCAATAGAGAATTTCCCTACTCGAGCTATACCACGGTGAGCATATGATTTAGAAATACGAAAGAAAATAGAATGTTTTTAAAGGTAAGGAGTACAGACTGGGGGTGGGAAGGCTTGGTTCATGGGACAATTTCTTTTTGGTCCAGCCTCTTAGTACTGCTTGGTCTCCTTAAATTAGGCGAGTGCACTACGTTGAGAAAAATGAAAATCAATGTTTTAAAAAGTGTGTTGGAAGAGAAGGGGGTTTGCATGAAGGTTCTGCCCAGCTGGAGGGTGTTGTTGCCATGTGGGAACATCGGCCTTGTACAGACAGAGAAAAGCCAGAAATTCATATCTTCACCTGACACACCATGATTTTTAGTGTTGGCAAATAATTTAAAAAACCTTTTACAATTTGGTGAAGGCAAAACCATACAAACAAACCACACCTGCTGGCCTATGCACTGCAGTGGCCAGTGTGATGTCTCTGTCTCTCTTAGACTTGGTCTGTATGAGTCTCCTGTGCCTGCTGTAACAAGTTACCACAAGATGGGTGGCTAAAACCACACACATTTATTCTCTTACAGTTCTGGAGGCCAGAAGTCTGAAACGGTTTCACTGGGCCAAAGCCAAGGTTCCTTCTGGGTCCTTTAGGGAAGACTCCCCTTCCCTGCCTTTTCCAGCATGTAGGGGCCACTCGGAGTCCCTGGGTGGTGCAAACGGTTAATATGCTCAGCTGCTAATCAAAAGGTTGGGGGTTTGGGTCTATCCAGAGGTGCCTTGGAAGAAAGGCCTGGCAATCTAGTTCTGAAAAATCAGCCATGAAGATCTTATGGAGCACAGTCCTACTGTGATACACGGGGGTCACTATGAGTTGGAATTGACTCTATAGCAGCTGTTTTTTGTTGTTGTTCGTTTTGGTGAGGCCCTGGGTGGTGCAAGTGGTTTGCAGTTCAAACCCACCCAGCAGCAGCACAGAGGAAAGGCGTGGCGATCTGCTTCCATAAAGAAAACAGTTCAGAAAGCCCTGTGGAACAGCTCTGGTCTGTAACACGTGGGATCACCACGAGTCGGGACACACTAGATGGCAACCCCCCCCCCTTTCTTTTTCTTGAAGGAATAATAATACTATGTCCCAGGACTATCGTGAAGATTAAGAGAAAAAAAATGTGAAAGTTCCTTAGAAACATATACTGTAACCTGTCACCTTCAAGTCATTTCCGATTCATAGCAACCACCTAGGACACAGTAGAGCTGTCCCATAGGGTTTCCAAGGCTGCTGTTGTTGTTAGGTGCCGTTGAGTTTGTTCCGACTCATAGTGAGCCCGTGCACAACAGAATAAAACACTGCCTGGTCCTGTGCCATCCTCACTATCATTGCTATGCTTGAGCCCATTGTTGGAACCACTGTGTCAGTCCATTTTGCTGAGGGTCTTCCTCTTTTCCGCTGACCCTGTACTCTACCAAGCATGATGTCCTTCTCCAGGGACTGGTCCCTCCTGACAGCATGTCCAAAGTATGCAAGACGCAGTCTCGCCATCCTTGTCTCTAAGGAGCATTCTGGCCGCGCTTCTTCCAAGACAGATTTGTTCGTTCGTTTGGCAGTCCGTGGTATATTCAATATTCTTCGCCAGCTCCACAATTTAAGGGCATCAGTTCTTTTTCAGTCTTCTTTATTCACTGTCCAGCTTTCACAAGGCTGTAGTAATCTTTACAGAAGCAGACAGCCACATCTTTCTCCAAGGGCAGCTGGTGGGTTCGAAACGATAACCTTTTGGTTAGCAGCTGAGTGCTTAACCACTGCGCCACCAGAGCTCCTTTTAAAAACACATACCCACTGCCCTCGAGTCAGAAACACATACCCACTGCCCTCGAGTCAATTAGAAACATATACCCCTTCCCCATTGCTACTGAGCCAATTTCAACTCATAGCTGAAGTAGAACTGCCCCGTAGGTTCCCCAAGGAGCAGCTGGTGGATTTGACCTCCTGACCTTTGGTGAGCAGCCAAGCTCCTAACCACTGCACCACTAATTGCAAGGTAATGAAATGAGTATAATTAGTGCCCAAGTGATTGAATGGCCAGCCTTGAATGAAAAAGGCCTGGTGAGGAAATGTTTTAAGTACTTGCTGTTACCACTGCCTTCCACAAGATGGCACCCTTGCAACACAGGGAGGTGGCCCCAGGTGGCCAACTGTGGCCAAAAAAGGTGCTCTGAAGGAAGGGGAACTTTTAAGGGCCAGGGTCTTCTTCTGCAGGGTCACCTAATGAGAAGACTAGATTGTCCTGCTTCACTTTTTCCTGCCAGAGGCGAATCCCCTTCTGAGCCATGAATTCTTTGCTAGACAAAAAGAGGTGTTTTCCCCTCCTCAGAGCAGCTGCCAGGGGCTGCCCGGCCAGCAGTTTCTAAATGAAGGGTTGGACCAGCAAAGGGACCCGCAAGCGCTACTTCAGCCTTCATATCTCCCACGCGTTCAGCAAGCCCTGGCCAAGGGCACCAACACCAGCCGGGGAGGCAGAGATGCCAGATGCTGACGGTTACGCCCACCGCCCTGGAGCGGCCGAGCTGGGACACTGCAGGGGAGGGACGGAGGGCAGCCTGCTCTGCAGCCTGAGGGAGGAGGCCCTTCTCCTGAAGAAGACGCCTGGGACGGGGCCCTAAAGGGTACCTTTGACCTTTCCAGCCAAGAGCTGGGAACCAAAAACAAACCAAAACAATTGCCATGGAGTCTGCTCCAACTCAGGGCGGCCCCGTGTGTGTCAGAGCGGGACTGTGCATCTCGGGGTTTCCAGTGGCTGATTGTTCAGAAGGAGATCACCAGGCCTTTCTTCTGAGGTGCCTCTGGGTGGGTTTGAAGCATCAACCTTTCGGTTAGTAGTCTATTGCTTACCTGCTTGTGCCACCCAGGGCCTCCTAGAGAGCAAGGGAAGGACACCCTTAATCCCACCTGAAACTCTCCTCTCCAGGCACACCTTCCACCTTCTTCCTGGTCTTCCCTGGATCAATCAGCCCCTCCCTGGTGATCGCCACCAAACCAAAAAAAACGTTGCAGTTAAGTCGATTCTGACTCACAGGGACTCTGTAGGACAGAGTAGAACTGCCCCATTGGCTTTCCAAGGAACGCGTGGTAGATTCAAACTGCCAGCCTTTTGGTTAGCAGCTGTAGCTCTTAACCCCTGTACCACCAAGCTTAAAAAAATACCTAAGTCTCCCACCATCAAAAAACAAACAGACAAAAACATCCCTGTCCTTGCACTGAAAGTTCCTACCTTTTCCTTCCTCCCCTCCTGCCATATTTCTAGAAAGAGAAGTGCACCCCCTGTCTGGGTGTTCAACCTCAGCGTTTGTTCTCAGGGTCATTGGAATCCGACTTCCAGCCCACAATTCCGCAGAAGCACCTTTTCCCAGCGGCCTCCTAGCTGCCAAATTCCACATCTTGTTCCGCTTTCTTCCTACGTGACTTCCCCGCCGTGTGGCAGCGTTGACCACTCCCTCCTGAAGCTCCCCCATCCTCTCCAGCTTTCATGTCTCCGTGTCCTGGCTCCCAGCTGCCTCCCCACATCCTCGCACCTCCTCCCTCTCCTCCTCAGCCGCCTGGGCACTGCGCTCCCTCTAAGGCAGCTTGAAAGTTTCTGCTCTCAGGTTCTGTCCCTTGGGGTGGCGGCGGCCTGCAGACCCACCTCTCTGCTCCATCCTCTCCACCTGTCCAGTGCAGAGCACCCATCTCTGCTTCAGAAGACGGGGACCCCACCTCAGGACCCCAGACGCTGGGATCCTAGCCAGCCAAGGGGACAGAGAAAACTCTCCTGGGGAGTGGGGTCAGCCTGCCCTGGAGATACAGACTGAAAGGAGGGAGGAGGTTGGACGGTATCCATCACTGCTGTTAGCTGCTGCCGGGCCACCCTGACTCGTGGTGACCCCACGCACAACGGAACGAAGCTGACCAGTCCTGCGCCATCCCATGATTGGTTGTAGGCCAGACCACTGTGATCCATAGGGTTTTCGTTGGCTGATTCTTGAGGTAGATGGCCAGGCCTTTCCTCCTAGTCCATCATAGCAACACTCAAGCCTCCACTGACAGATGGGTGGTGGCTGCACTTGGTTAACTTTGAGGGCCGCTACTGTGACACCCCTTCCTCCCCCCTTTCCTCAAATTCAAGCATTGTAATTAGAAATTTCTAACAGTCCTTTCTATCAGTCTGTAGGAGCCTTGGTGGCGCAGTGGTTAAGCACTTGGCTGCTAACCAAAAGGTGGGCGGTTTAAACACACCAGTCGCTCAGCAGGAGGAAGACGTGGTGGTCTGCCTCTGTGACGGTGACGACGGTGACAGCCCTGGAAACCCTGTGGGGCAGCTCTCCTCTGTGCTGTAGGGGCGCTTCTGACCCCACGGCAACCGGTTTGATTAGGTTCAACAGTCCGTGCTACGCTGGCCCTAAAATGGCCTGTTGGGGGCGCTCTGGGAAATAATAAAGAGCGTGTGATGTTCTGTGGTCGGTGTGTGAGGGAACGGCTGCACGAGAGAGAACAGAAAACCAGAGAAAGACCTAAAACGCCACCCCAGCCCTGCCCGTGGACAGGGAGCTCGACGCGCATCCTCTGAGTCCCTTGGACAAACACCCCCGGGGTCACTTGGTCTTGGGTTTGAAGGCAGACGTATCCCTGCATCCTACGTGTCAGCAGAATTTGGAGCTGTGACTTGGGGAGGAAACCTGGAAGAAGGTTAAAATAATTCCTAATCAGGGCAAAGAGCGATGAGGAACATCCGAGTGGGCGCTGGTGTGTCCAGACAGTTTGCATGTCACAGGAGAACCATGGAAAACATGAGTCAGAGCTGAGGCCCCGCTGCCGGGCGTCCAGCTGCAGGCCGGGGGCAGCTCTGTGAGTCAGGCGCCCGCTCAGCGAGAGCTGGCGTGTGGGGTTATGTCAGCGAGCAACTCTTACTGGACCTCCATGTCCACTGTCCTCACCGGACGCTGCTCAGACTGGCCGTGGAGCTCTGAGTGCTCAATCTCTCCTTTTTTTCAACAGCTTTATTGAGATCTAGTTCGCATAACATACAATTCACCCGCTTAAAGTATACAACTCACTGGCTTTTAGTGTACTCACAGATGTGTGCAGCTGTCCCTCCAATAAGAAACCCATACCCTGTACATGCCACCCTTTCCTCCCCAGAAATCCCACCAGCCCTGTACCTGTTGCTGTCAAGTCGACTTCGACTCACATCAACCCTATAGAACAGAGTAGAACTGCCCCATAAGCTTCCCAAGGAGCAGCTGGTGAATTCGAACCGCAGACTTTTTGGTTAGCAGCCAAATGCTTAACCACCACACCTCTAGGCAACCAGTGATCTTTCTATCTATGGATTTGCCTATTCTGGATATTTCATATGAAGGGAATTGTAACGTATGTGACCTTTTGCATCTGGCTTCTTTCATTCGGCACAATGTCTTCAAGGTTCATGCATCTCCTAGCATGTACCAGGGCTTCATTTTTCTTCATGGCTGAGTAATATTCCACTGTATGCATGGACCACAACTGGCTGATCCATTCATCTGCTGATGGGCACCTGGGTTGCTCTCGGTTTGGGAGCACTGTGAATAGTGCTACTGTGAACATGCATGTACACACTTCTGCAGGGGCGTGTGTTCCCATGTCTCTTGCGTGCATAGGAGTGGGATTGCTGGGTCACGTGGTAACTCCGTGTTGGATCGTACGAGGACCTGCCAGACTGTTCCCCATAGCAGCCACGTGTGCTATCGTTTAAACTGCACTTCCCCTGCCCAGGTTAACAGCAAGGACAACCTATTATTACTTCCTCGGTGACAGCGTCTGTGTGATACGGATTATCTCATTTAGTCCTCAAAGCAATTGGGATGAAGGCATCTCTCTTACAGCCACCTCACATCTAAAGCAGCTGAGGCTCAGAACCCATTTCCAGGCATCTGTCATTTGTGCCCACACTCTTAACCCCACCACACACTGAGTCCCAGAACAGCAGACGCAGCTTGAAAAGCACTTCAGAAATGGCCCCGTGCCCTGCCCCCCACATCCAGGCTCCCCCTACACTGACGCTCAAGGAGATGTGGCCATCTGGTCAACACTGAATGCAGCCAGGGAGCCGAGTGCCTCAGCCTGGGTCAGGAAAAGTGAGCATTCTCGCCTCCGTCAGGTTTCCTAACTCTCTCGGGTCCATCATGGGACAATTACCCAATAAGCAAGGTACACGCAGACTTAATTGTGCTTACTTACTAATCTGTAGTGCACAATTCCACCTGGTTTTCACCATGTCAAAGATGTGGTGAAACCCATGTGAAATTGTTCACTACAGGTTAGTAAGCACAGTTAAGCTCATGAGTACCGTCTTAGTCATCTAGTGCTGCTGTAACAGAAATACGACAAGTGGATTGTTTTAACAAACAGACGTTTATTCTCTCACAGTCCAGTAGGCTAGAAGTCCAAATTCAGCTCCAGGGAAGGCTTTCTCTCTCTGTTGGCTCTGGAGGAAGGTCTTTGTCATCAGCTTTCCCTTGGCCTGGGAGCATCTCAGCACAGGAACCTCAGGTCCAAAGGATGCGCTCTGCTCCCAGCACTGGTTTCTTGGTGGTATGCGGTCCCCCGTCTCTCCTGGCTTCTCTCTTTTATATCTCAAAAGAGATTGGCTTAGACACGATCTAATCTTGTAGATCTCATCAATGTAACTACCGCTAATCCATCTCATTAACATCATAGTGATAGGATTTACGACACGTAGGGAAACCACGTCAGATGACAAAGTGGTGGACAATCATACAATACTGGAAATCGTGGCCCAGCCAAACTGACACACATTTTTTTTGGGGGGGACACAATTCAATCCATGACAGGTATCTTACTTACTGTAAGCCCATGTGTACTGTGCTTGGTTATCCACCCCTGGGTCCGTGTCCTCCTCGTGGACAGGCGAGGATGCCAGTTTTCCTCCTGCTTCTCTTCTCTGCTTGGCCACTCTGGGATGTGGAGGAGGTGACTGTGGGTCCTGCCTCTCTAGGACCACGGCGAAGAACCGGGGCATCAGGACAACAGCCGACAGCTTCATCCGCTTACCACGGGGGAGCCCGACACACCTCTGCTCCTCAGATGGACTCTGTCACTGTGTCACAGAAGAGGAGCCTGGAGGCCAGAGTGTGAGCTGGCCAAGGTCGCTCAGCTATTGAGCGGCAGGACCAGGATTTGAGCTGAGGCTGCCGGCTTCAGAGCCCGGGGTCTGTCTGCATCCCCACACCCCTTCCTCCTCAGACACTGCATGTCATAGATTAGACACGGGGCAAAGAATGCGGAACCAGGTTTGCCTACTGGATCAAAAGATGTGCTTTTGCCCTGCTGCTCTGCTGTTTTACGAGGTTCCTTCTTGTTGACTTGGTGTAATTCATGTGCATCTATTTTCTCTCCCACTGGAGAGCTTTGTGACGCGGAGAGGTGCCTCAGGAATCTTAGACTCCTTCTCTCTGGATCTCAGTGCTGCTATTTTCTGGGGCAGATAGACTGCCTGTCTTACCTAGAGGCAGGGGTATGAGGAGCTGGCTCAGGAAGGTGCATGGCGCTGAGTGCTAAAATACAAGAAGTATGTGAGACGGTTGTTAAACACAGTCATCATTAAAAATTAAACTATATATATTGCTATTAAACTATGATCAGCAAAGATAACAAATACTCAAAATTTATCACTTAATAGTAACCAAAATACTCCTTAGAAGTGAGGATGTTAAGATTTTGGCTCACTTTGGACTCATCACCAGGAAAGACCAATCACTAGAAAAGGGCATCATGTTTGGTAGAGAGTCCGAGAAAATAAGAGAGATCCTCCACGAGATGGACTGACACAGTAGACACACAATGGACTCAAATTTACTTCTTTAAAGTGTTGAAAAACAAAGATGTCACCTTGAAGTCTAAGATGCACCTGACCCAAGCCTTGGTGCTTTTAATCGCATAATATGCGTGTGAAATCTTCACAATAAATAAGGAAGACCAAAGAAGAACTGACATCTTTGAATTGTGGTGTCGGTGAAGAATATTGAATATACCATGGACTGCTGAAAGAACAAACAAATCTGTCTTGGAAGAAGTATAACCAGAATGCTCCTTGGAAGCAAGGACGGCTAGACTGGGTTTTACGTACTTTGAACATGTTGTCAGGAGAAATCAGTCCCTGGAGAAGGAGGTTGTTTTAGTCATCTAGTGCTGCTAACACAGAAGTGCCACAAGTGGATGGCTTTAACAAAGAGAAATTCATTTTCTCACAGTCTGGTAGGCTAGAAGTCCAGATGCAGGGTGTCAGCTCCAGAGGAAGGCTTTCTCTTTCTGTTGGCTCTGGAGGAAGGTCCTTCTTGTCAGTATTCCCCTGGACTAGGAGCTTCTCTGTGCAGGAACCCCATACCCCAGAGAAACTCCCTTTACATTGGATCAGGGATATGACCTGGTAAGGGTATTACAATCCTCTTTAACATAAAATTACAGTCACAAAATGCAGGACAACCACAGAATACTGGGAATCATGGCCTAACCAAGTTGATAACACACATTTTTGGGGGAACATAATTCAATCCACGATAGACATCATGCTTGGTAAATTACAGGGTCAGCGGAAAAGAAGAAGACCCTCAACAAGATGGATTGATTGACACAATGGCTGCAACAAGGGGCTCAAGCATAACAGCGATTGTGAGGATGGCACAGGACCAGGCAGTGTTTGGTTCTGTGGTACACAGGGTCGCTATGAGTCGGAACAGAGCCGATGACACCTAACAACAACAATGAATGGTTGAACATTGACCAATTCTTTTTGATACAGTACTCTGTATTCCTTTCATTTTCTTTTGATGCTTCCTGAGTCATTCAGTATTTTCTCTGAAGAATCCTTCAAAAATGAAACTCAAGGCTTGAATTTTTTCTTCAATTCTTTCAGCTTGAGAAATGCTGAGCATACGCTTCCCTTCTTGTTTTCTATCTCCAGGTCTTTGCACATGTCATCATAACACTTTACTTTGTCTTCTTGACCAGCGCCTTATAATCTTCTGTTTATCTCTTTGACTTCATTTCTTCCTCTTGCTTTAGCTACTCAACATTCAAGGGCAACTTTCAAAGTCTTTTCTGACACCCACTTTGATCTTTTCCTTCTTTCCTGTCTTTTTAATAACCTCTTGCTTTCTTCATGTATGATGTCCTTGATGTCATTCCACAACTTATCTGGTCTTCGATCATTAGTGTTCAACGTGTCAAATCTGTTCTTGAGATAGTCTCTAAATTCAGGTGGTAAATACTCAAGATTGTATTTTGGATTTCTTGGAGTTGTTCTAATTTTCTTCAGCTTCAACTTGAACTTGCATATGAGCAAATGATGGTCTGTTCCGCAGTCGACTCCTGGCCTTGTTCTGACTGATGATATTGAGCTTTTCCATCTCCTCTTTCCGTAAATGTAGTCGATTTGATTCCTATGCATTCCATTTGGCGAAGTCAATGTGCATGGTCATCGTTTATGTTGTTGATAAAAGGTATTGGCAATGAAGAAGTCATTGGTTCTGCAATATTCCATCATGCAATCTCCAGTGTTGTTTCTGTCACCAAGGCCATATTTTCCAGATACCAATCCTTCTTCTTTGTTTCCATCTTTCATATTTCAGGTGCCACTAGGCATATGAGTATTATCCTATCACTGGCAGCATTGTACTTTAGGATAGACCTTGAAATGTTCTTTTTGACAATAAATGCAATGCCATTCCTCTTCAATTTTTTATTCCTGGCATAGTAGGCCATATGATGGCTAATACTGTTCCATTTCACCTCACTAATGCCTAGGATGTTGATGTTTGTACTTTCCATGTCATTTTTGATGACTTCAGTTTTCCTAGATTCTTACTACGTATACTTCACATCCTGATTATTAATGGATATTTGCAGCTGTTTCTTCTAATTTTGAGTCATGCTAAAGGAACCCTTGGGGAAAATCTAGTTATCAATTGTGGAATTATAATTGAAGATTGAGAAAGTACATAATTCTTGAACCATTACTACAGTTACACTTGGGAAGAGATCTACACACTCAAATGCCCCTTGAATGAGGCCCACATTTGGTACTGCTACCATGTCCTCTCAAACTCAAACTGCCTCAGTATAAATGAATTAGACCAGTCCTCACATCCTGTTCATTGGCTAGAAAGCAGACTAGCTGCTGGGGTTCTGTCTGTGGATTACTCCAAGGGAAATGACAAATTACTTTTCTGAGGAGCCACCCAGAAGGGCTTCGTGCCTCCGCTCTGGACCTCACTGGGCCTTAGTCATAAGGTTCGGCAGTCAGTGGAAACTGGGCACAAGAAGCAAGAGATCAATGTGAAGGATGCGGTGAAGACACGCAGCTGGGAGAAAGCAGCACGGGCCACCCCCCTTCCCCGCCCCCCTCGCCACGGGGCTTGTGAACCAATGCAAGATGGCCTTATTAAAGACGCAAGGAAATGCTAGATAATAGGATTGGAGTTTTCTTGGGGTGCCCTTCTTTAAAGCTTTTGTTGTTGTCACATGAAAAGCCTAACTTTAACAATGCTGCATTCTACATGCCCAGGTAGTTTTTAATCTTCTGTTTAATAAGGCAAACCAGAAACCAGACCCACTGAATTCGAGTCGATTCCGACTCATAGTTATCCTATAGGATGGAGTAGAACTGCCCCATAGGGTTTCCAAGGCTGTAAATCTTTACAGATTGCCACATCTTCCTCCCAGGGGTTTGAATCAGCCACCTTTTGGTTAACAGCTGAGTGCTTTAACCACTGCATCACTAGGGTTCTTTTTAATAAGGCAAAGGAGGCCTTAAAAGACTTCGGGGGGGTCCTAGAGGGGTGGGAGAGGAAGGGTGTTCATCTTCTCACCCACGAGGTGCACCGCCAAGAACTGTGTTGAGGAAAGACAAAGCTGAACATACATGACCCACCCTGGTCACCTCTAACTTCTTCAGTGTCCTTTGGAGCAGCCAGAGAACTCCTTTTTCTGACATTGGCCAGCACACTAGTACTTTAACCACTCTGATCACTGGAGATCAGGAAGACTCTGATGTGGGGCTGAATCCCTGTTGTCAGCAGGGAGGGGTGCTTGGAGACTATGGCTCTCAAAGACCCTCCAACCCACTTCCCTGGGGACGTGTGAGAGTTCCTTAAGACCGTGGGCTGGAATGAAGAGACAAGGCTTCCATGTTAGAAGATAAAAGGAAGGGCTGCAATGGCGACCGGGGACTGACCAGCTCAGGCTGCTAAGTCGGCTTTGGGCCAACCATTGGCGAAGACCAAAGGGAGGAGCAATGCGGCCTAGATCAGAGGTCCTGGGCGGTGTCACCATGGGGTCGAGGCTACTAGGGAAACCCAGAAGCTGAGCCGTGATGTAGAGAAGGCTTCAACGTGGTGAGCCCTCAGGCCACAGAGAACACTGATGGACATGAACAAAATCTGGGGAGGTGTTCTTCTCCACCAGCTGCGGGGGATGGTTCCCCAGCCCAGCCTCTCTCCAAGGCACTATAACTGCATTTTTTTCAAAATAAATGAACACATATGTCAACTTTGACCCAATAAGCCCATCCGTAGTACTGATAATGGAAAAAAAAAAAAATCTATGTTTCAGAATACCCATTGTGGCATTATTTGTAATAGTGAAAATAGTAAATGATTATATTTCCAATAGTCAAGACTAGTGTACTAGTCAGTGTGAAAAGTCAAATTTCTGAAGACTACTTAATGAAGAAGGGGAATTATAATAATGTGATGGCTATGAAATAAAGCCATATAGCAAAGTTTATATGTGATACAGTCTTGTGAAATGCATAAGAAAAAAAGCTAACAAATTTTAAAAATGTTTTTCTTTGATTGTTTTGAATTATGGGTGAGTCCTACTCCCTTCTTTGTATATTTCCTATGAGAGTGTCTTACAAACAACCAAAATCGGCATTAAGTAGAGCCATCTGTTGGGTGAAGAAAGAGGCCTGGAGAGGAAAGAACTCGGAGTTTTCCAGGAAGGCTCTGGAGAGAGACTTCCAATCAAAGGCATTTCTTTATCATTTTTTTTTCCCACGCCCCCTTGGTTTCCATCCCTAGGTTCTATGGAAACTGAAAAAAATACCATGTGACACCTCATTTTTAATTGAGAAATGTCCTAAATAGCTTAGTACAGAAACTTGGACCAGACGAAGTTTAAATATCCAGCCAACATCACATGAGAAGTCATTAGGGGGAATCAGGAAATGGCAAACTCCAACTTCTACCCAAAGACTTAACCACAGTGCTTCACGCCGTTTCTACTTGGAAGCTCTTTAGCTTGGCAGAATAATGAAAGATATCTCCCAAAAGGCTAAAAGCTGGGGGAAAGGAATCGTGTGTCTGGGGGGACAAGTAGAATCTGGCAGGGCAAGAGCAGGAAAAGAGAACATTTAGACTAAAAAGCTGAAAAATTGCTCTCACTCTGCAATGGGATAGCTGTGGAAAGGAAGTGGTGGGAGGGACATCCCTGGAGGTTCTTACTAAGCAGGGACAGGCGGGGGATAGAGTGTAGTGAAGAGTGAACGTTCTGTGACATCTATGGCAGCTGCTCAGTGACAGCCTTTGGCTTAGGAGCATGACTGAGAAAGTTTGATCAAAGGGTCAGCTGCTCTCCAGATGTCTGCTCACTGGATTGTCCAAGGCTCTGAAATCTCCATTGTAGACACGCCCTTGGATGAGGTCATTGGAGACCCCTTTGACAGGTCACCATGCTACTTGGGAGCTTATCCATCTTTACCTGGAGAAGGATGACTGTATCAGAATGGGATAAGTTAGTACCCTCTCCCTGTTCCTGCTTGTTGTTGTTATAAGTTGCTGTTGAATCGATTCCTACTGATGACAACTCCGTGTACACAGAGAAGTTCTACTCTGCACTCATGGGGTTGCCATCAGTAGGAATCGATTTGATGTCAACTTACAACAACCACAAGTGGGCAGAGGTGTACTAACTTCATAGGCTTTTCAGGAAAGAGGTTTGGAGAGGAAAGAACTGGGAGCTCTCCAGAAGGCTCAGGAGAGAGACTCCCGATCAAAGACATTTCTTTATCCTTTTTTTTCCCCCCACACCCTCTTGGTTATCCATTCCTAGGTTCTGTGGAAACAAAAACTGAAAAAAGTTTCCTTTCCAAAACTATCCCTTTTGGAAGCAGATTTCCAGGGCTGTCTTCCAAGGAGCCTCTGGGTGGGTTCGAACCTCCAACCTTTTGGCTAGTAACCAAACACTTAACATTTGTGCCACCTGGGACTCCTGTCTTCCTTGCAGGGCATAATATTTTTCAGGAAAGCTTAGTTTTAAGAAAGAGGATAGGCCAGGCAGTCACGGGGGTGTCGGCGAGGGACTAGGGCACACGAGAGAAGTGAGACAAGCAGGCAGGTGGCAGGATCCTGTGCTGCCTGTTTGATGGTTTAACCAAGGGCTACACCCCGGGGGTCCAGGACCGTACTGAATACTTACGGGTCTACTGATGTCTGAAAACCACTTGCAAATCTTTGCAAAGCTAGTTTTGTTTGATAGTTATAGTTTTTAGTGCCTTACCTTCAAAGTTTACCGTTTGAACAGATAAGCACCTCACTTTGTTTTAATTGACATTAATTTGGATTTCCCCCAAATTCATATTTTAATGAATTTAACTAATGAGAGTAGACATCTTTTCAAAAGTTTATTAGTCATTTGGGTATATATACATATATGTATATTTTAATTAATTGACTACTCATGTCTTTTGTCCATTTTTTTTATTACCAAAAAAAAGAAAAAAGCCAACCAAACTCATTGCTGTTGAGTTGATTGCGACTCATAGTGTCCCTATAGGACAGAGTAGAACTGCCCCATGGGGTTTCCATGGAGCAGCTGGTGGATTCAAACTGCTGACTTTTTGGTTAGCAGATGAGTTCTTAACTACTACACCACTAGGGTTTCCTTTTTTACTACAGTGTTTATTATTTGTTTGCTTGTTTATTTGGGTTTAAAGTATTTATTTTATTTAAAGTGTTTATTTATTGGCTCAAAAGGCACTCAGCAGACATGATGGCCACAACAGTGGACTTGAGCACACAAACGATGGAGAAGGCTGTGCAGGACAGAGCAACATTTTGTTCTGTTGTACATGGGTTGCCACGGGTCAGAGTTGATTCAGCGGCAAGGTGGCAGTTGACAACAACAATGAAATATCCATTTGTAAATCCTAACACCGATCCTTTGTTAGATTTTATATGTTGCATGTGACTTCTAGTCAGCGACTTGTCTTAACTTTAACATGTCGTTTGTTGCACGACCCCGCAACCCTACCCACTGCTGTCGAGTTGATTCTGACTCATAGCAACCCTGTAGGACACAGCAGTACCACCCCATAGAGTTTCCAAGGAGCGCCTGGTGGATTCAAACTACCGACCTTTTGGTTAGCAGCCACAGCTCTAACCACTACACCACCAGGGTTTCCATAGTTAGTCAGATTTATCAAACTGTGTGTATGTGTGTGTATTTTCTTTAAGAAATTCTTCTTAGTCCCAGGGCTGTAATGCTTTTCACATGTAGGTCTTCAATCAACTGTCCCTGCTCTATTTCCTAAATAGGCTCTTCCTTCCACACTCTGGACATGCCCTCGTGATCTATCTCCAGCTTCCTGTGTGTGTGTGAGCATCTTTCTTGGCTCTGGGTTCTATTCCATTGCCTTATTTCTTTTCCCATTCCTCACTGTTTTAAGTATTAGAGCTTTATAAGAAGTCCCAGTTCTTGGTTGGGTGAATCCTTCCTACTTATTCTTTGTTAAACAGCCTGGCCATTTGGGGCCTTTTGCTCTTTTACACAAATTTTGCAATCAGCTTGTTGAGTTCATTAAAAACCCTGTTAGGGCTTTATTGGCCGGCATTAAATTCACACATTAATTTGTGGGAGAATTTGAGTACTCCCTTCTGGGAGTATAGCCTTCCCCCATCTTTCATTTTTTTTTCCTCTCTGCATGTGTTAAATTCATATTTTATATCCTCCAATAAAGTTTTATTATTTTCTCTCCAAACAGCTTTTGTTTTTACTCTTTCCATTGTGAGGATGGCACAGGACCGGGCAGTGTTTCGTTCTGTTGTACACAGGGTTGCTATGAGTTGGAACCAACTCGATGGCGCCTAACAACAACAAGATGCCTTATAACTTTATGCTATCATGAATGAGATAGGCATCTAATTTTATATTTTCTAATTTGTTTCTGGAGCCCTGGTGGCTCAGTGGTTAAGTGTTCGGCTGCTAACCAAAAAGTCGCAGCTTGAATCCATCAGCCGTTCCTTGGAAACTCTATGCGGCACTTCTACTCCATTCTATAGGGTTCGCTGTGGGTTCGCTATGGGGTCACTATGAGTGGCTAGTGTGTGGGAATGCTGTCGCTCTTTATATATCAACCTTATAGCTGAGACCTTGCTGAATTCCGTTTTTAAGAATTGTTTGTGTTGTTGTTAGGTGCTGTTGAGTCGGTTCCAACTCAAAGCAACCCTGTGCACAACAGAACGAAACACTGCCTGGTCCTGCGCCATCCTCACGATCGTTGTTATGCTTGAGCTCATTGCTGCAGCCACTGTGTCAATCCACCTGTTAGAGGGTCTTCCTCTTTTCCGCTGACCCTGTACTCTGCCAAGCATGATGTCCTTCTCCAGGTACTGATCCCTCCTGACAACATGTCCAAAGTATGTAAGACGCAGTCTCGCCATCCTTGCTTCTAAGGAGCATTCTGGTTGTACTTCTTCTAAGACGGATTTGTTCGTTCTTTTGGCAGTCCATGGTATATTCAATATTCTTCACCAATACCACAATTCAAAGGCGTCAACTCTTCTGTCTTACTTATTCATCGACCAGCTTTCACATGCATATGATGTGACTGAAAATACCATGGCTTGGGTCAGGCGCACCTTCGTCTTCAGGGTGACACCTTTGCTCTTCAACACTTTGAAGAGGTCCTTTGCAGCAGATTTTCCCAATGCAATGCATCTTTTGACTTCTTGACTGCTGCTTCCATGGCTGTTGATTGTGGATCCAAGTAAAATGAAGTCCTTGACAACTTCAGTCTTTTCTCCATTTATCATAATGTTGCTCATTGGTCCAGTTGTGAGGATTTTTGTTTTCTTTACTGAAGGCTGTGGTCTTGATCATCATTAGTAAGTCCTTCAAGTCCTCTTCACTTTCAGCAAGCAAGGTTCCATGATGCAGGTTGTTAATGAGTCTTCCTACAATCTTGATGCCCTGCTCTTCTTCATATAGTCCAGCTTCTTGGATTATTTGTTCAGCATACAGATTAAATAGGTATGGTGAAAGAATACAATCCTGACGCACACCTTTCCTGACTTTAAACCAATCAGTATCCCCTTGTTCTGTCTGAACAACTGCCTCTTGATCTATGTAAAGTTTCCTCATGAGCACAATTGTTTTGGAATTCCCATTCTTCTCAGTGTTATCCATAGTTTGTTATGATCCACACAGTCAAATGCCTTTGCATAGTCAATAAAACACAGGTAAACATCCTTCTGGTATTCTCTGCTTTCAGCCAGGATGCATCTGACATCAGCAATGATATCCCTGGTTCCATGTCCTCTTCTGAAACCGGCCTGAATTTCTGGCAGTTCCCTGTCGATATACTGCTGCAGCCGTTTTTGAATGATCTTCAGCAGAATTTTGCTTGCATGTGATATTAATGATATTGTTCTATAATTTCCACATTCGGTTGGATCATCTTTCTTGGGAATAGGCATAAATATGGATCTCTTCCAGTCAGTTGGCCAGGAAGCTGTCTTCCATATTTCTTGGCATAGACGAGTGAGCACCTCCAGCGCTGCATCTGTTTGTTAAAACATCTCAATTGATATTTCATCAATTCCTGGAGCCTTGTTTTTCTCCAATGCCTTCAGAGCAGCTTGGACTTCTTCCTTCAATACCATCGGCTCCTGATCATATGCCACCTCTTGAAATGGTTGAATATCGACTAATTCTTTTTGGTGTAATAACTCTGTGTATTCCTTCCATCTTCTTTTGATGCTTCCTGCATCATTTAATATTTTCCCCATGGAATCCTTCACTATTGCAACTCGAGGCTTGAATTTTTTCTTCAGTTCTTTCAGCTTGAGAAATGCCGAGCGTGTTCTTGCCTTTTGGTTTTCTATCTCCAGCTCTTTGCACGTGTCATTATAATACTTTATTTTGTCTTCTCGAGAGGCCCTTTGAAATCTTCTGTTCGGTTCTTTTACTTCATCAATTCTTCCTTTTGCTTTAGCTGCTTGACGCTCAACAACAAGTTTCAGAGTCTCCTCTGACATCCACCTTGGTCTTTTCTTTCTTTCCTGTCTTTTCAGTGACCTCTTGCTTTCTTCATGGATGATGTCCTTGATGTCATTCCACAACTCATCTGGTCTTCGGTCACTAGTGTTCAATGCATCAAATCTGTTCTTCAGATGGTCTCTAAGTTCAGGTGGGATATACTCAAGGTCATATTTTGGCTCTCGTGGACTTGCTCTGATTTTCTTCAGTTTCAGCTTGAACTTGCATATGAGCAATTGATGGTCTGTTCCACAGTCGGCCCCTGGCCTTGTTCTCACTGATGATATTGAGCTTTTCCATCATCTCTTTCCACAGATGTAATCAATTTGATTTCTGTGTGTTCCATCTGGCGAGGTCCATGTGTATAGTCACCTTTTATGTTGGTGAAAGAAGATATTTGCAGTGAAGAAGTCTTTGGTCTTGCAAAATTCTATCATTCCATCTCTGGCATCGTTTCTATCACCAAGGCCATATTTTCCAACTACTGATCCTTCTTTTTTGTTTCCAACTTTCGCATTCTGATCACCAGTAATTATCAGTGCATCTTGATTGCATGTTCGATCAATTTCAGACTGCAGCAGCTGATAAAAATCTTCTGTTTCTTCATGTTTGGCCCTAGTGGTTAGTGCGTAAATTTGAATAATAGTCATATTAACTGGTCTTCCTTGTAGGCGTATGGATATTATCCCATCACTGACAGCGTTGTACTTCAGGATAGATCTCGAAACATTCTTTTTGACGATGAATGCAACACTGTTCCTCTTCAAGTGGTCATTCCCAGCATAGTAGACTATATGATTGTCCGATTCAAAATGGCCAATACCAGTCCATTTCAGCTCACTAAATGCCTAGGATATTGATGTTTATGCGTTCCATTTCATTTTTGACAATTTCCAATTTTCCCAGATTCATACTTCGTACGTTCCAGGTTCCGATTTTTAATGGATGTTTGCAGCTGTTTCTTCTCATTTTGAGTCGTGCCACATCAGCAAATGAAGGTCCCGAAAGCTTTACTCCATCCACGCCATTAAGGTCGACTCTACTTTGAGGAGGCAGCTCTTCCCCAGTCATTTTTTGAGTGCCTTCCAACCTGGGGGGCTCATCTTCCAGCACTATATCAGACAATGTTCCGCTGCTATTCATAAGGTTTTCACTGGCTAATGCTTTTCAGAAGTAGACTGCTGGGTCCTTCTTCCTAGTCTGTCTTAGTCTGGAAGCTCAGCTGAAACCTGTCCTCCATGGGTGACCCTGCTGGTATCTGAATACCAGTGGCATAGCTTCCAGCATCACAGCAACACACAAGCCCCCACAGTACGACAAACTGACAGACACGTTTGTAGATTCTTTTAATTTCATTTGTGGACAATCATATCATCTGCCAATAAGGACAATTTCATTTCTTTTTTCTAATCTTTTGCCTATTATTTAATTTTGTTGTTATTGTTTTCACTGTTTGGAATTTCTAGTGAAATGATAAACAGAAACTGTGATCACAGATAGCTTTTTTTGTCCCTGATATTCATGAGAATTAAAGAGAATATTTTCACAGCTTCAAACTGACTATGGCGTCTGCTGTGATTTTTGGTAGATACCCTTTCTTTCTCTCAGACAAACCTTGGGCTCAGAAGCCCACAGTTCAGGGATGACTGGAGGTTGACTTCTTTTTCATTTTTCCTCCTTCCTCTTCCCCTGAAGTCACTGGGCTAAATCTGGCTCTTCCAGGGTAGAAGCAGAAGAGAGGGGTGATGAGAAGGCTCCTTTGCAGGACTCAGAGGAAACGCTTGCACCCCTGATCTCCTCAACTCCAGAAGTGTGCAGTGCATGCAGTAAGCTGACTACCAAGTCTGCCACCAGGTTGGCCAGTGTGGTCACAGCCTCTTGCCTTTAGATTTTTTCATGCATAAATCATGTTCCCTCCATCTCAGCATCCTTCACACTCCACAGGCAAGATCTGAAGGTCCTTCGTTTGACTGAAGGTAAAGGAGAGTGAGGATGCAACACCGCTTCCATGGGTGGAGAGTTGTTGATAGGTGCCGTCGAGTCGGTTCCGACTCATAGAGAACCTATGCACAACAGAACAAAACACCACCTGGTCCTGTGCCATCCTCACAATATTTGCTGTGCTTGAGCCCATTTTTGCAGCCACTGTGTCAATCCATGTTATTGAGGGTCTTCCTCTTTTTCACTGACCCTCTACCAAGGATGATGTCCTTCTCCAGGGACTGGTCCCTCCTGATAACGTGTCCAAAGTACATAAGACCAAGTCCTTCCATCCTTTCTTCTAAAGAGCATTCTGTTTGTACTTCCTCCAAGACAGATTTATTCATTCTTTTGGTGCTTCATGGTATATTCAATATTCTTCACCAATACCACAATTCAAAGGCATTTGTTCTTCTTCAGTCTTCCTTATCCGTTGTTCAGCCTTTCCATGCATATGAGGCAATTGAAAACATCATGGCTTAAGTCAGGTGCACCTTAGTCTTCAAGGTGACTTCTTTGCTTTTTAACACTTTAAAGAGGTGTTTTGCAGCAGATTTGTCCAATGCAGTGCGTCTTTTGATTTCTTGACTGCTTCTTCCATGGCTGTTGATTGTGGATCGAAATAAAATGAAATGAAGGGTGTAGTCTTTGGTCTTCATCAGTAAGTGCTTCAAGTCCTCCTCACTTTCACCCTCAGAGGAGGTTGGAAAGCCACAATCATCTCTATGTTTGAGCCCATTGCTGCAGCCACCGTGTCAATCCATCTCATCAAGGGTCTTCCTCTTTTTCAATGACCCTCTGCCTTACCAAGCATGATGGTTCCTCCTGATAACATGTCCAAAGTACGTAAGACTAAGTCCTGCCATCCTTGCTTCCAGGGAGCATTCTGGATGTACTTTTTCCAAGACAGATTTGTTCATTCTTCTAGCAGTCCATGGTATACTCAATATTCTTCTCCAACACCATAATTCAAAGGCATCAATTCTTCTCTAGTCTTCCTTATTCATCATCCAGCTTTCACATGCATATGAGGAGATTGAAAATACCATGGCTTGGGCCAGGCACACCTTAGTCCTTAAAGTGATATCTTTGCTTTTTAACACTTTAAAGAGGTCTTTGGTTGTAGATCCAAGTAAAACCAAATCCCTGACAACTTCAATATTTTCTTCATATATGTATATATACACACACGTGCCTGTAGACACATATAGACATGTATATACATGTAGACATATATGCACTAACAACATATATATGTTGTTGTTGGTTGCTTTCGCGTCAGCTCTGACTCATGGCAACCTTATGTATAACAGAAGCAAAGTTGTCCAGTCCTGCACCGTCATCCTGCTTGTAGTAAGTTTGAGTCCATTGTTGCAGCTATTGGGTCAACCCATCTCATAGAGCGTTTCCCTTATTTTTGTTGGGCCTCAACTTTACCAAACGTGATGTCCTTTCTAGCTATTGGCCTTCCTTGATGACGTAGCCAAACTAAGCAAGCTGAAGCCTTGCCATCTTCACTTCTAAGAAACATTCTGGTTGTATTTTTTCTGAGCTGCTTGTTCTTTTAGAAGTCCACAGTATATTCAATATTCATCACCAACACCACAGTTTGAATGCATCAATTCTTCTTCTGTCTTCCTTTTCCATTATCTGACTTTCACATGCATGTTAGGTGATTGAAAAGACCATGGCTTGGGTCAGACCCACGTTAGTCATCAAAATGACATATGATGTATATATGATATCCAAAATGTCCTCACTATCACCCTTTTCAACTGTGCAGTAATTTCTTCACCTTGTTATTTGTAGGCTGAGAATGGATTATAGGTTGACGCTGACAGAAGTGGCTTTGATTATCTCGCTTGCCCCTGGGAGGTGGTTTAACGCCCTAGCCAGGCTGAAGGGCACTTGGCAACTGCTGCATTGTTCTTAGCCTTTGGTGCCTCTAAAGAAGCAGACAGATAGCAGGATAGGCTGTTTATAACATTCTGCTGCAGATGATTGACAGCAAGGATTTCCTTGTCACATTCCTTCCAGAAATTAGGTAGCTAATGAGAACTCTATCTTCCATGTTACAGTTACAATCACACTTGAAGACTGGAGAGCTTTATTTAGCAATTTTCCAGCATCTGAATAGCATACTAAAATTTGGCTTAAAAAATTCCTAGACATGAAATGAACTTATATGTAATCCAATAAAAAAAAAGGTCTTAAACTGGACTTGAGTTTACTAATACATAATGACTAAAAATCGAGTGTTATCTCTCTCTGAAAGTAGTTTTGACGGATTGAATTCCTTTGCCATGAAAGGGCACTAGCTTGACTCACTTCTATGACCCCATGTCATGGATTGAATTATGTTCCCCCCAAAATGTGTGTATTGACTTGGTTAGGCCCTCATTCTCAGTATTGTGTGGTTGTCTTCCATTTTGTGATTGTGATTTTATGTTAAGAGGATTAGGATCAGATTGTAACACCACCCTTACTCAGGTCACCTCCCTGAATCCAACGTAAAGGGAGTTTCCCTGGGGTGTGGCCTGCACCGCCTTTTATCCCTTAAGAGATAAAAGGAAAGAGAGGCAAGCAGAGAGTTCGGGACCTCATGCGACCAAGAAAGCAGCACCGGGAGCAGTGCGCGTGCTTTGGACCCAGGGTCCCTGGGCCTGAGAAGCTCCTTGACCGGGAGAAGATTGAGGACAAGACCTTCCTCCAGAGCCGACAGAGAGAATGCCTTCCCCTGGAGCTGATGCCCTGATTTTGGACGTCTAACCTACTAAACTGTGAGAAAATAAATTTCTCTTTGTTAAAGCCATCCATGTGGGGTATTTCTGTTATAGCAACACGAGATGACTAAGACACCCCACCTTTTTTTTTTTCTAATTTTTAAAAAATTTTTATTGTGCTTTAAGTGAAAGTTTACAAATCAAGTCGGACTCTCATACAAAAATTTATAAACACCTTGCTATATACTCCTAATTGCTCTCCCCCTAAAGAGATAGCACACTCCTTCCCTCCACTTTCTTTGAGTCCATTCAGCCAGCTTCTGACCCGCTCTACCCTCTCATCTCCCCTTCAGACAGGAGATGCTAACATAGTCTCATGTGTCTACTTGATCCGAGAAGCTCATTCTTCCCCAGTATCATTTTCTATCCCATAGTCCAGTCCAATCCCTGTCTGAAGAGCTGGCTTTGAGAGTGGTTCCTGTCTTGGGCTAACAGAAGGTCTGGGGACCATAACCTCCAGGGTCCTTCCAGTCTCAGTCAGAACATTAAGTCTGGTCTTCTTATGAGAATTTGGGGACTGCCTCCCACTACTCTCCTGCTCCCTCAGGGGTTCTCTGTTGTGTTCCCTGTCAGGGCACTTATCAGTTGTAGCTGGGCACCATCTAATTCTTCTGGTCTCAGGCTGATGTAGTCTCTGCTTTATGTGGCCCTTTCTGTCTCTTAGGCTCATAATTACCTTGTGTCTTTGGTGTTCTTCATTCTCCTTTGCTCCGGGTGGGTTGAGACCAATTGATGCATCTCAGATGGCCATTTGCTAGCCTTTAAGACCCCAGATACCACTCTCCAAAGTGGGATGCAGAATGTTTTCTTAATAGATTATATTATGCCAATTGACTTAGATGTCCCCTGAAACCATGGTCCCCAAACCCCTGCCTGTCTTACGGTGGCTTTTGAAGTGTTCGGGAAACATCTTTATTCAGGAGACTTCTTTGCTTTTGGTTTAGTCCCGTTGTGCTGACCTCTCCTGTATTGTGTGTTGTCTTTCCTTCACCTAAAATAGTTCTTATCTACTATCTAATTAGTGAATTTCCTTCTCCCACCCTTCCTCTCTCCCTCCCTCCGTCCCTCCCTTTTGTAACCATCAAAGAATATTTTCTTCTCTGTTTAAACTATTTCTCGAGTTCTTGTAATAGTGGTCTTATACAATATTTGTCCTTTTGCAAGTGACTAATTTCACTCAACATAATGCCTTCTAGGTTCCTCCATGTTATGAAAGGTTTCACAGATTCATCACTCTTCTTTATTGATGCATAGTATTCCATTGTGTGAGTATTCCATAATTTATTTATCCATTCATCTGTTGAGGGGCACCTTGGTTGCTTCCATGTTTTTGCTATTGTAAACAGTGCTGCAGTGAACATGGATGTGCATATACCTGTTCGTGTAAAGTTTCTTATTTCTCTAGGATGTATTCCAAGGAGTGGGATTGCTGGATGACACCCCACTTTTGTTGTTGGCAGCTGTTAAGTCAGCTCAGCTCATGGCAACCCCATGTACAGCAAAGCAAAATGTCACCCAGCCCTGCATCATCTTCATCATCATTGGTATGCTCAAGTCCATTGTTGTGACCATTGTGTGTTTTGAATGCTTTCCAGCCTAGGGGGCTCACCTTCCGGCACTATGTCAGAAAATATTCTGTTGTGATCCACAGGGTTTACTTTGGCTAAGTTTTGGAATTGGGTGGCCAGGCCTTTCTTCCTAGTCTGTTTTAGCCTGGAAGCTCCACTGAAATCTGTCCACCATGGGTGACCCTGCTGGAATGTGAAATACCAGTGGCGTAGCTTCTAGCATCAGAGCAACACACAAACCACCACAGTGGTTTTAACCCTACTTGTTGTTAGTTGCTGTTGAATCAGCTTCAACTCACAGCAACATTGTGTATAATAGAACAAAACACTGCCCAGTCCTGCGCCATCCTCGTGATCATGATCATCGGTGTGTTTGAGTCCACTGATGGATAGATGGGTGGGGGGGTGGATGGATGGTTGGATGGATGGATGGACGGATGGACGGATGGATGGATGGATGGGTGGATGAACAGATAGGTGGCTGGATGGCTGGATGGATGGATGAATAGACAGAAAAATAGGCAAGGAAACCTAGCATAGATCCCCAATGGTAATGCTCCATGAACTAACGAGTATAATTAACTCAGCCCTCTGCCCCTGAGGATTATAGAAAATGAGTACTGTATGTTCAGGATAGCAAAGCAGCCAGTCCCTGAACTACCACCATGAAAGCTGGAGCTTACAGGCAAAGGGGACAGGAGGGGTGTGAACCCATGCCCATCCCTAAGTGAGTCCCAGATGGTGGGAGGAGTGCCGACTACCCATCCTGTGACATGAGGCCCCAGACAATTTTATTTGAGTCTCGAAGGACAAATTACCTCATCTGACATCGGGTTTCCACATCTCTGTGTGTGCATTTGTATGTGTGAGCGTCTGCGTGTGCACAGAAGAAAAGCCTAAATGGAACCTGTCAGACTGTTAGGACTGGGTGTCTCCAGTGAGTGGGAGGTGTGGGGAAAGGGATTTCATTTTTATTTTGTGCTCTGTTTTGAAATTTGCAAAGAATACGTATTATGTCTATATTAACTTCAAACCCACTGCGTGGCTACCTCCAGTCTGGGAAGCAGTTCTCCGTTGTTGCTGCGGCATTTGGACGTGGTTTTGAAGGTTTAAGGCCCCCATCAGTATCACCCTCTCTGCCTGGTAAAGAAAATGAAGAGCAGAGAGTCAAGCTGTTGGCATTCCAGCCGTCTGCACACAGTGGCTTCTTTAACAAACCTCATTATCTCATCTTAAAAAAAAAAAAAAAAAAACCTGAAGCATTAGATTTAGGCTATTCAAGGCATTTAAGTATTGCTGAACTAGTCCATTTGACCAGGTCCCTTAAAATCAAAGAATGATTCAAGCTGGCACCACTAGAGTAATGAAAACGAGGTGTTAAATCTCTTCCTTCATTTCAGAAATCCAGGGGAGCAACTTTCTCCTTAGACACCACTTGCCGTTCAGCCAACTCCAACTTGCACCCCCATGTCAGTCAGAGTAGAACTATGCTCCACAGGGTTCTCAATGGCTGGTCTTTTGGAAGTAGATCACTAGGCCTTTCTTCCACGGCACCTCTGGGCAGACTCAAACCTCCAGGATTTCAGTTAGCAGAGAAGTATGTTAACCGTTTGCACCACCCAGGGACTCCTCCTTGAAAACCACTTGCAAATCAGTAGAAAACAAACAGATTCTTATGCTCTCTGCCCATTTCTTTGCACGATGTGCTGATACTGCATGTATTCAGGGATGGAATTTGGTGATTTTCAAATCTCACCATTTTTCCCAACACTGTATAAGGACAACACTGACGATGGTGGCCAGATGAACTCCCAGAGCTCAGGCACATGGTCAGTCCCTGGGGACCCCCCTCTGCCATTCATACAGCAGCCCCGCCCTCATTGCAGATGGTGCAGGCTCACTGTCAGCTCTGTGCCTCAGCCACGTGGAGGCTTGCCCAGCCTCGAGGTTTCGGTGATAACGGAACAGTCTGTCCTGACTTCTTCTCTCAGGACCCCCACACAGCATCCAAGAGCCAAGTGCTGCTCTGCGTACCACAAGCCTCACCCGTTTGTAAAATAAAATTCTTACTAGTAGGTGCCACTGGTATTCTGCAACACCAAACGGTGTCACCTGATGAAAGAACTGTGTTAATGAAAATGCTCTGCCTTCTCTCGGAGCAGAACATTACTGCCATTGTGGCTGGTTATGCAAATGTCTCAGGGCATCTGTTTTGCTGTCAGAGCAAAGCTTTCAACAATGCCTCTGTGCTTTTAGTCTCTTCTCTGTCTTTAAAACCAAAAACCAAGCCCGTTGCCTTCGAGTCAATTTTGACTCATAGCAACCCTATAGGAGAGAGTAGAACTGCCCCACAGGACTTCCAAGGTGCCGCTGGTGGGTTCCAACTGCCAATCTTTTGGAGAGCAGCCAAGCTGTTAACCACAGTGCCACCAGGGCTCCTCTCTGTCTTTAGGTCCAAGATTTACCAATTTCATACTCCAAAGTGTTATTTCACATTGGTTTTCTAGAACCCCCACCCTCCTCACAAGTTATCAGTTATGTGCAGACACACAACCAGGAGACTGCAGACCAGCTGGTGTGAAGCCCAAGAGGTTGTGAAAAACCAGACAGGGGAGTTGAGGGTGTTGGGAGGTTAACCGCTTGCTTTTTTCCCCCTCCCCCTTCACCTTGGTCCATGGAGGCAGCGCGTTCTGGCCGTCTCTTCACTCTGAATGTTCAGTTTCTCTTCTCCGCTCCCTGGACAGCTCCTCTCCAAGGGGGCAGGGACCAGCCATTTGGCTCTCTTTGGTCTGCATTTGTATAACGGGGTCACTAGGGCTAGTTAGTTCCCATTCCTATTATTCTGGCTTCCTGTGTTGTGTGTTAGCATAGCAGGTTTTCTGCTGTGATCTGTAGCGTTTTCTCGAGGGAAGCCCCCCACCACCCCCGTGAGCTGGACTAACACAACCGCGGCAACAGTGGACCCCAGCATACCCACAATCATGAAGATGGTGCAGGACCAGGCAACGTTTCTTTCTATTGTACATAAGGTCACCATAAGTTGGAGTCAACTCAACCGCAGCTAACGACAACATCCCAGACAGCTTATACCAGAACCCTCAGCTCTGTTCTGCCCACTAGCTGGTCAAGTGAACTTGGGGTCTGCTCTATAGATATGGGGGTATGAAGCATGGGGTGCAAGAAGCTTCATGTGGGGACTGCTTACCTAAGTCATAGCCTCCAATTCGGTGCCCTCCAGAGAGGCTCTACGTTTTGTAGGGGGTAGGGAAGAACGTTGTCAGACACTTGCTCAGCCACTGATAAGCCAGTGCCCTGTCTCCCACTGGTGGCGCAGTGGTTAAGAGCTCGGCTGCTGTCTTAGTCATCTAGTGCTGCACAAGTGGATGGCTTCGACAAAGAAAAATTTATTATCTCACAGTCTAGTAGGTTGAAAGTCCAAATTCAGGGTGTCACCTCCAAGGGAAGGGTTTCTCTCTCTGCCAGCCCTGAAGCAAGGTCCTTGTGCTTAATCTTCTGCTGGTCAAGGAGTTTTTCAGGTGCAGGGACCCCAGGTCCAAAGGACGTGCTCTGCTCCTGGTGCTGCTTTCTTGGTGGTATGAGGTCCCCAACTCTCTGCTTGCTTCCCTTTCCTTTTATCTCTTGAGAGAGAAAATGTGGTGCAGGCCACACCCCAGGGAAACTCCCTTTACACTGGATCAGGGAGGTGACCCAAGTAAGGGTGGTGTTACAATCCCACCCTAATCCTCTTAACATAAAATTACAATCACAAAATGGAGGACAACCACAGAATACTGGGAATCATGGCCTAAACAAGTTGATATACGTATCTTTTGGGGGAAATAATTCAGTCCATGATAGCTGCTAACCAAAAGGTTGGCAGTTTGAATCCACCAGCTGTTCCTTGGAAAACCTATGGGGCAGTTCTACTCTATCTTATAGGGTTGTTACGAGTTGGATTGACTCCATGACAATGGGCTTTTTTTTTTTTTTTTGTCTCACACTTGGCCATTGGCCCCTGGGTGAATCACTCCCGTAGAGAATTGCTATAGGGAAGGAAGAGTGGATAGCAGGATGAGGGCATCCAAACTCATCCCACATGACTGCCTGTGCAAGCAGGTGGTTCAGGGCCTGGGAGTTTTAGATGCTGGCCATCTCTCTGTATATATTCCCAGCAGAGACACGACTAACCTCTTGCATGATTCTGCAGCCTGAGCTAAATAAACATACGCACAGGGAATGGGAACTGTATTGGCTGACTCAACTTTGAGAACAGCTGCCCTTCCTATGAGCAAAGCATGACACGATGAAAAAAATAGACAAAAGTGTCAGTGAGGATATAGGTTCTTTGAACAACATTACCCAACAACTCCAATAAATTGGTATTTATGGAGCACTTCATCCAATAATTGCAGAATATATATTCCTTTCAAGTTAGTGTGGAACTTTTTACCAAGGAAGGTCTTGTGCTGGATCCTAAAATAGATCAAAATAAATTCCAAAAGACTGAAATTTTTCCCAGTCTGATCATAACAGAATTGAATTAGAAGTCGATGAAAATAGAAGAGCTAGAAAATTTTTGAGGATCTCAAACACAGGAAAAACTGCCTTATGTTGATGTAAATCAAGTTGCCCAAGGTGGCAGAGGTTGAATGGAAAGGACATGAAGGAGCTTTTGGCGGGGGGGTGTGGGGGGTCTTTATCCTGATGGGTGTTGGTTACACAGCTGTATATGCATTTGTCAAAGGTCATCGAATTGTACACTTCAGAGATATGCATTTCACTGCATATAAATTTTACCTCAATCAAAAATTGTGCCTGAGGCATGCCCACATCCCCTTATTGACTGTGGCAATGACATGGCCTCTGGCAGAACCCAGGAAGATTTGAGCAGGGGTAGAATGACCAGTGAAAGGTGAGATCAATATTCGTGGGCCACCTTCAGTGGAAACACTGAGATCAGACGTTAGGGAAGTTGGAAAGTAGGGGTGGCATGTGCCATACTTAGAGCGACTTCTTGACTTAGCAACCAACTCATCAGAGGAAGGGCAACCATATGACTTCCTGCATGAATCAGGGCACTTCTGGGGTGAAAGAGGATACTGTTAATAATTACGCTGTCTTTCATGTTGATTATTGAGGATTAAGTTGTATTTGGACTCCATTGCTACTATGTGGCTATTTGCCAAGTGATATCAGAATACGTAAGGTGTTGGGAATAGGTCTTTCCTTTCTGGATATTGCAAACAGGTCTGGTCTCCATTCCCAGGGGCATGAGGTCCCTAGGACTGCATTCAGATGGGAAGACCCACAGCGGTTTGACCAGTTCTGTCCATGAGTTCAGAGGCCCCTGCAGCATTTCTTCAGGCACACATGGGGGAGGACTCCAAAGAAGGTAGAAGATAGGATGATTCAGATGGCCGATGACTCACTGTAAAGCCCTCTACGACATTGAGGGGAAAGACTTGGAGGTTTTAAGGACTGCGTGGGTGAGTGCCATGGGAGTAAAGCACAGCTGGGGAAGACCGTGTCCTACAGAAGGTTTTCATATTTCTCAAGGTCAGCTCAGAGAAGTGCTAACTGGGTCACTCCTCGGGCCAGGAAATGTGAAAGAAAATCTACGTTCTTCCTGGAGTTGATAGGCGTTTATCATGATTTTTGCCCGAGGGAGAGAAAGCCCAACTTTTGGCACTGCTTCTACAAGGAGATCTCTGGTTTTGGACAGAGGTGGTGGTCTGGGCACCAGCTTCACCTGCAGCAAATGTTAGGAAAACTTCCCATCTCTACCTGGGAAATGCTTCTGCACCACAAACCACACTGGCTGATCTCAAACGGGGATAGATTGGGGGGAGAACTGTGGCAGGTGTTATTTATTTGGTTAGCTCATTCTCCCCAGTGTGGACACAAAGCATGAGTGATGCTCAAAGGCCTTGTTGCCAGCATCTGGGAAATAATCTGAAGCCTGTACTTTGTGAAGAACAAAACATCCAGATGCAAACTCATGGAATTATGGGTTCAGAGGAAATATCTTCTGAGGACTGGGGTATCCTTGTTGTCCCACTCGGAGCAATAGCCATGGCAACATGTGTGTTGGGCCAGCAAGTTGGTCATCCAGAATGTACTTCATGACAATTTGCCTTAGCAAGAGCCTTCTGCCCTAGCTCCTGGCCAGGGATGTCCAGCAGGGTAAGAAATGCAATGGATGAGTCTTCAAAATTTGATGTAGAGACTGGGGAGAGAAGAAAGCAAATACAAGGGACATTAATGAGCAATGACATTGATGGACTCAGTCCCACTGGAAAACCAAACTACATCCACCTGAGAGGGCAAGGACTCCAGGTGTTGGATCACCACTTCCCATCCATCATTGGCTTGGGGCTGTGTAAAAATGGCATGGCATCCGACCTTGTCTAATTTCAGAGGGAGGAGAGAGAATCAAGATCACCATCAGCCCGGAGTTGACTCCAGTGAGGCGGAGGTCAGACATACCTCTGCTCTCCATCCTTTTTACCAATTCTGACACCAGCCGTCCCTCCCATAGCACTCTCTGGATTTGATAATTTGTTGCAGTGGCCACACAAAACTCAAACCATACTAACAATTATGGGCTTTTCTTTTTTTTTTAAATACTCTAAAGGCATTTATTTATAAAACATTCTCTTTCAAGATTTCACACTAGCTTAAAAATTAATTCAGCCTTTACATTCTCTATTGACACCTTCTTCAGCAACCACATGGCGAGCCATATGGTCAACCTCTCTGTTCTCTAGGAGAGCCACCTAGATGTTAATACTGCTCTGCTATGAGGTAAAAGATTTTGACTCAAACTTACGGAAAAAGAGGAGAGATTTCTGCAAAGTGCACTTGAAGAAGCAGTACTTTTTGCTCATGAAAAGAAACTAATGAGTCCTGTAAGAATCCTAAGAGGGAGTATTTTACAGTTAAGCCCATGATTTGGAGTGAAGAATTCAGATGTTGCTCTGCTGGTCCAGGCTGGTATTCCTCTTCTTGTTCCTCCTATGGGCCCCTTCATCAGGTATCACAAAGCCGTCATCTGTGACATGGAGAATGTCCACAGTCCTTTGCAGTAAATTGCAGTACAGGGTCGTTTTTCCCCTCATTCTCCTGGCAAATCAGTTCAATGTTCCTTAGCTTCCGAAAGCAGAGATTTCTCCTTCTCCAAATCTTCGACGGTAAACTTTAACACGTTGACCTGCTGCATCAAGTCAGCTGCTTCGTCCTCTCCACACCAGGACTCTTTCTCCCCACGCCCGGGCCAGCCTTAGAAGGTGCAGTACTTCTCTGTTGAAATGAGCCTCTGTGGAGCTGCACTGCTCGGGCTGAGGGGTTTCTTTGGTTTCCTCAGAGCTGGAGCAACAAGGGAAAGAGCCACTGCAGTTTCTTGACCTTGTCTGGCAGCTACAGGGTCATAGTCTTTTCCATCCTGGTTTACATCAAAAAATTTCTTGAACCACGGACAAATTCAAAATTGCCCCAAAACTTTCCTTTTGCTAATTTGTCCACTGGAATTATTTTGTCAACACTCTTCTCTTAAAACTTGCTTGTAGTATTTTAAAGTTCCGGGTGTATTCATGTTCTAACTTAGCTTGGAATTTCACTTTCTTGAAGACAATGGAGGCCAAGGACCAGATGTCCATAAACTGACAATAGGCAGCCCGTGAGTACAACCATTCCATCTTTGTCAGATTCAACTGCAGAGACTCATTGATCCAAGCCAGCATGTCATGTCAATTTAGGTTATCACCGGTGACTGATGTCACCTGTATGTTCACTGCCATCTTCTGGCTCCGGTTCTGTCTTGTCTTGTTCAAACCGCCCTACCCTGCTCACCTGCCCATACATTGACCTTACACGCACCCCCATTGCACAGCAGCGACTACGGGGTTTATTAGGGAAGTAACAGATTACAACACAGGACCAGGATCAAATTGGAAGTGACAGGAACAATGTAGGATACAGTTCTTTCATCAGAACAGCTTCTTCTTGGCTGTGCCTGCAGGCAGGCCTCTCTCTCAGTCCTTGGCCCTCTGCTCTCAGCTCTCGGCTCTCAGCCCTCAGCCCTTGGGCTGGCCTCTGCCCTGCTTGGATAAGTGTTATAAAGCTCTTTAGCTCCACTGATAAGTGCCCGGAGACACCCCACTCCACCTAGAAGCCTCCTGCCTGAAGGCAGTCAGCTCTCTCACTTTGTGGGCCAGGAAGCCCATTGCTTCACATGTCTCCTGGTTTCTGCCATCTCATGCTGCTGCCATATGGTGTTACCGCTGTCTCTTTTCCTGGGTCTGGGAGGTTCTCAGCACAGGGACCGTAGGTCCAGAGGATGTGCCCTGCTCCTGGCTGTTCCTCTTGATGGTAGTGAGGTCTTTCTCTAGGTCTCTGGGATTGGCTACACTGAAGCCTAACAGGATGGCAAAGTAGACCAATCCCCTGCAAGGGTTACATATACTTTATTTGCATGGTCCCACCCCTGGAAGAGTTCCATGTACCTAGCAAAACTCTCCAATCTCCTTAGTGGGCCACAAGCACCTTATTTACATAGTCCCACCCAATCATTTTGTGGGAGTCACAAGACCATGGCTAGAAGGGCCGTATTAAAGCAATTCACTGCACCACAGTGTGCTTGCTTTCCTCTGTTACTTAAAGCGTTTCTTAGGCACCAGTTCAGTCCCTTTAAGCAACATTTTTTTATTATTATTATTGTGCTTTAAGTGAAAGTTTACAAATCAGGTCAGTCTCTCATATAAAAATTTACATAAGCCTTGCTCTACACTCCTAACTGCTCTCCCTCTGATGAGATAGCACAGTACTTCCCTCTAAGTAACATTTTTGAGGCTTCACATGCTCTCAGCCCCATGCTAGGCTCTGGAGAAACAATGCTGTGTAGGATGTGGTTCCCTGCCCTTGGGGAGCTCAAGGTCAATATTCCTAAATATACTGAGATTTAGAACAAGGGTGTAATATTAATATGAGTCACTCTGACTGCCTCACCTTTCAATCACTGAGAAAGCAGAAAGAGAAGCCCATTAGTGTGCTTGAGGGCCCCTCCAATTAGGCTTAAAGCTAAATTATTTACACAGGGGTGAAACTTTTCGCCAAACAACCAGATTCAAAGGAAGAAGAGAGTATGGCATATTTTCTTCAATTAATACTAATTAACTTAGGATAGGCTTTCTTTTCCTGAGATCAGGTTTTGATAAGGCCAGGAGAAAAGAAAGATGGAGCTGTAAACCTGTGGCCGTGGAAGGGAGTGGAGCCACCGCTTGTGGATAAGAAAATGGCACAGAAGGAGTTGGGATGGGGAGTAGTTACTGAACTTGCCAACTATACACTCCCACCACTCACAAACTGACTCGGGGCTGTTCGGCCAGGATAAACAGCCTTCCTATCAAATGGGTTCCAGCTGCTCTGCTTCCTTTGTTCCAGAAGAGGTTGTACCAGCACATGGATTTGCTCTTCTTCTCAGGAGTATCCAAAGCAAGGAAATTAAAAAAAAAAAAAAGTAGAAGAGATATATCCTTGCTTCAAGTCAAGAAATAAATCAGCCACTCCTCAAGAATGTCGGCTGACACTCAGTCCAACACAGAATGAGAACAGGACATTGATTAAATATTCCACATTTGAGATCAATAAAATAAGGAACAAAACAGAAGGAAGGTGATGGAGTGTGAATCCTTAGAAAGGGTTACACTTGGGCTAATTTGGGGCCCATTAGCCTTCCTTTCTAGAAGCTGAGCTTGAATGTGCTGTGAAAATTTTGTTATTCCAATGGAATTTTACCAAATATTCCAGAGTGGTTCTTTGTTTTCTCTGTGTCGTTGTTGTTAGTTGCCATCAAGTCAGTTTTGACTCCTGGCGACCTCCTATATGCAGAGTAGAGCTACTCCATAGGAATTTCAAGGCTGTGACCTTTTGGATGCAGATAGCCAGGCCTGTCTTCCAAGGCACCTCTGGATGGATTTGAACTGCCAGCCTTTTGGCTGGTAGTCAAGCGCTTAACCATTTGCATCACCCAGGGACACCGTTCGTTTTCTCATACATCCTAGAAAAGTCTATGAATGTAAGACCAAAGACAGCACCAGGAGCTGTGCCTGCACAGGGCTGATTCCAACCCCTCTGGTCGTTAGAGTGCAGACCAGAGGCTGGGAGTCAGGCAGATCTGAGTGTCCATTCAAACTTTGACACTTTTCCACCTTTAACAAGTTTCTCACATATGCACGTGAAAGCTGGACAATGAATAAGGAAGACAGAAGAAGAATCGATGCTTTTGAATTATGGCGTTGGCATAGAGCATTGAATATACCAAGGACTACCAGAAGAACAAACAAATCTGTCTTGGGAGAAGTACAACCAGAGTGCTCCTTGGAAGTGAGGATGGCAAGACTTCATCTCATGTACTTTGGACATGTTCTCGGGGGAACCAGTCCCTGTAGAGGGACATCATGCTTGGTAAAGTGCACCTTAACTATCCTTTTACTCCTGAAGACTTTCAGCCACATCTGCAGTCTTTCTGTCCTCCTCCAGTCTAACTCTTTGCATCTGTCTTATTTTCTCCAGCTATTTCATCTCTCTTATCTTTAGCTATTATTCTTTCCCTCTTTTTTCAATCCCTCTCTATTTCTCAAGGACACTTGCTCAAAATGTTCTCATAGATTATTCAAAATCAAAGAAGTTTCTTATCCAATTCACAGTCAAGAAAGTTTGCAGAAAAAGTCGATACAAAACTAAACCGATCATGATTAAAACTGCACAGAGTTAAAGTGGTTATTGATAAAATTTTGCAAGAAAAAAAAAACTTCCTGCCAAGATTTAGATGTTCAAAGTTAGACAGGAAAATTAGACTTGGTGAAATAAGGATAATGGCCACAAAAGAAAAACTTATTTTATCAGAAGCAATGACTGATAAAATTTCTTGTCAGCAAATTCATCAAGGCTCTTGTAGCTCTGGTTAAAATATTTCTTTTCTTTTTTTTTATTCAAAATATCCTCAAGGTAAAAAAATTCATCAGGTTAAAACCTTGTATCAGCCTGATGAATTTTTTACAGAGTTAAGCATAAACAGTCTTATAATTTTTAAATATTTTATCTTTTGGTGGTTGTTTTTCCCTTTTCATTTCTAATTTTGTTTTGTGTGCTCTGTCTTCCATTCTTGGCTAACAGATTTGGACACCTTCTAGAAGGTTAATGGTAACAATTTGTGGGAAGGAAGTATGACATGCTCGTTTATGAATATGGTGTTTTATGTATGATAAAATCCAAAAACCAAACCCAGTGCCATCGAGTCAATTCTGACTTATAGCGATCCTATAGAACAGAGTAGAACTGCCCCATAGAGTTTCCAAGGAGTGCCTGGCAGATTCGAACTGCCAGCCCTTTGGTTAGCAGCCGTAGCACTTAATCACTATGCCACCAGCGTTTCCTTTATGTATGATAGGAAGTTAAAAATATTTCTTACATGAATAAATAAAAAACATTAATCAGTCCTAAACTGCACAAAGTATTTTTTCTACTTCTGAAATCCATCTAATTTTACTTCTTAAAATACATATAAAATTGGCAAGCTCTCTACTTGAGGTAACCTATCATGCTTTTTTATAGAGCAATATTCTCAATGAAATAAGACTTTATAACATTATATGGATTTGTTTTAATCCATCCCTTTCTTTTAATAAGAAAAGGAATATATTTTCATGGACTGAAAACTGGACTCCAAGCCTGGGAATTGTGTTTTCTTTGTTATTCTGTCTGTGATTCACTATATTATTTTAGGCAAGTCGCACTGTCTGGGTCTTCACTATCTCTCCTTTTTAGAGATGCCAAATTATCCTATTCAGTGCCATCTCTGCACAGAGGCCATGAAGATCTAGAAGGTCATGTTTATGTATCGTCTATAGATGAACTTCCTGCCACCACCACCGGTAACTGCTGCGTCGACTCCAACTCATGGCGACCCACGTGTGTCAGGGTAGAACTGTGCTCCATAGGGTTTTCATGGCTGATTGTTCAGAAGTAGCCCACAAGGGCTTTCTTCTGAGGCATCTCTGGGTGGCCTCGAACCTCCAACCTTTCGGTTAGCAGCCGAGCATGTTAACCATTTGGACCACCCAGGGACTCTCAGACGAACATTCAAAAAACCAAAACCCAGTGCCGTCAAGTTGATTCCAACTCATAGCGACCCTAGAGGACAGAGTAGAACTGCCCCATAGAGTTTCCACGGAGCGCCTCGCGGATTTGAACTGCCGACCCTCTGGTTCGCAGCTGTAGCACTTAACCACTACGCCACCAGGGTTTCCCCAGATGAACATTAGACTTGAGCTTTTCATCTCATAGAAAATGATAGATTCTAAATGTCTGGAGGGCTAGAATTGGGTCATATAACGCCACTGTAACTTCCCGAGGTCACTGAGATAATGTAGAGATTTTCCCCCTATTGTTGACTGAATCTTGGACCCGGGTAGAAAAAAGAACCTTCTTGGGAAGAATTGGTCAGAATCATCTTCAAGGAAAGTGCCATGAATTGAATTGTGTCCCCCAAAAATATGTGTATCAATTTGGCTAGGCCATGATTCCCACTGTTGTATGATTGTCCACCATTTTTTCATCTGATGTGATTTTCCTATGTGTTATAAATCCTGTCTCTATGACGTTGATGAGATGGATTAGTGGTAGTTACGTTAATGAGGCAGGGCTCGAGCTACAAGACTGGATTATGTATTGAGCCAATCTCTTTTGAGATATAGAAGAGAGAAGCCAGCAGAGAGACATGGGGACCTCATACCACTAAGAAAGTAGCACTGGGAGTAGAGCATGTCCTGTGGACCCGGGGTTGTTGTGCCTGAGAAGCTTCTCAACCAGGAGAAGATAGATGACAAGGACTTTTCCCCAGAACTGATGGAGAGAGAAAGCCTTCCCCTAGAGCTGGTGCTCTAAATTTGGACTTGTAGCCTCCTAGATGGTGAGAGAATGAATTTCTCTTTGTTAAAGCCATCCACTTGTGTTATTTCTGTTATAGCAGCACTAGATGACTAAGACAGAAAGGGATGCTCGATTGGTTCTCTTTAGATGCCTAGTGAAATACACTCCTGGGATTGAAACATTGAGATTTTATTTACAATCATACACAGGCATGGACACATGGCATGAAAGGTCATGAAGAAAAGCCACAGGCACTGTCCTCTAGCTCTTCCTAGCATTATTGGGGAGGGAAGAACTGTGCTGGCTATCCATCTGAGTGCACTTGAGTAATTTCATCATCAGGCTTGCCCAGGGCTTTCTTAGGGTTTACCTGGGGCCTCTTCCTCCAGGTATAGAATCTCATGTTTTTACCTTTCTCAGTATTCCTAGATCTTGGCTCACAGTTTTAGGAATGGAGAAGATGCCTGGATCATGGTGAAAACCCAGCTTCCATATCTGGGGAGTTTCATCCCTTAATAGGAGGATCAGCTGGTCAGTCAGTAGGGATGTTGTCCTGGTTTAGAGGCCCTTGTGCCCTTGGCCAAGTGGATAGAGTGCTGCTTCCTGGGGACTTGGACAATACCTCAGGTTGGAAGGTCAGTGGGACAGGTAGACCAATCTTTGAGTCCATGTTCTGCTCTGAGCCCTCAGGACCCTCATTCATGCAGATGCCTTCTCCAACAAGCTGCCTTCTCTGTCCTTTGACAAGGCCAAGGCAGCTAGTCCCTTACTGCTCTTCAAGTGCCTTTGGTGTTGCCTTGGTGTCAAACTCTAGTTCTGTTTTACAGGGTGTCAGATAAGTCGGAGAATTAATTTCAAAGATTTTGAACATAATATTTATAATTATGACAGACTTCCAGAAAAAAAAAAGGTTTTGGAGGTCAGTATTCCTCCTGAGGAAATGCATGAGACTAGTTGCAGACTTCACTTGTTGACAAGAGAGGGAAAGACACATCTGTAGCCCAGAGGATTTCTTTACGAGCCCAGCTGGCCGGACCTCATAAATCTTCATTCCTAAACACTTATCTAAGCTTGCAAACTAAGCTGTTTTCAGAAAAGTTCAGCTAAAGGCTGATAAGTTCCATTTCCTTAATTAATCAGAAGGAATGGTCTATTTTACAGAAAGCTCGTACCAAAAATGCATGTGATCCATTCCATCATGAAAACCTGAATCTCTTTTCTTGACTATATAAAATTAGGCTGAAGGCATCTAGGGCTTGATCTAGGTCCAAGCTGAGATGATGAAGCAATAAAGGCCTTGCTAGGACTCTGACACATTACAGGCTGGGCCTTCCCATTTCACTCACAAGACTGCAGGCTCCTCCTTTCAAGGGTCTTTGAACTTAACTGTGATTAAGATCCAGCCTTTGGAATAATGGGGAAGGAGAAACTCATTCTCGCCGTGCAATGTGTCTCCTCTTTCTTATGCCTCTACTTCTGAAAGTCAACCAATGAACACACTATGGATCACAATGGTCTGGTCCATAACTGATCACGGGGATGGTGCAGGACTTGTTCCATCGTGCACTGGATCACCATGAGTCGGGGGCTGACTCAAAGGTAACTAATAACAGCATCGACCCATGGGCTTAGAGTTCCAGTGATCAAATACAGGCTTGGAAGTAAAACCTTCTACTTTATCTTGGTAAAAAGAGCATAAGAAGTATCTTTAAGTTCTGTTCACAATTTAACACAAACAAAATCTGGACTCCAACTGGCCCAAGCTCAGTATGGAGTCAATTCAAAGAAACAATCCTAAACTCATCAAGGCAACCCAAATCTTTCCTCAGGTCAGCCACTGAACAACAAAATGGAAGGAAGAATCTTATTAATTCATAAGAAATTCTGAACACTTGTTAGGGAGGGAGACATAAACAGGCTGAACTCTGGCCCCAGGTGGGGCTGCCACTGACTACCTCCTACTGGCTCACATGGAATATTGATCCCCAATCCAAATGCTTTAGTTTCCGCCAAAGGTGTGTTAGGTGGAGATTTAAGCCATCAAGGTATTCTTTTATTTGTCAAATATTTCTTGAAAAGCTATTATGTTCCAGGAACTTTTCTAGATGCTGAGAATAGTGTAGGAGACAGATCATTTGGGTATTAAAACTGTCAGCATTTGATGATACTTAAAGTCGTGAGTGAGATCACCCAGGGATTTTGTGTAGATAGAAAAGATGCCTCAGGGCTGAGCCCTGGACCACTACAACATTTATAGATGAGGAGAGGAAGATGGGCAGAGAAGAAGGCAGAGAAATAGCCAGAAAAATAGGAGGAAAATAAGGTGAGTTTAATGGCCCTTGATTTTTTTATGATATTGTCAGATCATCCATGTTTTTATGATTATTGCAAAAAAATAATTTATCCAACGTTTTAGTTGTTTTTAGTAGGAGGTTGACTTGAATAAGGGTGGCCAGAAAGAAGTGTTTTTCTTTTAATCAAGAGAGGAGAATTAAAAAAACACATTTGTACTGATGAGAATGAGTTCGGATAGGAAGAAAGTAATGATGGAAGAAAGAGAGGAGACTTGCTAGAGATGTGTTTTTGGGTCGGTGGAAGTAGAGAGCCTAGGCATAAGTGGTAAAGTCAGCCTTTCTAGGAGCCTGGACATTAATCTTAGCGATAGGAGAGACAGTGACATATATAGGCACAGATGTGGGTAGGTGGTCCATGTGGTAGTAGGGCTTGTGGAATTTCCTTCTTGACAGTCTCTCCAGTTAGTGAAAAATGTTAACGTCCCAGAGAGAACCCAAACATCAGCACCAAGCCCACCACCAGTCTCCTTCTAACAGTGCATCCCAACCACCAGGCTTCTTTCCCAACTCTCAAGGTTCCCTCCTGGGACAAAAGCTCATTTAGCTCAACACCAGGCCTTTTCCACCCACTTCTTCCTCGGTCTCTGGGGTGGCTGGAGTGACTCATCTGATTGGTAGTAGCTGGGCAGGCTCGGTTCAGCCCTGCAGTTCTTCTCATGGGAGTTAGCTGCCTGAAGAGGGTTCATTCCCTCTGGCCCTGGTCCAGAGCTGCTGAGATTCCTTGGGGCCCCTGCCAAGTTCCAGTGTTCTATCAGCAGGCCTAATGGACTTCCACTCCAAGTAAAGACCTCCAATCTGGCCCCAATCAATAATAAAGGTGGCATATTCGCTTTCACAGTTTACCTGGGTTTTACTTTTCAACTCTTTCAAGCCCTGGGCAAGAAGGGATTCTGATCTTTGGGAACCCCATGAGTCCATACTGGCATCAGAAGATATTTTCTCTTTGTCCATCACTCTCAGTAAGTTGGCTTTTTCCATGCAAAACCCAAAAATCCAAACCCATTGCCATTGAGCCAATTCCAACTTACAGTGACCTTATAGGACAGAGTAGAACTGCCCCTATAGAGTTTCCAAGGAGCACCTGGTGGATTTGAGCTGCCAACCCTTTGGTTAGCAGCCACAGCACTTAACCACTATGCCACCAGGGTTTCCTTTTTCTGTGCAGTAAAGGATTAACCTTGCCCCTGCCCCCAGCTCCCAGGAGGTGATCTCCAAGCCCTGATTAAAGTGTCTTTGATTACCTAGGGCCCGAGCCACCAGAGGTGGTCTATGCTAATAATGTGATTTATGGTGGGAGACTTGGGCTTGACTTCTGCAGGGGCTGGAGACTCAGATCAGTCACATGGATCATCAACCATGTGTATGTGGTTGAACTCTCATGAAGACTCTGGGTGCTAAGGCTCAGGTGAGCTTCCCTGGTTGGCAATATTCCATGCACACTGCCACACATTGTTGCTGAGAGAAGTAAGCACTATTCTCACAGCTCCACTGGGAAGCTCACACCTTGAATTCCCCCAGATGCTTCCTCATGTGCCTTTTCCGTATGTTGATGTTAATTTTTACCCTAATGCTGTGAAACCACAGTCTTGAACGTAATTGCTTTTTTGAGTTCTGTGAGTCCTTCTAGTGACTCATCAACCCTAGGGGTGGTCTTGGGGACTTCCCAAACTGCATTCCCCTATTGTTGTTGTATGTGCTGTATGTGTCAAAGAAAATCAGGCCAGCCGTGCTCCCAGTCCCAATCCTTGAGCAAGTTCAGGCACCACCCAGAATACAAGATGTCCCAGGTCGACAAGGGTGCCCCTGAGCTCCCAGCCCTGTGTGACACCTCTCCCCCTCTCTCTGCTCCAGCCACAATGGCATTTTTTCCATTTTACCAATGTGCCTTCTCTCCTGCCTGGGTACAGGCAATTTGCCCACATGCTATGTTTTATTCCACAGGGACGTTGGCAGTTCAGTGGTAAAATTCTTGCCTACCATGCAGGAGACCCTGGTTTGAATCTCAGCCAGTGTACCTCATGCACAACCACCTCCCATCTGTCAGTGGAGGCTTGTGGGTTGCTATGATCCTGAACAGGTTTCAGCAGAACTTCTAGACCAAGACACACTAAAAAGAAAGGCCTTGAGATATACTTCTGAAAATCAGCCAGTGAAAACCCTATGGATCACAATAGTCTAATCCACAACCGATCATGAGGATGGCACAGGACCAGGCAGCATTTCGTTCCGTTGTGCGTGAGGCCTCCATGAGTAGGGGCCGACTCGACTGTAGCTAACAACAACAACGGTGCTTTCTTCCTTTGGTTGCCTACTTCACTCCAACTCACCCCCATGACATGGGCTCTGGGAGGGCAGGGAATTTGCCTTTCTTATTCACTGTTGATTCACGGTGCTTAGAAGAGGACCTAGCTCACCACAGGTCCTCAGTAAAGACCTGTTGAATGTAATGGCTACTGTGGTGTTCTGCCCGACTTCCCTCTTCAGGATCGATTCACTCATCCTTCAGCTGTTGGGAATAAGGGCTGCTGGTGGCTCACGGCTGCATCCATTACTGGGAATTTCCCTCAGCCATAGGGAACTGCCCGACTCAGGGTTTTCCCACTCCTGAGGGTTATTCCGGAAACTCTGGTGGCGTAGTGGTTGAGCTATGGCTGCTAACCAAAAAGCCAGCAGTTCGAATCCACCAGGTTCTCCTTGGAAACCATAGGGGACAGTTCTATTCTGTCCTATAGGGTCGCTATCAGTTGGAATCAACTCAACAGCAGTGGGTTTTTTTGGTAAGGGTTATTCCACAGCCCGTGAGTGGCCAGTGGGTGTATATGGAGACTCAATCTCCTTGCCTCCATTGGGACAACTGTGAAGGGCCATCCTACCTGGAGAGCTGCCATAGGCTGGGCCAAGACCTCAGATGCAGCCAAATTGTGGGCCAGCTCCTTCCTGCATCCAGCCATGCCTCCCCTTTCCCCCCGCATGGAGATACCCTGAAACCCCACCCTAGTAACCCTTCTGCACACACCTGGAGCCTCAGGGTCTGTTTCCAAGGGACCCCATTTAACACACTGAATGAATGCATACGTACATTTGTCAAGGCTCAGCTAAAATTCAATTTTTTCAGGGAAATTGGAATAAATGAGGACCCCCTATAAGATGTACTCCTGCTTCCTGTACTTTTCTTCTCAGCACTGGCTGTTTTGTTATTTGTATTGTTATTTAATTAGTATTTGTCTCTGCCCCAGCCATTGTACTCTGTGAGGACCTGGATTAGGTGAGTCTTGCCTGGGATGTAGTAGATACTTAGGAATATTAGGTGAATGAGTGAGTCTGCAAGCTATGGCCTCATAGTAACCAGGAGTATAACCCTTAGAAAATGTATGAGGACCCTATGGGAGGTTCTGTGTGACAACTCTGGTGGGCCTCTGAAAGGCTCTGCTCTAGGTCTTGGTATAGGGTTTCTAGAGCTCCAGACTGTGGCTTTTGGGGTTCTCCAGCTTGGTCCTCCCTTCCCAGCCATGGGGACTGGCATTTCTCATTATGCCTCCCTACCTGGCCTCCCTAATTGAAACCTCTGGTGTGAGGACAAAGTGGCTGGCACATGGGTATATTTTGTCTGAGGTTAAATACTGGGGAAAAAAAAATAATAATAAAGGAAAAAGACAACAATCTTTCTTAAAGGAAAGCAGAGAAACAAACAATCTGGAATACTTTTTGAAAACAAGACATCAAGGTTTGGTAAGATGTAGCCAGTCTGTGTCTCAATGGGAAAATAGTTACTCCACCTTGACTAGCACGGGGGTCTCTATAGATTTATGCCCAGCTTCTACCAGGCACCCAACCATCCACAATATCTACTCTCAGGACAAGTTTGTAACAAAGCTACAATCCCAGGCCTATCTGCAATGCCACATAGCTCCTGTACCATCAGGAACACAGGAGATAAGGCAGGTTGATGGACCGAGCTAAGTGGCTTCATTCAGCCTTTGATCAGTGGTGACACCTGGAGATGCCCTTCCTGAGACACCTGTGGGGCCACCTGGGTCAAGCCTGTCTTCAATCTGGGACCCTGTGGTTCTCAGTGATGTCTGAATGTCCCTCCTCTAAGCCCTGGTTCTGGCTGGGACACAGTATTATGGACTGAACTGTGTCCCCCCAAAATATGTATTGAATTTCTGGTCCTTGTACATGTGATCTTGTTTTGGAAATAGTTTCTGTTTTGTTATGTTAATGATGTCATAACAGTGCAGGGTGGGCCCTAAACCTAATCATTTCTACCTAATAACTTCTGAGTTATGAAAAGAGCAGAATAGACACAGAGACATACAGGGGGAAGACATGCCGTGTGAGGATCATCTACAAGCCAGGGAACACCAAGGAACCAATGAATGCCTGGGGCTACCAACAAGGAAGGAATCAATACAGCTGAGACTCTGATTTGGACTTTAGCCTCTTGAACTGTGAGATGATGAATGTCTGTTCTTTAAAGCCACCGACTTGTGGCATTTATGTTACAGCACCACTAGGTAGCTAAGACACCAATTGTGCCCTGCCTCTTCCAGGCAGCATTAGATCTTGTGGGATTCACCATTACCTACCACGTGCCGCACACCACAGGGTTCAGGCACCTTACATGCCTTGTCATCTCTGATCTTCATCAACACCTGTGAGGCTGATGATGTCATTGTCTTATTCCACAAACTCAGAGACTGAGGATCAGACAGACAAAGCCACATTCCCGAGGCCACAGCCCATGAGAGATGACAGCCCCAGGGGGCGACACCAGCGAGTGGGGTTTCATGCCTGTGGTTTACAGCCTCTCAGGACAGCACTTTCTGTTGGCTGCTTTACTGCATTATCCCAAATCTTCACAACAACCTTGTGGGAGTGAGTTATTATTATGTTCACTTAGAGGTGAGGGTATAGAAGTTTTCACCAATTAAATGGCAGCTCTGAGACCACACGGTGTTAACTGGTGGAGATAAGATTTGAGCCTCCCAGCCTCAAAGGCCTTATTCTTTGCCATACAACCATTCTAGATCTAAACTTGACTCTTCGTGGAGCCATGTAGACCTGACTCCTATGCTTGAATAGAGGAACATTTCCATTTGTGGCAGTGTTATCAAAGGATGGCATCTCTTCTTGATTTTAGACTTGCCAAAGCAGTTGTCCAACCAAAACTTCCTCAGAATTAAAGGCTTCCATGGCTCCACGTCAGGATCAGAAACTATAGACTGACGTAACAGAAGCAGCATCAAAAGCAAAACATGCTACTTCTTTACAAGTATAACTGTCGAGGATCACAGAGGTCTTAGGAATGTCCTTTACACTGGGCTCACCAGCAATTCTACAAACTTTTGCTGTCCCCTAAATGAGCCCTCACCACCCAGAGTGCACAGTTTCCCAGCCGAAAGAGCACACAGACATGCTTGTGGCTAATGATTATGAGGTGGTCCATTTCAAATGTAGCTCCGTACCCAAACCACTCAGAATTAATCAAAATGTATTTTAAGGGAATCACTGTGGAATGCTCCATAGTGAAAATGGTGATATAAATTCTGGAAGAATCTTACGGTGGTGCCAAATTCTTGTCAAACTATCAAAAATGTGTGTTTCAGAAGAACAATACTTGGGGCTAGTTTAGGAGAAGAAAGAAAACAACAGAAGGCAACAATATGGTCCCTTCAGCTTCCAGGAAGGAAAGCAACAAAACAACTTCAGCCATCAAATCCCTCAGCTGACAGAGGTCAGGTAGCCAGGTCAGTGGGCAAGTAGTGAAAAAGGCGACAGGACAAGTTGTTGGAGAAGACAAGAAGGGACACAGAGAGAGACATGGAGAAGACAGCCATGTGGAGACAGAGGCACAGACTGAAGTGATACTGAACGAGCCAAGGAATGCATGGGGCCAGCAGAAGCTGGAAGACACAAGGAAATGTTCTCCCCTAGACCCTTCAGAGAGAGTATGGCCCTGCCAACACCCTGAATTTGACCTTCTAGCCTCCAGAACTGTGAGAATAAATTTCTGTCGTTTTAGTCACTCACTTTGTGGTACTTTGTTATGGCAGCCCCAGGAAGCTCACTCAAATCCCATTTTCTTCATTATACCATGCAGAGCAAAGAGTATGGTGGCAGGAATCAGGACAGGTTTAGGGAACAGGCATCTCTGGAGTGGATCTGGGCACTGAAGCTCCGAGATGTGTAAAGTAATAGGAGAACATATGATGGGATTCCCCACTCGTCTGTCAGTTTGTTGTGCTATGGTGGCCTGCGTGTTTCTTGGATCCACAATCAACACCCACGGAAGCAGTGGCCAAGAAATCAAAGGATGTAGGTTGCATTGGGTAAATCTGCTCCAAAAGGCCTCTTTAAAGTGTTAAAAAACAAAGAAGTCACTTTAAGGACTAAGGCGAGCCTGAACCAAGCCACAGTGTTTTCAATCGCCTCATATGCATGCAAAAGTTGGACAATGAATAAGGAAGACCGAAGAAGAACTGATGCCTTTGAATTATGGTGTTGGCAAAGAATGTTGAGTATACCATGGACTGCCAAAGGAACGAACAAATCTGTCTTGGAAGCAGTACAGCCAGAATGCTCCTTAGAAGTAAGGATGATTAGTCTTTGTCTCACTTACTTTGGACATGTTATCAGGAGAGATCAGTCCCTGGAGAAGGGCATCATGCCTGGTAAAGTAGAGGGTCAGCGAAAAAGAGGAAGACCCTCAATGAGATGGACTGACACAGTGGCTGCAACAATGGGCTCAAGCATAGCAATGATTGTGAAGATTGTACATAGGGTCGCTATGAGTCAGAGTCAACTCAAGGGCACCTAACAACAACATGAGGAGATTATGCAAGAGAAGGGCTTGAAGAACCTCCCTAGATTTAGTTTTCCAGATGTTCCACTTGGATGTTTTGGCTTAATCTGCCCAGTTAAAAAAAATTACACCCATGCTAACTCATGGGGTTTATCGCGTGATCATCAGGAGCCCTGATGGCACGACAGTTAAGCACTCAGCTGTTAATGGAAAAGTTGGTGGTTAGAACTCACACTGCGTCTCCTCAAGAGAAACACCTGGAGATCTGTTCCCATAAAGATCACAGTCTAGAAAACCCTATGGGGCAGTTCTTCTCTGTCACATGGGATTACTATGAGTCAAAATGGACTCAATGGCACCTAACAACAAAACAACATCGTGTAAACTTAAAACATCAATATGTAGTTCTCTTTGTATTTGAACTTGGACCAGATACCAGTTTTCAACTTTATAGGTAAAATCTACAATATTAGGTCTAAAAATAGTAACATTTTTCAGAAGTGAGAAAATTACAAAATGTGCTTATCACAAAGAGCTGTCTGTCTTTCTCCTAGGACTCATGTTTGATTGGCCCTGAGCCTGGGCTCTTTTCACTATGCCATGTGGAGCAAACGATGGGTGGGCAGGAAATCAGGACAAATTTTTACCAAAGATTATAGCCACTGGAAACCCTGTGTAGAACAGTTCTACTTTGACCCAAATGGGGTCATCATGAGTCGGAATGGACTTGACAGCAAGTGGGACTGGCTGTTACAGGATTTGTTACACTGATGGCAGGGTTAATTTGCTTGTATTTGCATTTCTGTCCATTTGCTGTGCACGCATCCTCTTTCCTCTGCTCAGGACATAAATTAAGAAAATAAGGTGAATTGAATAAGACTAGAAAAGCACTTAACCAGCAGAAACTAAGCAATAACTTCTTCGGAGTTAGCGAAGTATTTTTTAGGGGTCAAGTTTCCATTCATTTTATCATCTCAAGAATAAGAACTTATTTTCATAAGCAGAAGTTATAAAATAAATGTTGCTTTTTACATAAGGCTTTTGACTTAGAGTGAAAAAAACAGATGTCCCTTAATTTTTTTTACTTCAATGATTTTTTACTCAATTGGTTAATATCACATGTACCTATTTTTAAGCATTCTATGAATTTTTTTTAAAAGAGGTTTTCCTATCTGAGAAGGAAATGAAATATCACTTCTGTGCTTCCAGTTGTCTCAGGGTTTCTACCATCAAGCGGCAAGTTTTTTGAGACTGACGTGGCATTTGTTGAGTGTCCGTACATGACAGGTACTGTGCTGAGTACTTTATATGCACTCGATGAATCACTATAGCAACACATAAGGTTGTATCATCTGCATCTTGCAGATTAGGCTCAGAGAAGTCATGTATAACTTTCCCAAAAATGTAACTATTAAGTGGTGGAGTTTAGGACTGAACACAAGTGTGTCTGGTCCAAATTCCATGCATTTTCCATAGAGTTCCAGACTGCCTCCTCCCAGCCATTTCCACCTTATTAAGTTGGGGAGTCGGCAGGAGCGATTTGACCCTTTCACCAAGCAGAGGGAGCTTGCTTGTTGGGTTGACAAAGATTTGCAATATGAGGACTACAGCACTCAGGCCAATTCTCAATCACTCCTCCAAGACTTTATCTGGTCTGTCTTTGCCCTCTCTTTCTGTTTGGGTTTTTTTTTTTAACTGTTTGTTAGCTTATCTATGAAGGGATGGGTGTGAGACTTGGTTGCTTTTGCTCTTACTTAGAAGTCAAATGAAACTTTTGTTGTAGACAGGGGAAATATATTGGGTAAAAAAATGCTAAGAAATGGTAATGGAAGGTTCTACCACCCATCTGTCAGTTTGTCACACTCTAGTGGTTTGCATGTTGCTATGCCAAAGGAATTTCAAAAAGCAGCAGGGTCACCCATAGTGGATAGATTTCAGCAGAGCTTCCAGACTAAGACAGGCTAGATAGAAAGGTCTGGTGACCTACTTCCAAAAATCAGCCAATGAAAACCCTATGGATCACAACAGAATATTGTCCTATATAGTGCTGGAAGATGAGCCCCCAACATGGATTGAATTGTGACCTCCCCAAAATATGTGTGTCAACTTGCCTAGGCCATGACTGTCCACCATTTTGTCATCTGATGTGATTTTCGTGTGTGTTGTAAATCCCATCACTATCATGTTAATGAGATGGATTAGCGGCAGTTATGTTATGAGATCTACAAGATTAGATTGTGTCTTAAGCCAATCTCTTTTGAGATATACCATACCACCAAGAAAGCAGCCCTGGGAGCAGAGTGCATCCTTTGGACCTGGGGTTCCTTTGAGAAGAAGCTCCTAGACCAGGAGAAGATTGATGACAAGGACCTTCCTCCAGAGCCAACAGAAAGAGAAAGGCTTCCCCTGGAGCCGACACCCTGAATTTGGACTTCTAGCCTCCTAGGCTGTGAGAGAATAAATTTATCTTTGTTAAAGCCATCCAGTTGTGGTTTTTCTGTTACAGCAGCACTAGATGACTGAGACAGCCCCCTAAATTGGAATGCACTCAAAATACACATTGGCCACAACAATGGACTCAAACATACCAGTGATCATGAAGATGGTGCAGGACTGCAAAACATTTCATTCTGTTACACATAGGGTCACCAGGAGTCAGAGCTAACTCAATGGTAGCTAACAACAAAAATGGAAGGTTAGTGGTTTTACTTTTTCATTCGAGGTTTGCCTTTTCATTAAGAGAGTTATGCATGATTTAGCTACGTTATCGCAAAGTTTTTTTTTTTTTTTTAAATAACCCTGGCTGTTTCAGCTTTGGGGAAAAAATCTAACTTTCTTACAATGTGTTTTTCTTAATAGGATGCTATGTCAACAGCAGCTATGTTGAATCATTAATGATTTGGTGAATACTAATGACCAAAGGAAACCCTGGTGGCATAGTGGTTAAGTGCTATGGCTGCAGTGGTTAAGTGCTACGGTTGGCAGTTCAAATCCAGCAGGCACTCCTTGAAACTCTATGGGGCAGTCCTACTCTGTCCTTTAGGGTAGCTATGAGTCGGAATCGGCTCGACAGCAACGGGCATGGGTAACGACCAAAACTAAAAAAATAGTATTTTATCATCTTTGTCTAACAACTTCTGGTACTTCGTTTTGCATACAATTTTCATTCAAATTGCTCAAGCCACATCTAGAAGGTATTCCTGATTATTCTTTTTCCTTCATCATTGATATCCAATATATTAGTACATCCTATAGGCTGATCTAAGTTGTCAAGGATTTCATTTTACTTGGATCCACCATCAACAGCCATGGAAGCAGCAGTCAAGAAATCAAAAGACACATTGCATTGGGCAAATCTGCTGCAAAGGACCTCTTCAAAGTGTTGAAGAGCAAAGATGTCACCCTGAAGACTAAGGTGCCCCTGACCCAAGCCATGGTATTTTCAATCGCATCATATGCATGTGAAAGCTGGACAGTGAACAAGGAAGACAGAAGAAGAGTTGACGCCTTTGAATTGTGGTGTTGGCGAAGAATATTGAATGTGCCATGGACTGCCAAAAGAACGAACAAATCTGTCTTGGAAGAAGTACAACCAGAATGCTCCTTAGAAGCAAGGATGGAGAGACTGCATCTTACATACCTTGGACATGTTCTCAGGAGGGATCAATCCATGGAGAAGGACATCATGCTTGGCAGAGTACAGGGTCAGCGGAGAAGAAGAAGACCCTCAACGAGATGGATTGACACAGTGGCTGCAACAATGAGCTCAAGCATAACAGTGATTGTAAGGATGGTGCAGGACTGGGCAGTGTTTCGTTCTGTTGTGCATAGGGTCACTATGAATTGGGACCGACTCGACAGCACCTAACAACAACAACAACATAGGTTGATCTAATATATCCTATAGGTTGAGCAATTTAAATGATAATTGTATGAAAAACAAAACAAAGTACCAGAAGTTGTTAGACAAAGATGATAAAATACTATCATTAATATCACACGCAAGCAAAACAATATCATTAATACCACACACAAGCAAAATTTTGCTGAAGATCATTCAAAAATGGCTGCAGCAGTATATTGACAGGGAACTACCAGAAATTCAGGCCGGTTTCAGAAGAGGACGTGGAACCAGGGATATCATTGCTGATGTCAGATGTATCCTGGCTGAAAGCAGAGAATACCAGAAGGGTGTTTACCTGTGTTTTATTGACTATGCAAAGGCATTCGACTGTGTGGATCATAACAAATTATGGATAACATTGAGAAGAATGGGAATTCCAGAACACGTAATCATGCTCATGAGGAAACTACAAAGATCAAGAGGCAGTTGTTCAGATAGAACAAGGGGATGCTGATTGGTTTAAAGGCAGGAAAGGTGTGCGTCAGGGTTGTATTCTTTCACCATACCTATTCAATCTGTATGCTTAGCAAATAACCTGAGAAGCTGGACTATATGAAGAAGAACGGGGCATCAGGATTGGAGGAAGACTCGTTAACAACCTGCGTTATACAGATGACACAACCTTGCTTGCTGAAAGTGAAGAGGACTTGAAGCACTTACTAATGAAGATCAAAGACCACAGCCTTCATTTTGGATTGCACCTCAACATAAAGGAAACAAAAATCCTCACAACTGGACCAATGAGCAACATCATGATAAACGGAGAAAAGATTGAAGTTGTCAAGGATTTCATTTTACTTGGATCCACAATCAACAGCCATGGAAGCAGCAGTCAAGAAATCAAAAGACGCATTGCATTGGGTAAATCTGCCGCAAAGGAACTCTTTAAAGTGTTGAAGAGCAAAGGTGTCACACTGAAGACTAAGGTGCACCTGACCCAAGCCATGGTATTTTCAATCACATCATATGCATGTGAAAGCCAGACAATGAATAAGGAAGACGGAAGAAGAGTTGACGCCTTTGAATTGTGGTGTTGGCGAAGAATATTGAATATACCATGGACTGCCTCAGAAGAAGTACAACCCCAATGCTCCTTAGAAGCAAGGATGGCGAGACTGCGTCTTACATACTTTGGACATGTCGTGAGTAGGGATCAGTACCTGGAGAAGGACATCATGCTTGGCAAAGCACAGGGTCAGCGGAAAAGAGGAAGACCCTCAACGAGATGGATTGACACAGTGGCTGCAACAATGAGCTCAAGCATAACAACAATTGTAGGGATGGCTCAGGACCGAGCAGTGTTTCACTCTGTTGTGCATAGGGTCACTGTGAGTGGGAACGGACTCGACGGCACCTAACAACAACAACATAGGTTGATCTGGAGTTCTGAGTGGGGCAAACAGCTAAGTTGCTCAGCTGTTAACAGAAAGGTTGGAAGTTCAGGTCCAGCCAGAGATGCCTTGGAAGAAAGGCCTGATGATTTACTTCTAAAAAAGCAGCTATTGAAAACCCTATGGAGCACAATTCTACTCTGATACACATGAGGCTGCCATGAGCTAGAGCTGACTCAATGAGGCAACTGGGTTTAGGGGTTGATCAGAAAACTCACCTGTCTCCACTTCTCTCCATTGCCAAGGCCACCTACATGATCCAAGCCACCGTCATCTCTAACCTGGATGAACTGGGCCACTGGTAATAGTTCTGCCAGGACAATACATCCTATAAACGAAAAAGTATGGTCATCCTCTCCAAAATCTGCCCTCTACACAGTAACCAGAGTCATTTCTCTGCACTTGCCATGGTGTTGGCAAGACGCACAATAAGAACGGTAGAGGAGGATGAGAGAAGATTGGACTTCTCCTCCTCCAACTAGTCACTTTCCCTTTTTATCTCTTCTTTTTCTCCAACTATAAATCAGGGAGGACATAGCCCCGGAAAGTTCAGAGAACTGAATGGACTACACTGGGTGCTGAGACCCCATAGAGGTGCTATATAGACATCTTTACAGAAGCATGGAGCAGTTAGGTGACCTCGAACCCCAGGACTTCCCTGTCCAGAGGAACAAGCTTTGGCAGTGAGGTTGGTGGGTCCTGAGAACTGCCTAAGAGGACTGGTCCAGCCTGTTTCAGAGGAAGAGTTATCCTAACTACAGCTTCACTGATGATTGTTCAAGTTTCTAGAAAGTTCTGTGGTCTGCCTTTCTGTGCAGTCCTCACAAGGCTGTTACACCCAAGGCATACTGGGCTTTGGGTAATCAAATTAACTTTTATATATAGTCCCAACATTCTCATTTTTTATTGGTCCATATTGATTTGGCTATATCTGAGCTCACAAATTCCAAGCATTCAACTTTTTTGGGTGGGAGAAAAAAAGTTATGAGAAAATACTTAGCCATCTCACCCTGCTGTGACTAACTCTGACACCAGGAAGACTTTCTTGGAACTGTGGGAAGTAGTTTGGTGGTCTTGTCTTGGCCTTGCCCTTCTGTATATGGAAGCTCCATGATCAGGAAGCCATGGGCAGATAAGGTGCCGGAGGCAGTGGGAGACCCTGAGGCTGAATCACCCCATTTGTTCCCCCTTGGCCACAGTGGTCTGGTTACTATCACTGCCCTAGCATGAGTCAAACTCTGGTCCCATGGGCACGTTGGTCCCTCTGGAGATTTGAAAATCCACAGCCTGAGCATTTGTTCCTAATTTCTCACCCATGTCCCACTCTGCATGCAAGTGGAACTTCCCACTGGGGGTTGCAACCACAAGCCAAAGACTGCTGACCTAAGGAAGAACTATTTTTGCTCTTGAAAATTCTCAACCCAGGGACTGGAAACGTTTATACTGTTGGCATTTGAATTAAAAGACAAGCAGTCTTCTGGGGACATTACGGTTTATCCTATTAACTCTGGGAATTAGAGACTATTTTCTCAAGTACTTTGCTGCAGGCTCTCAGGCAATTCAGCATCAGGGAGAGAAGGGACAAGGGGCAGTTCTCAGAGTTTCAGGGAAGAGGGAATCAGTACAATAGGTCTTGCCTTTCAGGCAAAGTTATGGATTGAATTGTGCCCCTCCCCCAAGAAGGGTGTTGGGATCCTAACCTCTCTACCTGTGGATGTGATCCTGTCTGGAAATAAGGTTTTCTGTGTTGTGTTAATGAGGCCATGTCAGTGTAGGGTGTGTCCTAAGCCTAATCACATCTGAGTGACACGGAGCAGCATAGACACAGAAAAAAACAAAAACCAAACCCACTGCCATCAAGTTGATTCCGACTCATAGTGACCTTATAGGACAAAGCAGAACTGCCTCATAGGGCTTCCAAGGCCGTAAATCTCTACAGAAGCTGACTGCCACATCTTTCTCCCGCAGAGTCACTGGTGGTTTTGAACCGCTTACCTTTCAGTTACCAGTCTATCGCTTTAACCACTGTATCACCAGGGCTCCTTAGACAAAGAGAAAAGGAAACACAAATTGCGGGAGGAGGGGAAGAATAGATGCTAATGAAGATTGCCAAGGAACCAAGGAACTCCCAGGCTACAGAGCTGAGTGAAGGATTTTCCCCCAGAACCAACAGAGGGAGAGGCTTCTTCTAGAGCCAGTACCCTGAACTCGGACTTACAGCTTCCTGAACTGTGAGAAAATAAATGTCTCTTCTTTAAAATCACCTACTTGACTTCTAGCCTCCAGAACGGTGATAGCATAAACTCTTGTTGTAAGGCACCCAGTCCGTGGTACTTTGGCACAGCAGCCCGACGAAACTAATGCAGGTGTTCAGTGGCCTTGTGGGAAATGCTGCCTCAGCCAGGCAGAAACTCAGCGTATCATGGTGCCTAGAGGTGTTCTGGGGAGGGGGAAGGGGGAACTGATGTCTCCACTTCCTGACTACAAGGTGAGGGATGTGGCAGGATGGGCAGACGTTTCTGCACAGGGTGGTAAGTGAAGTGGCTCCAGCAATTAGCTCTCCCCAAGGCCACACCCAGCCACTCATGGGTCTACTTGAGGTTCAAGCTATTGGTGCTACCATCTCCTTCTATGGCCCACAAACCCCTGCATGGTGTCTGTCTCAAAAAGGGGAGGTGGGGAGATGTTTTCCCTTGAACACTTAGCCATTCATCTGGCTTGTGGTAAGTACTCACGACCATTAATGCAATCAGCTTCGCTACAGATGGTTTAGGAGTGGATCCACAGCTCACCCAGGTACACCTGGTTAGGTTGAGATGAAGCCGGGTTGTGACACCAGCACCCAGACTCCAGAGTCAAGCCACTGGCTTCTCAGGGACAGCTGGAGGAAAGTGTTCCAGTGGGGACACCTGGACAAGGCGGATCCGTGCGAGGACATCTCAGCATGACTCCCAGTATATGCAGCTGTCTCTGGCTTCTCAGTCTCTGACACTGGCTTTTTCTTTATGTCCTCCCCCAGCCCGTTAGTGGAAGTGGTCTGCAGAGCTCCATCCAGGACCAATTCCTTATGATCCCTGTATAAGTCTCCTGTGACAAATGACCATAAACACGATGGCTTAAACTGCATACGCTTATTCTCCCATAGTTCTGGACGCCAGAAGTCCAAAATCAGTATTACTGGGTCATAATCAAGATATCGGCAGGACTGTCCTCCCTCTAGAGGCTCCAGGGGAGGATCCTTCCTTGCCTTTTCCAGCTTCTGGTGGCTGCTGACATTCCTTGGCTTGTGGCCCCATCACTCCAGTCTCTGCCTTCTGCTCTTCTGTCTGTGGTAAATCTCCCTCGGCCTCCCTCTTATAAGGATACGTGTGAGAGCATTTAGGGCCCACCTTGGTAAGCCAGGATTATCTCCCCGTCTCCATGCCTTAATTTAATCACATCTGCAAAGACCCATATTTTGCCCTGTTGTCATTGTTAGCTGCTATGGTGTTGGCCCTGACTCATGGCAACCACGGGAAGAATGGAACAAAACACTGCCCGGCCCTGTGTCATTCCCGTGACCTGTTAAGGATTAGACCACTGTGATCCACAGGGTTTTCACTGGCTGGTTTCAGAAGTAGATCGCCAGGTCCTAATTCCTAGTTCGTCTTAGTCTGGAAGCTCCACTGAAACCTGTCAGCATCATAGCAACACACAAGCCTCCACTGATAGGCGGTGGTGGCTGCACAGGAGGTGTGCTGGTCAGGAAGCAAACCCAAGTCTCTTGCACGGAAGGCAAGAGTTCTACCACTGAAAAATGAGGTAACATTCACAAGTTACAGAGATTAGGATGTGGACTTTGGGGGGCATCAGCCTACCATAATCCCCAAATCCATAGCCTCACCCTTGACCGTTTACACCGAACAGCCCAGCGGAATTTCTGACAGCCCACCTATAAAAATGGAACCAGCGCAGTGTCTGACCTCTAACTTCATGAGGGGAAAGGAGAATCAAGACCAACAGCCCAAGGCTAATTCCCGTGAGGAAGAGGTCAGACATGCCTTCTCTCTCCACCATTTTTACCAGTTCTGACACCAACCATTCCTCCCACAGTGACACTCTTACTTCTCTACTAGGTTTGATTATTCATTGCAATGGCCACCCAGAACTCACAGACCATACTTACGATTACAGGGTTTATTAGGGAAGTTAATAGGTTACAATTCAGGCTCAGGAACACTCAGGATACAGTTCTTCCATCAGGAGAGCCTCTTCCCAGCTGTGCCCACAGGCACGCCTCTCCCTGGCCCTCTGCCTCTGCCCAAAGGCACTCGGCTTTCTCCCTCCATGGCCCGGGAAGCCCACTGCACAGTTTGCTGCCGGGTCTCCCCTTTCTTGGTGGTCGTAGGCTCTTCTCTCTCCCCTTCTGGGATGGCTCATTTCAAGCCCAGTAGGATAGCAAAACTGAGCAATCCCCTTGGCGGGATTACCCTATCACACGGTCCCACCCAACCACTTGGGTGGGAGTTACAAGACCATGGCTAGAAAGACTACACAAAAGCAATCTATGGCAACACCCTGTGGCAGAGGGAGCTGGGTTGGGACCTGTCTCGACCATGTTCTGCACACAGCTGTGTGTCAAAGTCCTGCCATGCCCCTGGGGCTGGCCTTGCTACCTCACTCCTTGAGAATAATGACTCTGGATCCACCTGGGCAGCTTGGGACAGCATCCCAGGCCCTTGGGGCGCTTGAGCTGGTGGGCAGGCCTGCTTAATGTGCCAACCATTGCTGCCTTGTTCTGTTCTTCCAGTCTCTATCTTGGTGGCACTACAGCTAAGAGCCCAGCTGCTACCTGAAAGGTCAGCTGTTTGAACCCACCCAGCGGTTCCATGGAAGAAAAGCCCTGGAGATCTGTGCCAGTGTAGATTACCAAAAGCCAACCAAACCCATTGCTGTCAAGTTGATTCCGACTCATAGCGACCCTATAGGACAGAGTAGAACAGCCCCATAGGGTTTCTGAAGGGCGGCTGGTGGCTTCAAACTGGTGACCTTTTTATTAGCAGCCGAGCTCTTAGCCACTACACCACCAGGGCTCCTCCTGTAAAGATTATGGCCTAGGAAGAAACCCTATGGGGGCAGTTCTACTCTGTCACATGGGATCACCATGAGTCAGAATTGATCCGCCGGCACGCAACAATTGCCACCCTCCAGGTGGCTGGGATATCTGCAGGCTCTGTCCTGAACTGAGCATCCGGTTCTGAACTTTTTCCTTGCTCTCCCACATCTGGGAGGGAAGACAGGAGGGTCTTTTCCCAGGAGCTGTGACCCTCTTGATAGAAGACACAATAAAGGCGCTGGAGGAACAAAGACCAAAGACAGCAATAAAACAGCCAATCTTCCCCAGAGCAGAGCCTGTTAGGAAGGAAACTCCAAGGCTCATGGGCAGGGGGACTCAAGCCGCAAAGCCTCCTCATGCTGGGAGAAGAGCTTCACACCCCTGTTGAGAATTCCCATTTCTATCAAGTTGCCAGGTGAGGCTAATGCTGCTGGTTAGGGACCAGTTCTGAGACCCACTAGCAGAGCAGCAGTTCTCAGAATTTATTATACAGGAGAATTGCCTGCGGAGCTTGTTAAAATGTAGATTCTGATTCTGTGTATCTGGGGTGGAAATGCAAATTCTCAGCAGGGGTTAAACCAGAAGGAAACAGTTCAAGGCCCTGGCTGGGAGACCGTCTCCCAGAGCATGCCCCCCGCCGCACACACACAGACCAGGGTGCTGGCACAGGTGCTATACATTTGGGCCCACTTTTTTAAGTGCTGGGTAACATCTGTGCCTTCAGCTCTGTTGGGTCAGCCACTGGCCAGGAAATGAAGTATTTCTGCAAGGAAGGCGGGTTTGTGCATGCAGATGGGGAAGGGTTGGACACGTGGGAGAGACCCCAGGGCTGCAGGGAAAGTCGTGTTCTGTGAAACATTACAGTTCTCTGGGACTGGGGGGAGCTGGGCATGAGGAAACAGCAGCTGTCTTGGATGGGGTTAGGAAAGGACGCGAGTCTCTGTGAAAAGGAAAGCGAAGCAAGCATGATGTCCCCTCACTGGCCTCAGAGGACACACTTTCTCTTCCTTTAGCAAGGATCTGAAGGCGCTGCCTGGCAGAAGGGGAAATTCTTCCCATTGATTGTTCCTAAAACTTTGCATAATGTGACCAAAATGTTTGCTGTCAAGCTTCACAGCACCTCTTTCTGGTTTCTTTCTGAGTCCTAACTAATAGCTAGCAGAGCCACCTTGAGCCCGCTCCTCACTGGAAAATTCACAAAACCCGCAGCGTTGAAAAAGCAGTCATTATCACATATGCTTTCAATTCCGATGGCGCTCTGACAGCAACACGCCCAGTCTTCCCGGTTGGCCTGTGTGCGTCCACATGTCCGTGAGACAGACCAGCATCAAAACCCTTGTGATCCAAAGCTGTCTCTCTCCCTGAGCCCATGGTCTTCTACTGCACACGTTCCTCACGCAGCTCTGTGCTGTTCTGTTTTAAAAATCACAGCGGGGTCGGGGCACTGAGTTTCTGTAGAGGGCCTGAAAAATGTGGAAACGGAAAGCAGCGATGTTTGCGCAACATGGAGACATAAGTAATGTCGCTGAATTGCACAGGTGAAACATGCCAAAAAAGGCGAATGTTTGTTATGTATATTTTCACCATAACAACAACAAAGAAGAGGTTCAACAAGAAAAATTTAACAATGATTCTTAACAGTTACAATTACATGTAACAATGGTACTGTTTACTGATATTAACTATAATAAGGCATGCTTCTGTTTTTTCTTTTTTTATTGTGCTTTAAGTGAAAGTTTACAATTCAAGTCACTTTCTCCTACAAATACTTCTAAGCACATTGTTATGTGGCCCTAGTTGCTCTCACTAAAATGTGACAGCACACTCCTCCTCTCCACCCTGTATTTCCCGTGTCTATTTTATTCAACCAGCTCCTGTCCCCCTCTGCCTTCTCACCTCCCCTCCAGACAGGAGCTGCCCACATAGTCTCATGTGTCTACTTGAGCTAAGACGCACATTCCTCACCAGTATCACTCTATGTCTATTAGTCCAGTCTAATCTTCGTCTGAGGAGTTGGCTTAGAGGATGGTTTTGGTTTTGGGCTAACAGAGAGTCTGGGGGTCATGACCTCTGGGGTCCCTCCAGTCTCAGACCATTAAGTCTGGTCTTTTTACTAGAATTTGTGGTCTGCACCTCAGTTTTCTCCTGCCCCATCAGGGACTTTGTGTTGTGTTCCCTGTCAGGGCAGTCATTTGTGGTAGCTGGGCACCATCTACTTTTTCCGGTCTCAGGCTGATGGAGTCCCTGGTTTATGTGGTGCTTTCTGTCTCTTGGGCTAATGTTTCCCTTGTGTCTTTGGTGTTCTTCGTTCTCCTTTGCTCCAGGTAGCTTGAGACCAAATGACACATCTTAGATGGCTGCTTGCTAACTTTTAAGACCCTAGACACCACACACCAAAGTGGAATGCTGAACATTTTCTTAGTAAACTTTGTTCAGCCAACTGACCTAGATGGCCCCTGAAACTGTGGTCCTCAGACCCCTGCCTCTGCTACTCTGTCCCTTGAGGTATTTGGTTGTATTCAGGAAACTTCTTAGCTTTTGGTTTAGTCCAGTTGTGCTGACTTCCCCTGTATTGTGTGTTGTCTTTCCCTTCACCTAAAATAATTTTTGTCTACTATCTAGTTAGTGAATATCCCTCTTCCGCCCTCCCCACCCTGGTAACCCTCAAAGAATGTTTCCTTCTGTTTTTAATCCTTTTATTGAGTTCTTATAATAGTGGTCTCATACAATATTTGTCCTTTTGCAACTAATTTCACTCAGCATAATGCCTTTCAGAGTCCTCCATGTTATGAGATGTTTCACGGACTCTTCGTTGTTCTTTATGTATGCGTAGTATTCCATTGTGTGAATGTACCGTTATTTATCCCTTCACCCATTGGTGGGCACCTAGGTTGTTTCCATCTTTTTGCTATTGTAAACACTGCTGCAATGAACATGGGTGTGCATATATCTATTTGTGTGAGGGATCTTATTTCTCTAGGATATATTCCAAGAGTGGGATTCCTGGATCCTATGGTGGGTCTATTTCTAGCTTTTTAAAAACGTGCCAAATTGATTTCCAAAGTGGTTGTACCATTTTACATTCATGCCAGCAATGTATAAGTGTTCCAGCCTCTCCAACCTTTATTATTTTGTGTTTTTTGGATTAATGCCAGCCTTGTTGGGGTGAGATGGTATCTCAGTATAGTTTTGATTTGCATTTCTCTTATGGCTAATGATTGTGAGCATTTCCTCATGTATCTGTTAGCAGCCTGAATGCCTTCTTTGGTGAAGTGCTTCTTCATATCCTTTGCCAATTTTTTAATTGGGTTATTTGTCTTTTTGTTGTTGAGGTTTTGCAGTATCTTGTAGATTTTAGAGATTAGACGCTGATCGAATTTGACATAGCCAAAAATTTTTTCCCAGTCTATAGGTTGTCTTGTTAATCTTTTGGTGAAGTCTTTGGATGAGGGTAAGTGTTTGATTTTTAGGTGCTGCGAGGTATCTAGTGTCTCTTCTGGTGTTTGTCTATTGTTAGTAATGTTTTGTCTACTGTTTATGCCATGTATTAGGGCTCCTGCCATTGTCCCTATTTTTTTCCATGATCTTTATCATTTAAAATTTTATATTTAGTTCTTTGATCCATTTTGAGTTAGTTTTTGTGCATGGTGTGAGATATGGGCCTGGTTTCATTTTTTTGCAGAGGGACATCCAGTTATGCCAGTGCTATTTGTTAAAGAGACTGTCTTTTCCCCAATTAACAGACTTTGGGCCTTTGTCAAATATCAGCTGCTCATACGTGGATGAGTTTACATCTGGATTCTCAATTCTGTTCCACTGGTCTTTGTATCTGTTGTACCAGTACTAGGCTGTTTTAACTACTGTGGTGCTATAATAGACTCTAAAATCAGGTAGAGTGAGGCCTCCCACTTTGTTCTTCTTTTTCAGTAATGCTTTACTTATCCGGGGCCTCTTTCCCTTCCATATGAAACTGATGATGTGTTTCTCCATCTCGTTAAAAAATGTCATTGGAATTTGGATTGGGATTGCTTTGTATCTGTAGATCACTTTGGCTAGAATAGACTTTTCAGAATGCTGAGTCTTCCTATCCATGAGCAAGGTATGTTTTTCCACTTTTATAGATCTCTTTTGGTTTTTTGCTGTAGCATCTTGTAGTTTTCTTTGTATAGGTCTTTTACGTCTCTGGTTAGATTTATTCCTAAGTATTTTATCTTCTTGGAGGCAACTGTTAATGGTATCGATTTGGTATTTCCTCTTGGACATTTTCTTTGTTGGTGTAGAGGAATCCAACTGATTCTTGTATGTTTATCTTGTATCTGATAATTTGCTGAAATCTTCTGTTAGTTCCAGTAGTTTTCTTATGGATTCTTCAGGGTTTTCTGTGTATAAGATCATATCATCTGCAAATAGAGATATTTTTGCTTCCTTACCAATCTGCTGTTGTTGCTAGGTGCCATCGAGGCGGTTCTGACTCATAGCGACCCTATGCACGACAGAACGAAACACTGCCCGGTCCTGAGCCATCCTTACAATCATTGTTATGCTTGAGCTCATTGTTGCAGCCACTGTGTCAATCTACCTCATTGAGGGTCTTCCTCTTTTCCTCTTTACCAATCTGGATGCCCTTTATCTCTTTATCTAGCGTAATTGCTCTGGCTAGGACCTCCAACACAATGTTGAATAAGAGTGGTGATAAAGGACATCCTTGTCTGGTTCCCGATCTCAAGGGGAATGCTTTCAGGCTCTGTCCATTTAGGATGATGTTGGCTATCGGCTTTGTATAAATGCCCTTTATTATGTTGAGGAATGTCCTTTCTATTCCTATTTTGCTGAGAATTTTTATCATGAATTGGTTTTGGACTTTGTCAAATGCCTTTTCTGCATCAATTGATAAGATCAGGTGGTTCTTGTCTTTTGTTTTATTTATGTGCTGGATTACATTGATTGTTTTTCTAATGTTGAACCATTCCTGCATACCTGGTATGAATTCTACTTGGCCATGGTGAATTATTTTTTTGATATGTTGTTGAATTTTGGCTAGAATTTCATTGAGGATTTTTGCTTCTAAGTTCATGAGGGATATTGGTCTGTGATTTTCTTTTTTTATGGTGTCTGTACCTGGATTTGGTATCAAGGTTATGCTGGCTGCATAGAATGAGTTTGGGAGTATTCCGTCCTTTTCTAAGCTCTGAAATACCTTTAGTAGTAGTGATGTTAACTCTACTCTGAAAGTTTGGTAGAATTCTTCAGTGAAGCTGTCAGGGCCAGGGCTTTTTTGGTTGGGAGTTTTTAATTACCTATTCAATCTCTTCCTTTGTTATAGATTTATTTAATTGTTCTACCTCTGTTTGTGTTAGTTTAGGTAGGTAGTGTGTTTCCAGAAATTTGTTCATTTTCTCTAGGTTTTCAAATTTGTTAGAGTACAGTTTTTCATAGTATTCTCTTATGATTCTTTTAATTTCAGTTGGGTCTGTTGTGATACCGCCCATCTCATTTCTTATTTGGGTTGTTTGTTTCCTGTCCTGTTTTTCTTTCGTCAGTTTGGCCAGTGGTTTATTATTAATCGTTATTTTTGATCTTTTTGAAGAACCAGCTTTTGGTCTTCTTAACTCTTTCAATTGTTTTTCTATCCTCTATTTCATTTAATTCTGCTCTAATTTTTATTATTTGCTTTCTTATGGTGCCCAAAGGCTTCTTCTGCTGTTCTCTTTTGATTTGTTCGAGTTGTAGGGTTTTATGTATTTTGGAGCCCTGTAGTTGGGTGTATAAATATTTATTATGGTTATGTCCACCTGGTGTATTGACCCTTTAATCATTATATAGTGTCTTTCCTTATCTTTGTGGTGGATTTAACTTCGAAGTCTATTTTGTCGGAAATTAATATTGCCACTTCTGCCTTTTTTGATTGCTGTTTGCTTGATATATTTTTTCCATCCTTTGACTTTTAGTTTGTTAGTGTCTTTAAGTCTAAGGTGTGTCTCTTACAGGCAGCATATAGAGAGATCGTGTCCTTTTAATCCATTCTGTCACTCTCTGCCTCTTTATTGGCACATTTAGTCCATTTACATTCAGTGTAATTATTCATAGGTATGAGTTCAGTGCTGTCATTTTGACGTCTTTTTTTGTGTTGTTGACAGTTTCTTTGTTCCACTTAATTTTCTGTGCTGAGTCATTTATCTTCATATATTGTCTTTTCCTCTTTTTCATTGTTGTTGATTTTGTATTTGCTGAGTCTATGTTTTTCTTGTTTTTTATATCGATGTGTAGGATTGTTAGTTTTCTTTGTGGTTGCCTTAATATCTACCCCTATTTTTCTAAGCTTAAATCAGTCTTTTATTTCTTTATACTGTCTTGACTTCCTCTCCATATGAAAGATCTATGACTGCATTGTTTAATCCCTTGTTTTTGTTTTAACGTTGTCATCTTTTACATAATGACGTGTATGTTTCCCTGTTTTGAATGTTTTAGCTTTGATTTATTTTTGGTACTTACCTATCTGGGTTGATATCTGGTTGCACTGTCCTGCATTCTAGTCTTGATTGTTACATGATGTTATTGATTTTCTAATGGGAGGACTCCTTTTAGTATTTCTTGTAATTTTGGTTTGGTTTTTGCAAAGTCCCTAAACTTCTGTTTATCTGGCAATGTCCTAACTTTGCCATCATATTTGAGAGACAGTTTTGCTGGATATATAATTCTTGGCTGGCAATTTTTTTTTTTCCTTCAAGGCTTTATATATGTCATCCCCTTGCCTTCTTGCCTGGGTGGTTTCTGCTGAGTAGTCTGAGCTTAGTCTTATTGATTCTCCTTTGTAGGTGACTTTTCGTTTATCTTTAGCCATTCTTCAAATTCTCTCTTTATCTTTGGTTTTTGCAAATTTGATTATAATATGTCTTGGAGACTTTCTTTTGGGTTCTACCTTGTGTGGGGTTCAGTGAGCACCTTGGATAGATAACCTTCTCATCTTTCACAGTATTGGGGAAGTTTTCTGCCAACAAATCTTCAACAATCCCCTCTGTATTTTCTGTTACTCCACTCCCCCCCCCCACCCCATTCTGGTACTCCCATTCTCCAATTGCTTGTAGGTTATCCCCCTTGATAGAGTCCCACATAATTCTTAGGGTTTCTTCATTTTTTAAATTCTTTTATCTGATTTTTCCTCAAATATGTTGGTATCAAGTACTTGATTTCAGTCTCACAAATTCTGACTTCCATTGCCTCAGTTCTGTTCCTATGACTTTCTACTGAGTTGTCTAATTCTGAAGTTTTGTTATTAATATTCTGGATTTCTGTTTGCGTCTCTCTATGGATTCTTGCCACCTATTAAATTTGTCATTATGCTGTTCTCTAATCTTCTTAAGTTCCTCTATTGCTTTGCCTGTGTGCTCCTTGGCTTGTTCTGTGTTTTGTCCGATCTCCTTCCTGATCTCTTGAACAGTTCTGTGTGTTAAATTCTTTTCCTCTAGAAGATTTCTTGATTTTTTGTTTTGTTTTGGGAGTTTGCTGAAGTAGTCATAGTCTGCCTCCTTATGTGATTTAATATTGACTTTTCTCAAAAAAAAAAAAATTTTTTTTTCTTTCTCCAAGTCATCGAGAAGTTATTATATTTATTTATTTTATGTTTGCTTACTGTCTCCTAGCTTCTTGTTTTGATATGCCCAGATAGGCTGCTCCAGTGAGATAGTTTGATTATTGGTGCCTTTGAAGCTCTAATGTCCTATCACCAGGTGGTTAGAGCTGCTACTAGGTATGTGATCCCAGGAGTCTCTCTACATTTCTTGTATGGATTTAGTTCAGGTGTCCAGGTAGTCAGTCACCAAGTGTGTGATGCAGACTCTCACCTACAGCCCTAGACGAGCAGGGGTAATTGGTGTAAGCACAAGTGTCTGGCTTCAGTAGGGGATCATACACTGAGAAAGACAGGGGACTGACAACCACCCCTGAGTGTCTGTGAGGAAAGTGTGTTCATGTTCTCTAGAGCGTGTAGGTGGTTGGGTTTTGCAGCCGGACTATGGGCATCCAAGGCTCTTGGCTATAAGGACTGGGAGGCACCACATATTCTCGGACACTTGTCATGGATGGGTAGGTGGCGTGGGTGGAGCCAGTAGTCCCCAGGCCCCTGATGTGGGTAGATGAGGACCCTGCTTGATAGGCAGAGTGGTGTCAAATGTCACAAACCTGCCTCTCCACCATATAGCTGAAACAGTTAAAGTTAGATTTCGGGTATATACCCTGTTGTACTGTGCTAATGAGGGCCTATGCTGTTGAAATGGGCCAACACGGGTCTATGCAGGGGTGGAAGGCATTCAAAGTCCGTGGACCCCTTATGCCTGTACCTAGTCAAAGGAGCTGTTTCTGCCGTGAATTCTGGGCTTAGGGGAGCCAGCAGATTATTTTTTCCCTGTTTGTTAATTTGTTCCCTCTCCAAGGTTGGGAGAATGGCTCAGGACACACAACAGGTCCTACTTCTGGCCCAGGGAATGCAGATATCACTGAATCTGGCTCAGGGCCCAGTGCAGAGTGGGGAAGGTCAGGTAAATTGGAGAGAGGTTTTTCTTAAATGGGTGTTTTTTGATCCACACGGTAGGTCAGATGCATGTACTTATCTTTTGCCGATTGAGAGCTGCTTGTGGCTGATTCTGGAGGTGTGAGTAGACTCTCCACCACTCAGTCTTTACCAATGTGGGAAACAGGTCCCAAACTCCACTGCTTGCCTCACCACTCGCGCCAGCCTATCCCAGCCTGCAGGGTGCTGGTTCCTGCTGGGTCAGGTCTGGCAACTCCTCACTGCTTCTGAACTGTCTCTCCCTCCCCCTGCCATTCAGTCCAATTCCTCAACTTTGTCTTTGATGTTCAGGCTCCTAGATTGTCATATATAATCGATTCACCTGTTTTTTTGTAAGAGGGACCACGGGAAGTGTCTGACTACTCTGGCTTCTTGGCCATGCCACCAAGATATTTTTCATTTAAAAAAATAATAAAATGAAGGGCACACCTAGAAAAGTCCCAGTTTTTTAAAAAGAATTCTATTTGATCTTGTTTATTTCTCTTTGCTTTAATTTTTGATGCTCCTAAAAAAATCAAAATGTATCAAACTGTTGAGTAACATCTAATTCACAATAGGGCCCCGAAGCCAGCGCTGAACTGTTGTTCTCACAGGCAATTACAATAGAGTAATAACGAGTAAAAAGGAAGGGAAGCACCCATGGACTTTGTCCAGCCTAAGCGCTTCATCACTGTCCTCAAGGGAAAGGCTTAGAATGGTGGCCAGTAAAGAAGCTCAGAAGCCACTGGTGAGTCTGACAAAGCTGCAGTTGTTTTGATCATTAGTTATACCAAAGGAAAGAAGCCATCAATCTGGGTGTGGAAGGAGAATGTTTCATGCTATTTTCAAGTTCAATCTGTTTGAATTGGCCAAGCTTTTTGAGGTTCACTAGACGCTACAACTCCCGAAGCTGGAACCCAGCTGTCCTGACTAGCAGGATGTAGAGATAACATCTAGTAAAACCCTAAGCTTTGCAAAAATACACAAGAGGTTGTGGTCTGTGCATAGGAACATCAAACTGAAAGGTTCTTCTTTCCTCCTTTTCTTCCCAGCCACAGAGCTGCTCCTTTAGTTTTTACTCTGCCCTATAGGACTACTGTGAGTTGGAATCGACTTGACGGCAATGGGTTTGGTTCGGGTTTGGGGAAGGCTTAGCAATCAGTGAGTGTAGAACAAGGTGGGGACCCTTCTGTACTGCCTTTGCCCCATCTTTCCCCGGTCTGGAGCACTGTCTCATAGCCTGGCCCTGACCACCACTGTCTCCTAGGCAGCAGCCAGGATCTCTAGCTAGTGAGTGGTTCCCAGTCTCAGTTACCCATTGAGACCACCTTGTTATGGATTGAATTGAGTCCCCCAAATGTGTGTCCAGTTGGTTAGGCCATGATTCCCATTATTGTGTGGTTGTTCTCCATTTTGTGACCTGATATAATTATCCTGTGTGTTGTAAATCCTGACCTCTATAATGTTAATGAGGCAGGATTAGAGGCAGTTATGTTAATGAGGCAGGACTCAATGTACAAAATTAGGTTGTATCTTGAGTCAATCTCTCTTGAAATATAAAAGAGACAAAATTGCTCTGAGAAGCTCCTAGACAAGGGGAAGTTTGACAAGGACCTTCCCCCAGAGCTGGCAGAGAGAGAAAGCCTTCCCCTGGAGCTGGTGCCCTGAATTTGGACTTCTAGCCTAAGAGACTGTGAGAAAATAAATTTCTCCTTGTTAAAGGCATCCACTTGTGGTATTTCTGTTATAGCAGCACTAGATGACTAAGACACACCTGAGGAGTTTAAAACTGGGAATACCCGGGCCCTCCCCCAGAGATACTGATTTCATTGGTCTGGGGCGTGGCCTGGATGCTGGGCTGTTGAAGAACTCTCCTGGGCAATTCTCAAGTGGAGCCAGGGTCTAGAGCTACTGATCTGGGACTCCTCTGTCACCTCTGGGTAGGCAGCTTGGGGAACGGTCTCCTTTGTCCTATGGCAGATGCTGGGTTTTTACTTACCTAGGAGAGGCACAAGGGATCTCAATGCCATCCTTGATGCCACATCATCAGTAGGGCCCGAATCCCCCAGGGACTGTCCCAGGGTGTGTGGGCAGGTGCTGCTTGTCACAAGATACCATAGTTTCCCTATATTTAAGCAGTATTTGGACCAAAGATAGAAACAAAAAACCAAACCCGTTGCCATCGAGTTGATTCCAGCTCATAGCGACCTTATAGGACAGAGTAGAACTGCCCCATAGGGTTTCCGAGGAGCGGTTGGTGGGTTTGAATTGCTGACCTTTTGGTTAGCAGCCGCACTTCTAACCACTGTGCCACCAGGGCTCTGGATCAAAGATGGGCCCTAGCAAAGTTTCAATGTGGGCCTGATAAAATCACCACGTTCCAGGGCCTGCAGGCTTCCTTCCTGAGGGCAGGAGGACAGAGAGGATGAAAGGAAAATAAGGGGGTCCCTGAGTAGTGCAAACGGTTAGCATACTCGGCTGCTAACCAAAAGGAGGGAAGTTCAAGTCCACCCAGAGGCACCTCAGAAGAAAGGCCTGGTGACCAACTTTGAAAACATCAGCCATTGAAAACCTTATGGAGCACAGTTCTATTCTGAGACATGTGAGGTCGTCATGAGTTGGAGTGAATGGCAGGCGGAATATACAGCATTATAGTCCAACAGCAGAATGGAACAATGGTTTCCTATGAGTTGTTGGAACACAGGCCTAGAAAGTCGGCCAAGAAATGGGGAGGATGACTGCCAAGTAGGGCTGTTAACAGAGTCATAGATATGACACACCTGCCCAGATTCAATGCTCCTTACATGCTGGAGTTGCTGCCCCTCAAGACCCAGGTGAAGCTGACACCAGCCGCCTTGCACACTGCTTGTAAAAGCACAACTTGCACTCTCCAGACCCCGTAAGGAACCCTGCTCCCATGAAGATGACAACCTAGGAAATCCTACAGAGCAGTTCTACTCATCGCCACACGGGGTTGCCATGAGCCAGAATCTACTTGACAGCAACGGGTTTGATTTGGGTTTTCCAGGCTCTTTATCTGGGGTAGGATAGACATGGTTTCATTCATCCAGCTACATACAATCAATACCTATGATACCACTAACAGCAAATCATTTGATTAAAACATCATTACGTTACATGCAGGAAACCCTGATGGCGTCATGGCTACGTGCTACAGCTGCTGACCAGAGGACCCACAGTTCAAATCCACCATGTGCTCCTCGGAAGCTCCATGGGGCAGTTCTACTCTGTCCTGGAAGGTCGCTATGAGCTGGAACCGACTCGACGGCAACGGGTTTGGGTTTTTTGGGTTTCACATTATGTGCATAATTGAAGAGCATCTTCAGGAGAAGCTCTCCAGGTGCCTTTCTCACAGGAGGGGAAAGCGAAGATGAGAAGGAACAGAAGTGTGCACTGCAGGGTCTCCATTCTGCACAGGCATTCACTGGGAGATTTGGTTCGGGCCACGTGGTGTGTTTGTGTTGCCACGGTGTTGGACGGAGCCCAGCTCATCCTTAACACAATGATGCAACATCTAGGTAGTGTCCCCAGTGTCTAACACTCCACCTGGCCCCAGGGACTCGCTCTTCCTCACCAGAACCCTCCTTCCTCCTTCCTCACCATGCCTCTGCTTCCTCTGGAAATTGCTGATTTCACGTGGCTCTCGGATTCCTTGAGTTATTTAAACCTTGTAGAGCAGTCTGCCCCAGGTGTGCTTGCAAAATCAAGCCATGACTTGGAAACAACCTCCCTCCTTGCTGCAATATACAGGCCTGTGGATAATATGAACAAGCTAGGTGCGCAGTCGGAGCTTCTTGACATAGCATCGTGATCGTCCCCTGGACACGTTGACATTCAGCACGGAGGTTGGGGTGACAGGGAAAGGCGCGGGTCTGTTCCCTGACACTTGAGTATGCCTCAGTGTGCTGCTTGGCTGTTTTCCACATTCAGGAAAATCTAAAGACTCTGGTCTAGAAGACCTTTTTATCGTTTGCTTTTTTATGGTATAGACATGACCCATGTCAGAGAAACAACAGAGGCTCTCCTTATAAAAACAGCCCCCTGAAGGCAAGAGGAAAGGATCTCAGAAAACTGCAAATGTACAGTGAAGAGGCCAGTAAAATCCGAGTATACACAGAGCAGGGCTCTCCCACCTTGCGCTCCAAAAGGCTCCGGGGCAGTCCTGGTGGGATGGGAGCCCCATCAACACCGCCCTGCATCTTTGCAAACAAACTGGAAGTTGTTTTCCTTTTTTCAGCAGTACTGGTGCTCCATGCGCACGTGGCTTTGATTAGCAGTCATACACATGATCCTTTTTATAGGACTGGAAAAACAGAGCAATGCTTTCCTAAAAAGGTCTTAGTGTCCAGCCTGGAGATGGTTCATCCCTGGCTGCCGAAAATGTTCTCACTATCCTGGCAAAGGGGGCAGAAGAGAAAAAGATGACCTGGTCTCACCCATGTCCCTGTCTCCCCTCAGCAAAGCCCCTCGCCCGCCTTCTCAATAGCGCTGCATGCCCTCCGTGGAGAAGACTCGTGTACACCTGACCCTGCAAGCAACTAAGTGATTCCTGTGTTCAAACAGCTTAGTGGGGGGACAGGGCACCATGAGAGCAAGATGCTGCCGCCAAAGCATGGCTTTGCTAAAGGCAAATTGCAGACTCCAGAATCTTCTGCACCTAAGGTGGTACCTGGCGCTGGGCAGATTTTCAGTGCAGCCGCAGGAGCAGACCCCAGAGGTGACGATGCTGAAAGTTCTTCGATGGAGCCCTCAGGGCAGCGAGCCTTGGGAGATGGCTTCCTGGGGTTTCCAGATGATGCCTTCCAGAGAAGGCTAATAATCCTCGCCGCCACTTTTGGCTCTCTGTTCGCTGACCTAGACTAAATAATTAAATGCAGTCCGCTTTGCTTTTAGGAGAAGTAATAAAACTACAACCCCTGGGGGGAGGGGGAGCAAGTTTAGAATATGATAAAAAAAAAAAAAAAAGGCAGGCAGTCTTGGCCTGGGGTGGAGATCAGTGGAAAGAATAGGAGGTTCTTTGCTGAAAGAACACCTAAGATCAAGTTAAGAAAGACAAAACATGGTCTCCATGCTAGGGTAGGGTGACACTGGGTTCTGGGCCAGTTGTAAGAGCTACTCAAGGATGTCCCTGCATAATAAATCTTGATCTATGGGTGCATCTAATGCAAGTAATTTGAACAGTGCGCTGATTAAAATCTGTAGCGTGCCAGTGAAATTAGATCCAAATGCTGATAAATGGAGGAAATACGGCACTATTGGTCGTCACGCATGGGTAAACAATATAATTAATTCCACTGGACGTTCTGAAGCTGACATTCTTCAACAGGAAGTATTTCCGAGTGTCAGGCACTGAGGTGGGAAATACAGGGTAGGATGGAGCTAGTCCACCACCGTCTCAGTTTGTTGTGTTGTGGTAGCTTGGGTGTTGTTGCTATGATGCTGGAAGCTGTGCCACCGGTATTTCACATACCAGCAGGGTGACCCATGGTGGACGGGTTTCAGAGGAGCTTCTAGTCTAAGACAGACTGGGAAGAAAGGCCTGGTGATCTACATCCAAAAATTAGCCAGTGAAAACCCTATGGATCACAAAATCTTGTCCAAGGCTCTGACTGGCTTGTTTGGATGCATCATCAGAAGGAACACGTGTTTGGTAAAGCGAAGGGCAAGTGAAGGCAAGGGAAAGCCTCAGCGAGATGGTGTTATGGATTGAACTGTGTCCCCCAAAAATGTGTGTCAACTTGTCCCGGCCATGATTTCCAGTATTGCCCACCATTTTGTGATCTGATGAGATTTTCCTGTGTGTTGTAAATCCTATCTCTATGATGTTAATGAGGCAGGTTTACAGGCAGTTATGTTAATGAGGAAGGACTCAATCTACAAGATTAGGATGTGCCTTAAATCAATCTCTTTTGAGATATAAAAGAGAAGCAAGCAGAGAGACAGAGGGGCCAAAATAGTAGTGCCAGAAGCAGAGCACTTCCTTTGGACCTGGGCTGCCTCTTATTCTAAAGAAGGTCACAAACCAGGAAGCAAAAGACATGTAACAACAAAACCACCGTAATCAAGGGGTAAGGGTTATGATGGCTAAATTTGTGTGTCCACTGGGCTAGGCTATGGCACTCAGTTGTTTGGTCAAACACTAGTCCACATGTCAGGGGTGTAGCAAGGGCAACTTGCACCCAGGGGCAATCTCTAAGTTGTGCCCACCCCCCCAATTTCAAGATGAATAGACGTTGATAGTGGCAACACGTCAGAAGAAATGCCTTATCCCCTCTTGTCCAGCTGCCTCAGTCAGGCACCTTTCATATTTATCGCGCCTCAGAATGTCATTCTGCGCCTCGTCTGGACTCCTTTGGGCTTGTGCCCAGGGCAAGTGCTCTCCTTTATCCCCCCTTTCCTAAGCCTCTGCTAGATGTCCCTCGACTAGTTAAAATGTAACTATATTTAACATTAAAAGCAGAGAACACCAGAAAGATGTTTACCTGTGTTTTATTGACTATGCAAAGGCATTCGACTCTGTGGATCACAACAAGTTACAGATAATATTGCAAAGAATGGGAATTCCAGAACACTTAATTGTGCTCATGAGGAACCTGTACATAGATCAAAAGGCAGTTGTTTGAACAGAACAAGGGGATACTGCTTGGATTAAAGTCAGGAAAGGTGAGCATCAGGGTTGTATGCTTTCACCGTACCTATTCAATCTGTGTGCTGAGCAAATAATCCGAGATGCTGGACTATGTGAAGAAGAACGGGGCATCAGGATTGGAGGAAGACTCATTAACAACCTGCGTTATGCCGATGACACAACCTTGCTTGCTGAAAGTGAAGAGGACTTGAAGCACTTACTGATGAAGATCAAAGACCACAGCCTTCACTATGGATTATACCTCAACGTAAAGAAAACAATAATCCTCACTGCTGGACCAATAAGCAGCAACATGATAAATGAAGAAAAAATTGAAGTCACGGATTTCATTTTACTTGGATTCACAATCAATACCCGTAGCAGCAGCAGTCAAAAAATCAAAAGACGCATTACATTGGGCAAATCTGCTGCAAAAGACCTCTTCAAAGTGTTGAAAAGCAAAGATGTCACCTTGAAGACTAAGGTGCGCCTGACCCAAGCCATGGTGTTTTCAGTCACCTCATGTGCACACAAGAGCTGGACAATGAATAAGGAAGACCGAAGAGGAGTTGACGCCTTTGAATTGTGGTGTTGGCAAAGAATATCGAATATACTATGGACTGCCAAAAGAACGAACACATCTGTCTTGGAAGAAGTACAGCCAGAATGCTCCTTAGAGGCAAGGATGGCGAGACTGCGTCTTACATACTTTGGACATGTTGTCAGGAGGGATGAGTCCCTGGAGAAGGACATCATGCTTGGCAGAGTACAGGGTCAGCGGAAAAGAGGAAGACCCTCAACCAGATGGATTGACAAAGAGGCTGCAACAATGAGCTCAAGCGTAACAACTGTGAGAATGGTGTAGAGCTGGGCAGGGTTTTGTTCTGTTGTACACAGAGTTACTATGAGTCGGAACTGACTCAAAGGCACCTAACAACAACAGTTATAACTTATGGGGTCTAGGACCTTGGGACATTACATATGTCAAGGTTTTGTTTTTCTGAGTGAGGACAAATGAAGACAGAGGTTAGTCCCAGTTTTGTGGGAGGAAGGGGAGTCTGGGATCGGAGACTTAGAAAGCTAGGAGAAAGTGTGTGTGTGCATGTGTGTGCATGTGTGTGCATGTGTGTATGTGTAAATGTGCATGCGTGTGCATGTACCTGTGTATGTGTGTATTTGACAAGGAGAGGGCAAGCAGAAGGAGAATGTGGCGGCTTCCCTTCGGGGACAGGGCAGAAGTGTGGGAAGCAGGTATTTGCTGATACTTCTCTTCTAAGGAACACAGTATAAACCTCTCCTCTCTTCCACTTTCAGAAAGACGAAGGTCTTCAGGAAGGCTTGTGCTGTTGACTGCGTCCTGGTGGGACCTGGGCGTCCGGTTTGAGAGACGCCACGGTGCACCCTGAGGTGCAGAGCTATAGCAGGGGCGGCCAGGGGAGGTCGGGACCTCAGAAGTTACAATACTCAGGAACTGGAGCTTTGAAGTCTTACATTTGGATGAATCAACTGCTTCTGAGAATAGAAGGGAGTTATGAGAATACATCACTTGGCAGACACAGAAAGCAGCTATTTATCATCATTAATTTTCAATAAATATGTATTAAGCAACAGGGTATCTATCACCCCGTGGGTTCCAGGACCTTGGGAAAATATGGTATCCTAGAGACGGCATTAACACAAAGAATGACTCAAAGCAGATCTGTGTGGAGTCTGTACCCCCTTTCCCTGTGCCGCTGGTGCTGAACTTGCAGGCCTGAGGATGACAAGAGGTGCCACAGACCCTACAGGGACTTGATGGTGGTAGCCAGGTGCCAAAAAGGGGCAGGAACAGAAAATCAGGGAGAGGTGGTCTCTGGGTGGTGCAAACGGTTAACACACTTGCTGCTGTCATGGATTGAATTGTGTTCCCCCAAATATCTGTCAGCTTAGCTGGGCCACGAGTCCTAGTATTGTGTGACTGTCCACCATTTTATGTGATTTCTCTATGTGTTGTAAATCCTATCACTATAATGAAATAAAATGGATTAGGGGCAGTTATACTGATGAGTACTATAAGACTAGAGAGTGTCTTAAGCCAATCTCTTTTGAGATATAAAAGAGAGAAGCAAGCAGAAAGATATGGGGACCTCATACACCCAAGAAAGCAGCGCTGGGAGCAGAGTACATCCTTTGGATCTAAGGTTCCTGTGCTGAGATGCTCCCATACCAGGGATAGACTGATGACAGGGACCATCCTCCAGAGCCAATAGAGATGAAGTCCTTCCCCTAGAGCTGGCGACTTGAATTTGGACTTGTAGCCTAGTGGACAGTGAAAGAATGAATTTCTCTTTGTTGGAGCAATCCATTTGCAGTATTTCTGTTGTAGTAGCACTGATGTCAAAGACAGCCGCTAACCGAAGGGTTGGAGGCTTGAGTTTACCCAGAGGTGCCTTGGAAGAAAGACGTGGCAACCTGCATCCAAAAGGTCATAGCCGTTGAAAACCCCATGGAGCACAGTCAGTCGTTCTCTGATACCCATGGGGTTGCCATGTGTCACAGTCACCATGAGTTGGGGTGGACTCAACAGCAGCTGTTGAATTTCTCTGACATTATGGGGGAGGGACATTTCCGTTGAGAATATTCATTTCCAGTGGAGAGAGAGTATTTGTAGCTGAAGCTGCAGTCCCTTTAGGGATACATAATGACGGAAGAAGGCTCACATTATTAAAATGTGATTATTTAGTCTCTATCATTCTGTGGTGGTCATTGTATAGCAAGGCTGGCCACAACCAGGCCATAATTTGAGCTAGAATAGAGGTGGGAGTGAATTTCCAGCTGACGTACAGAGCAGACGTGGCCATAACTTAATTAGTGTCCTCTTCTCCCCATTTGCAGAGGCTTCTCAGGGGCAATGCCAGGTTGCCCATTGCACCTGGGCTGTGGCAGCAAAAATGAATACAAAGGGAGGGGATGTTGAGGGGAGACTTGCTAACTGGATCAGTTAAATTCCAGATTGAGCTACTTTGAGGGCAGGCAGCGTCACTGTGAATTGAGAGGTCAAGTACAGATGTGAGAGTTTTCTATGCCCTACAGAAAAATCTATAGGCTGTGTGTGATACCCCTTCTCTGTCTCTCCATGCCCGCATTTATGTACATACATGTATACATACATACCTGAATATATGCATGCACACACACACATGCACACACATATGCATGCACCCTTACACACACAATACATACATGCACACATGCATATACATATATGCATACACATGTGCACACATACATACCCACATATATATGTGCGTGCATGCACGTATGTGTGCATACATACACACACATATGGATACACACATATGCATACATACAACTAAATTACTCCCCCAAAAAGCTGATAAAATCAATAATGAGAAGAATTGTAATGAATAGATTACAAAGAAAACAATTTCTTAAACAAGGTGTAAAGCACAAGCCATTAAGGAAAACATTGATAAATTGTATTTCATCAAAATAAAAAACAGTGCACACAATAAAAGACATCCAAACCAAGTGAAAAGACAAATAGCAAATTGGGAAAAGGTATTTACAATGCAAACAACTGATGAAAGATTGACATGCAGAATACATAAAGAGTTCTTACAAATTAACAAGAAAGAGATAAGCAACTCAAAATGACCCAGCAGGATCCAAGGATGTGAGCATCAAACTGGGGAGCCAGTGGACATTTGCAGAGTCCCAAACCTCCCAATAATGGGGAGAAATGCCAAGTCAATCAATGAGATACAATTTCACCCCATTAGACGGCAAAAATTAACAAATCTGAACAATAAGTTTGGGTGGGATGTGCAGGAGTAGAACTCAAGTACATGGTTGGCTGAAGCGTAACTTGGTAAAACCACTTTGTGGGCAATTTGGCGATGCCAGCGTGTATGAAGATGAGCCAACCCTACGACTCAGTGATTCTACTTTCGGCCCAGGAACGCCAATGCAGCCAAGCCTGTCCTGACTCATAGGAACCCTATAGGACAGAGTAGAACTCTCACATAGGGTTTCCGAGGCTATAAATCTTACAGAAGCAGACTGCCACACCTTTCTTCTATGGAGCGGCTGGTGGGTTTGAACTGCTCACCTGTTGATTAGTAGCTGAGCACTTAACCACGTCACCACCAGGGCTCCTTCTGGTCAATTACTGTTGTTAGGCGCTCTCGAATTGACCCTGTGTACAACAGGGTAAAACACTGGCTGGTTCGGCACCACCCTTAAAATTGGTGCTACGTCTGAGCCCACTGGTGCAGCCACTGTGTCAATACATCTCATCAAGGGTCTTCCTCTTTTTCACTGACCCTGTGCTTCACCAAGCAAAATGTCCTTCTCTAGGGTCTGGTCCCTCCTAATAACGTGCCCAAAGTATGTGAGACAAAGTCTCACCGTCCTTGCTTCTAAGGAGCATTCTGGTTGTACTTCTTCCAGGACAGATTTGTTCATTCTTTTAGCAGTTCATGGCATATTCAATATTCTTCACCAGCATCATAACTCAAAGGCATTGATTCTTCTTCAGTCTTCCTGACTCATTTTCCAGCTTTTGCACGCATATGAGGTGATTGAAAACACTATGGCTTGGGTCAGGTGTACCTTAGTCCACAAGGTGACATCCTTGCTTTTCAACACTTTAAAGAGGTCTTTTGCAGCCAATTTGCCCAATGCAATACATCATTTGTCTTAGTCTGGAAGTTCTGTTGAAGTCTGTCCACCCTGGGTGACTCTGCTGGTATTTGAAATACGGTGGTAAACCTTCCAGCATCACAGTGACACGAAAGCCCCCACAGTACAACAAACTGGCAGATGACCAGTGGTCTCATCACTTACGGAGTCTATACGCAGGAAATCTTCCACAAGGAGACAGGAGACACTCTCCAGAAGTGTACTGCATCATTGTTTATACTAGCCGCAGAGTGAAACAACTGCCCCTTGGAAACAAAACCAAACCCATTGCCACTGAGTTTATTCTGACTCATGGCAACCCCATGTGTTACAGTGTAGAACTGCTCCGTAAGGTTTTCTTGGCTGTCATGTTTACGGAGGCAGAACTCCAAGCTTTTCTTCTCTGGAGCAGCTGGGCGGGTTCAAACCTTTGTGCAAACCATTTGCCCCACTCGGGGACGTCTAGCCACCCCTTACCACTCACTGCCATGAGTGCATATGGGGTGCTTGAAAATACCATGACTTGTGTCAGGCAGACCTTAGTCCTTAAAGTGACATCTTTGCATTCTAACACTTTAAAGAGATCTTTTGCAGCAGATTTGACAGTTTAATAAGTCATTTGATTTCTTGAGTGCTGCTTCCGTGGGCATTGATTGTGGATCCAAGTAAAATAAAGTCCTTAACAACTTCAATATTTTCTCTGTTTATCATGATGTTGCTTATTGGTCCAGTTGTGAGGATTTTTGTTTTCTTTATGTTGAGGTGTAATCCATACTGAAGGCTGTGGTCTTTGATCTTCATCAGTAAGTGCTTCAAGTCCTCTTCACTTTAAGCCAGCAAGGTTGTGTCATCTGCATATCGTAGGTTGTTAATGAGTCTTCCTCCAATCCTGATGCCTGTTCTTCATATAGTCCAGCTTCTCGGATTGATTGTTCAGCATACAGATTGATTAAGTATGGTGAAAGGCTACAACCTGATATACACTTTTCCTGACTTTAGGCACACAGAATCCGCCTGCTCTGTTCCAATGACTGCCTCTTGGTCAAAGCACAGGTCCCTCATGAGCACAGTTAAGTGTTCTGGAATTCCCATTCTTCTCTGTGTTATCAGTAATTCGTTATGATCCACACAGTCAAATGCCTTTGTATAGTCAATAAAACACAGGTAAACACCTTTCTGGTATTCTCTGCTTTCAGCCAGGATCCATCAGATATCAGCAACCTTATCCCTGGTTCCAAGTCTTCTTCTGAATCCAGCTTGAATTCCTGGCAATGCCCCGTTGATGTACTGCAGCAACTGGGTTTGAATGATCTTCAGCAACGTTTTACTTGCCTGTGATATTAATGATATTGTTCTATAATTTCCACATTCTGTCAGATCACCTTTCTTGGGAATAGGTACAAATGTGGATCTCTCCCAGCCAGTTGGCCAGGTAGCTGTCTTCCGAATTTCCTGGTTTAGGCGAGTGAGCACTTCCAGTGCTGCATCTGTCTGTTGAAACATCTGCACTGGTAATCCATCACTTCCTGGAGCCTTGTTTTCTGCAAATGCCTTCAGTGCAGCTTGGACCTCTTGCTTCTATACCGTTGGTTCTTGATCATATGCTACCTCCTAAAATGGCTGAATATCGACCACTTCTCTTTGGTACAATGACTATGTATATTCCTTCCATCTTCTTTTGGTGCTTTCTGTGTCACTTGGTAATTTGCCCATAGAATCCTTCACTATTGCAACTCAAGACTTGAATTTTTTCTTCAGTTCTTTCAGCTTGAAAAATGCCAAGTGTGTTCTTCCCTTTTGGTTTTCTATCTCCAGGTCTTTGCACATTTCATTAGAATACATTACTTTGTCTTCTCGAACCACCTTTGAGATCTTCTGTTCAGCTCTTACTTCATCATTTCTCCCTTTCGCTTTAGCTACCCTATGTTCAACAGCAAGCTTCAGAGTCTCTCCTGACATCTGTTTTGGTCTTTTCTTTCTTTCCTGTCTTTTTAATGACCTTTTGCTTTCTTCGTGTTATGATTTCCTTGATACCATTCTACAACTTGTCTGGTCTTTGGTCATCCATGTTCAATGCATCAAATCTATTCTTGACATGGTCTCTAAATTCAGGTGGGATATACTCAAGTACCTTGGTTCTCGTGGACTTTTTCAAATTTTCCTCAACATCAACATGAACTTGCATATGAGCAATTGATAGTCTGTTCTGTAGTCAGCTCCTGGCATTGTTCTGACTGATGATATTGAGCTTTCCATTCTCTCTTTCCACAGATGGAGTTGATTTGATTCCTGTGTATTCCATCTGGTGAGGTCTCAAAAGTTTGACTCCATCCTCATCATTAAGGTCGACTCTACTTTGAGGCGGCAACTCTTCCCTAAATGTATTTTAAGTATCTCCCAAACTGAGGGGCTCATCTTCCAGCACCATATCAGACAATGTTCCACTGCCATTCATAAGGTTTTATTGGCCAATCTTTCCAAAAGTAGACTGCCAGGTGCTTCTTCCTAGTCTATCTTAGTATGGAAGCTATGCTGAAATCTGTCCACCAAGGGTGATCCTACTGGTATTTGAAATACAGTTGGAAAGCTTCCAGTATCACAGCAACACGCAAGCCACCACAGTATGACAAACTGACATACACGTGGTCTAGTTGTTGTTGTTAGCTGCCATCGAGTCAGTTATGACTCATAATGACTGTATGTACACCAGAAGGAAACACTGCCCAGTCCTGTGCCATTCTCACAATTATTGTTATGCTTGAGCCACTGTGTCAATCTATCTCATTGAGGGTCTTCCTCTTTTTCACTGACCCTCTACTTTATCAAGCCTGATGTCCTTCTACAGGGACAGATTCCTCCTGATAACATATCCAAAGTATGTGAGAAGTAGTCTTGCCACCCTTGCTTCAAAAGAGCATTCTGGTTGTACTTCTTCCAAGACCGATTTGCTTGTTCTTTTGGCAGCTCATGATATATTCAATATTCTTCCCCAACACCACCATTCAAAGGTGTGAATTCTCCTTCCATCTTCCTTATTCATTGCCCAGCTTTCACATGCATATTATGCAATTGAAAATACCACGGATTGGGTCAGGAGCACCTTAGTTCTCAAGGTGACATCTTTGCTTTTTAACACTTTAAAAAGGTCCTTTGCAGCAGAGTTGCCCAATGAAATGCGTCTTTTCATTTCTTGATTGCTCCTTTCATGGGTGTTGATTGTGGATCCAAGTAAAATGAAATCTTTGACAACTTCAATCTTTTCTCCGTTTATCATGGTGTGGCTTATTGGTCCAGCTGTGAGGATTTTTGTTTTCTTTATGTTGAGGTGCAAACCATACTGAAGGCTGTGGTCTTTGATCTTCATTAGTAAGTGCTTCAAGTCCTCTTCACTTTCAGCCAGCAAGGTTGTGTCATCTGCATAACACAGGTTGTTAATGAGTCTTCCTCCAATCCTGATGCCCCATTCTTCTTCATATAGTCCAGCTTCTTGGATTTTTTTGCTCAGCACACAGATTGAATAGGTATGGTGAAAGCATACAACCCTGACGCACATCTTTCCTGACTTTAAACCACTCGGTATCTCCTTGTTCTGTCTGAGCAACTGCCTCTTAATCTGTGTACAGGTTCCTCATGAGCACAATTAAGTGTTTTGGAATTCCCATTCTCCCCAATGTTATCCATAGTTTGTTGTGATCCACAGAGTCGAATGCCTTTGCATAGTCAATAAAACACAGGTAAACATCTTTCTGGTATTATCAGCTTTCAGCCAAAATCCATCTGACATCAGCAATGATATCCCTGGTTCCATGTCCTCTTCTGAATCTGGCCTGAATTTCTGGAAACTCCCTGTCGATATACTGCTGCAGCTGCTTTTGAATGATCTTCAGCAAAATTTTACTTGCCTGTGATATTAACGATATTGTTTGATAATTTCTGGATTTGGTTGGATCACCTTTTTTGGAAATAGGCATAAATATAGATCTCTTCCAGTCGGTTGGCCAGGTAGCTGTCTTCCAAATTTCTTGGCATAGAGGAGTGAGCACTTCCAGGGCTGAATCTGTTTGGGAAACATCTCAGTTGATAGTCTGTCAATTCCTGGAGCCTTGTTTTTTGCCAGTGCCTTCGGTGCAGCTTGGCCTTCTTTCAGCACCATCGGTTCCTGATCATATGCTACCTCTTGAAATGGTTGAATGTTGACTAATTCTTTTTGGCATAATGACTCTGTGTATTCCTTCCATCTTCTTTTGATACTTCCTGCGTGGTTTAATATTTCCCCCACAGAATCCTTCACTATTGCAACTCAAGGCTTGAATTTTTTCTTCAGTTCTTTCAGCTTGAGAAACACCGAGCGTATTCTTCCCTTTTGGTTTTCTATCTCCAGCTCTTTGCACATATCACTATAATACTTTACTTTGTCTTCTCAAACTGCCCTTTGAAATCTTCTGTTCAGGTCTTTTCCTTTAGAATTTCTTCCTTTTGCTTTAGCTGCTCAACTTTGGTCAGCAAGTTTCAGAGTCCCCTCTGACATCCATCTTGGTCTTTTCTTTCTTTCCTGTCTTCTCAGTGGCCTCTTGCTTTCTTCATGCATGATGTCCTTGATGTCATTCCACAACTTGTGTGGTGTTCGGTCATTAGTGTTCAAAGCGCCAAATCTATTCTTGAAAAAAAAAAATTCTTGAGATGGTCTCTAAATTCAGGTGGGATATACTCAAGGCCATATTTCGGGTCTCATGGGTCTGCTCTGATTTTCTTCAGTTTCAACTTGAACTTGCATATGAGCAAATGATGATCTGTTCCACAGTCAGTCCCTGGCCTTGTTATGACTGATGGTATTGAGCTTTTCCATTGTCTCTTTTCACAGATATAGTCAATTTGATTCCTGCGTATTCCTTGTGGCAAGGTCCATGTATATAGTTGCCATTTATTTTGGTGAAAGAAGGTATTTGCAATGAAGAGGTCATTGGTCTTGCAAAAGTCAATCGTGCAATCTCTGGCATTGTTTCTATCAGCAAGTCCATATTTTCCAACTACGGATCTTTCTTGTTTCCAACTTTCGCATTCCAATCACCAGTAATTATCAATACATCCTAATTGCATGTTCGATCAATTTCAGATTGCAGAAGCTGGTAAAAAATCTTAAATTTCTTCATCTTTGGCCTTAGTGGTTGGTGTATAAGTTTGAATAATAGTCATATTAATTGGTCTTCCTTGTAGGTGTGTGGATATTATCTTATCACTGACAGTGTTGTACTTCAGGATAGATCTTGAAATGTTCTTTTTGACGATGAATGCAACACTATTCCTCCTCAAGTTGTCATTCCCAGCATAGTAGACTATATGATTGTCTGATTCAAAATGGCCAATACCAGCCCCTGTTATCTCACTAATGCCTAGGATATCAATGTTTATGCATTCCATTTCATTTTTGGTGATTTCCAATTTTCCTACTTTCATGCTTCGTACATTCCAGGTCCCGATTATTAATGGATGTTTGCAGCTGTTTCTTTTCATTATGAGCCATGCCACATCAGCAAATGAAGGTCCGGAAAGCTTTACTGCATCCACTTCGTTAAGGTCGACCCTACTTTGAGGCAGCTCTTCCCCGGTCATCATTTGAGTGCCTTCCAACCTTGGGGGCTCATTTTCTGGCACTATGTCAGACAATGTTCCACTGCTATTCATAAGGTTTTCACTCACTACATCTTTTCAGAAGTAGGCTCCCAGGTCCTTCTTCCTAGTCTGTCTTAGTCTGGAAGCTCAGGTGAAACCTGTCCTCCATCGGTGACCCTGCCAGTATCCGAATACTGGCGACACAGCTTCCAGCATCACAGTAACATGCAAACCCCCACAGTATGACAAACCAACAGTCACGTAGGGGGGGAGGGTAATGGTGAATTTCCTTAATATACAATGAATTCTTTCAATCAGTAAGAAAAAGATGAGCACACCAATGAAAACTTAGGTAAAGGGCATGAACAAACATTTACAAGAAGAAACCCTCAGAGAGGGAAAAAAAAAAAAATTTTGTTAAAGGTTCAATGTCATGTCTTATCAAAGAGCTAAAAATAAAATCAATAATTAAGAAGATAAAAACTATCAATTTAAAAGATTGGCAAGAGGCATCAATTCTTTGTGTTAAAATATTTCCCCTAATATATATTGGGCTTTTCATTTAAGCAACACTATAAATCTTCTCTTTTGTGATTTCTTCTTTTGTTTCTATATGAATAAAGTCCTTTCCCATTCTGAAATTAACATTTACCTATAATTTTTGTTGTTTCTTTGGTTTAAAATCAGGAAAGGTGTGCATCAGGGTGGTATTCTTTCACCATACTTATTCAATCTATATGCCGAGCAAATATTCTGAGAAGCTGGACCACATGAAGAAAAATGTTGCATCGGGATTGGAGGCAGACACATTAAGAACCTCGGATATGCAGATGACACAGTCTTTCTTGCTTGAAGTGAAGAGGACTTGAAGCACTTACTGATAAAAATTAAAGACCAGAGCCCTCAGTATGGATTACACTTCAACACAAAGAAGACAAAAATCCTCACAGCTGGACCAATAAGCAACATCATGATAAACAGAGAAAATATTGAAGTTGTCAAGGATTTCATTTTACTTAGATCTGCAAATCAATGGGTATGGAAGCAGCGGTCAAGAAATTAAATGACATATTGTGTTGGGCTAATCTACTGCAAGAGACCTCTTCCAAGTGTTAAAAAAGCAAAGATGTCACCTTGAGAACTCAGGCGTGCCTGACCCAAGCCATGCTATTTTCAGTTGCCTCATATGCATGTGAAAGCTGGACAATGAATAAGGAAGCCCAAAGAAGAATTGATGCCTTTGAATTATGGTGTTGGCAAAGAATGTTGACTATATTGTGGACTGCCAGAAAAATGAACACATCTGTCTTGGAAGAAGTACAACCAGAATGCTCCTTAGAAATAAGGATGGTGAGACTTTGTCTCACGTTCTTTGGACATGTTATCAGGAAGGACCTATCTCTGGAGAAGGACATGATGCTTGGTAAAGCAGACAGTCAGCAAAAACAAGAGGAAGACCCTCATTGAGATGGATTGACACAGCAGCTGCAACAATGGGCTCAAGCATAGCAAAAATTGTGAGGATGGCGCAGGACCTGGTAGTGTTCCCTTCTGTCGTACATAGTGTCACTATGAGTCAGAATCGACTTGATGGCACCCAACAACAACTTGTTCCTTCCTGAAGGCTTCAATTTTTTTTAACATGTAATTCTTTAATATGTTTAGAGTTTACTGTAGTGTTTAATGTGAGGTAAAGACCTAATTCAAGTCATTTCACAGTGGTTAAGAGCTCAGCTGCTAACCGAAATGTTGGCAGTTGGAATCCACCAGCTGCTCCTTAGGAACCCACCAGCTGCTCCTTAGGAACCCTATGGGGCAGTTCTATTAGGTCCTATAGGGTCACTATGAGTTGGAATTCACTCGACAGCAACAGGTTTATATATCATGCAATCCTTCCTTCCCAAATTGGTAACAAAGCTGAATGTACCTTAGATGAGTCTCAGTGTGCTAGCCTCCCTCTCTCCCTCTTTTCTTTTTTTCCGGTTGCTGTCGAGTGGATTCCAATTCATGGAGGTCCCAGGTGTGTCAGAGTAGAACTGTGCTCCGTAGGGTTTTCAATGGCTGTTCTTAGAAGTATATCTCTAGACCTGTCTTCTGAGTCACCTTTGGATGGGCTCAAACCTTCAACTTTTCAGTTAGAAGTTGAAAGTTTGCACCACCCAGGGACTCGGCCCATTTGTGCTTATCCTTATATCTGCATCTATTTTATCTGCCAAAATGATCTTGTTGCAGATAAAAGTTAAGAGCAGGGAAGGTATATGCTTTGCCCCAGGTCACACAGCTGGTGTAGGATGGTGCTTCTATAGGTGCCCTTGTCAATCCTCTAACCCCCAGATAAGGATTCTTCTACCTAAGCTCCACATCCTCGCAAAGTGGCTTCCTACTGGGTGGTCAGCGATGACTCTGGTCAGCCCAATCTCAGCACAGAGAGGGAAGTGGTGGCCAATTCCGTGGACAGTGGCCATTCCCTGCCGCCATGTCCATGAAGAGAAGAGTGTGGCTTTGGTCTACTTCCCAGGCCCTTTTCTGTGAGGCTGTGTTGCATGAGGCTCCAAATATGCTGCCCCACAGAAGACCCGACCAGAGAGGGGCTGGAGAGAGGCCCATTTGGATGGAGAATCCATACACAACTTCCGTCTCCCATTTAAGGGCCAGTGCCCAGGATCTCAGAATCCCTGGGTAATAAAAATCGTTAAAGCACTCAGCTGCTAACTGAGAGGTTGGAGGTTGAATCCACTCAGAGGCACCTTGGAAGAAAGGCCTGGCAATCTACTTCCAAAAAATTAGCCATCAAAAACCCCGTGGAGCACACTTGTACTCCAACACACACGGGGTCACCCTGAGTCAGAATTGATGGCAACTGGATTGTTTTTTGATTTTGCCAGGCCCTGAGTCTAGGAGCTAAATAGGAACATAGGTGCTGGGTTCAAACCCCAGTCCTGCCACTTCCTGGCACGATGACCTCTCTGTGCCTCAATTCCTCAACTTAAAAATGAGACTAACAAGTGTGCCTAACTCACAGGGACCTTGTTAAGATGAGGCGAGCTAACCCATGTAAAGTGCTTAGTACAGTGCTGGCACACAGGAGGTGCTTGCAAATGGTAGGTATAAAGGTTAAGTGTACTAACTTTATTCCGCTCAAGCATTCGTATCTGTTGCTGCTGTAGAGCCAGTTCCGACTCACAGCGACCCTACACACAACAGAACAAAACACCATCGGGCCTCCGCCATCCTCACAGTCGTTGTCACGCTTGAGCCCATTGTTGCAGCCACTGTGTCAATCCATCTCATTGAGGGACTTCCTCGTTTTTTGCTGACCCTCTCCTTTACCAACCATGATATCGTTCTCCAGGGACTAGTCCCTCCTGATAACATGTCCAAAGTTTGTGAGACGAAGTCTCACCATCCTTGCTTCTAAGGAGCATCCTGGCTGTCCGTCTTCATATCTAGTCAAATTTGTATTGTTTCCTTCAAGAAACACACATTTGTTTGTCTGTCTTAACAAAAGAACAGTGATGTTGGAACTGACATCTTTGGGGTTTTGTCATCTCTTAGCAAAACACCTCTCTTGAAAGCCAAACCTTCCTTTAGCAGGTGTGGCAAGATCACACAGAGCATAGCCTGCCTGGAGTAGAATGCCAGTGGCTTGCCAGTGAAAGGAGAAAAGGCAACTGCAGATGGTTACTTCCTATTTATAACATGCTTGGAGAAATGACCATGTTGTTCATGGTGAAAACATTTTTTTTTTTTTTTTAATCTTATTGGGTTAAAAAAAAAAAAAAAGACTACAGAACTGGAATAACAGCGTTCCAGCCGGGACACTCGGTCGCGGCACAAGCACGGGGAGCTACTCCACCCATCTGAACTAACCCCGGGAGGGGGCCCACCTGGTTCACGGGGGCGGCACGGCCACGCGGCTGGAGGGACGAGAAGTCCCCGGGAGGCAGCGACTGATTTTGGAGTCGAGAGTGCACCGTCCCAGTAGGGGAGCCTTGACGCTGGGCGTGGGGCTGGAAGCGGAGGATCTGACCGTGACTCCAGCGGGCCAGACCCCCCGGGGGCAATCTCCACACAGACAGCACACATAGGCGACGCGCCCGCGGGAATCTCAGATATAAGAGTCATTCCAAGCAAGACAAGCAACTCTGGCTATATTCTGAGGTGCTACTCTCCTATCTCTCTGTTCCCTCCCCCACCCTCCCCAGGCGGCTTCATTAACATCTGAATAGCCTGAGCCAGAGGGAGAACTCTGATAGGGATCTGACTGCAGTTTTTTTTTAGCGGATTTTCTGGAAAAACTAGTTTCCCAGTGATGGCTCGGAGACAACAATCCATATCAAACCACTTAAAGAAGCAGACCGTGACAGCTTCTCCAACCCCCCAAACAAAAGAATCAAAATCTTTCCCAAATGAAGATACAATTTTGGAATTATCAGATACAGAATATAAAAAACTAATTTACAGAATGCTTAATGATATCACAAATGAAATTAGGATATCTGCAGAAAAAGCCAAGGAACACACTGATAAAACTGTTGAAGAACTCAAAAAGATTATTCAAGAACATACTGGAAAAATTAATAAGTTGCAAGAATCCATAGAGAGACAACATGTAGAAATCCAAAAGATTAACAATAAAATAACAGAATTAGACAACACACTAGGAAGTCAGAGGAGCAGACTCGAGCAATTAGAATGCAGACTGGGACATCTGGAGGACCAGGGAATCAACACCAACATAGCTGAAAAAAAATCAGATAAAAGAATTAAAAAAAATGAAGAAACCCTAAGAATTATGTGGGACTCTATCAAGAAGGATAACCTGCGGGTGATTGGAGTCCCAGAACAGAGAGGGGGGACAGAAAACACAGAGAAAATAGTTGAAGAACTTCTGACAGAAAACTTCCCTGACATCATGAAAGACGAAAGGATATGTATCCAAGATGCTCATCGAACCCCATTTAAGATTGATCCAAAAAGAAAAACACCAAGACATATTATCATCAAACTCACCAAAACCAAAGATAAACAGAAAATTTTAAAAGCAGCCAGGGAGAAAAGAAAGGTTTCCTTCAAGGGAGAATCAATAAGAATATGTTCTGACTACTCAGCAGAAACCATGCAGGCAAGAAGGGAATGGGACGACATATACAGAACACTGAAGGAGAAGAACTGCCAACCAAGGATCATATATCCAGCAAAACTCTCTCTGAAATATGAAGGCGAAATTAAGATATTTACAGACAAACACAAGTTTAGAGAATTTGCAAAAACCAAACCAAAGCTACAAGAAATACTAAAGGATATTGTTTGGTCAGAGAACCAATAATATCAGATATCAGCACAACACAAGGTCACAAAACAGAACGTCCTGATATCAACTCAAATAGGGAAATCACAAAAACAAACAAATTAAGATTAATTAAAAAAAAATACACATAACAGGGAATCATGGAAGTCAATAGGTAAAAGATCACAATAATCAAAAAGAGGGACTAAATACAGGAGGCATTGAACTGCCATATGGAGAGTGATACAAGGCGATATAGAACAATACAAGTTAGGTTTTTACTTAGAAAAATAGGGGTATATAATGAGGTAACCACAAAAAGGTATAACAACTCTATAACTCAAGACAAAAACCAAGAAAAACGTAACGACTCAACTAACATAAAGTCAAACACTATGAAAGTGAGGATCTCACAATTTACTAAGAAAAACGCCTCAGCACAAAAAAGTATGTGGAAAAATGAAATTGTCAACAACACACATAAAAAGGCATCAAAATGACAGCACTAAAAACTTATTTATCTATAATTACCCTGAATGTAAATGGACTAAATGCACCAATAAAGAGACAGAGAGTCACAGACTGGATAAAGAAACACGATCCATCTATATGCTGCCTACAAGAGACACACCTTAGACTTAGAGACACAAACAAACTAAAACTCAAAGGATGGAAAAAAGTATATCAAGCAAACAATAAGCAAAAAAGAAGAGGAGTAGCAATATTAATTTCTGACAAAATAGACTTTGGACTTAAATCCACCACAAAGGATAAAGAAGGACACTATATAATGATAAAAGGGACAATTGATCAGGAAGACATAACCATATTAAATATTTACGCACCCAATGACAGGGCTGCAAGATTTATAAATCAAATTTTAACAGAACTGAAAAGCGAGATAGATACCTCCACAATTATAGTAGGAGACTTCAACACACCCCTTTCGGAGAAGGACAGGACATCCAGTAAGAAGCTCAACAGAGACACGGAAGATCTAATTACAACAATCAACCAACTTGACCTCATTGACTTATACAGAACTCTCCACCCAACTGCTGCAAAATATACTTTTTTTTCTAGCGCACATGGAACATTCTCTAGAATAGACCACATATTAGGTCATAAAACAAACCTTTGCAGAGTCCAAAACATCGAAATATTACAAAGCATCTTCTCAGACCACAAGGCAATAAAACTAGAGATCAATAACAGAAGAACGAGGGAAAAGAAATCAAATACTTGGAAAATGAACAATACCCTCCTGAAAAAAGACTGGGTTATAGAAGACATCAAGGAGGGAATAAGGAAATTCATAGAAAGCAACGAGAATGAAAATACTTCCTATCAAAACCTCTGGGACACAGCAAAAGCAGTGCTCAGAGGTCAATTTATATCAATAAATGCACACATACAAAAAGAAGAAAGAGCCAAAATCAGAGAACTGTCCCTACAACTTGAACAAATAGAAAGTGAGCAACAAAAGAATCCATCAGGCACCAGAAGAAAACAAATAATAAAAATTAGAGCTGAACTAAATGAATTAGAGAACAGAAAAACAATTGAAAGAATTAACAAAGCCAAAAGCTGGTTCTTTGAAAAAATTAACAAAATTGATAAACCATTGGCTAGACTGACTAAAGAAATACAGGAAAGGAAACAAATAACCCGAATAAGAAATGAGAAGGACCACATCACAACAGAACCAAATGAAATTAAAAGAATCATTTCAGATTATTATGAAAAATTGTACTCTAACAAATTTGAAAACCTAGAAGAAATGGATGAATTCCTTGAAAAACACTACCTACCTAAACTAACACATTCAGAAGCAGAACAACTAAATAGACCCATAACAAAAAAAGAGATTGAAACGGTAATCAAAAAACTCCCAACAAAAAAAAGTCCTGGCCCGGACGGCTTCACTGCAGAGTTCTACCAAATTTTCAGAGAAGAGTTAACACCACTACTACTAAAGGTATTCCAAAGCATAGAAAATGACGGAATACTACCCAACTCATTCTATGAAGCCACCATCTCCCTGATACCAAAACCAGGTAAAGACATTACAAAAAAAGAAAATTATAGACCTATATCCCTCATGAACATTGATGCAAAAATCCTCAACAAAATTCTAGCCAATAGAATCCAACAACACATCAAAAAAATAATTCACCCTGATCAAGTGGGATTTATACCAGGTATGCAAGGCTGGTTTAATATCAGAAAAACCATTAATGTAATCCATCACATAAATAAAACAAAAGACAAAAACCACATGATCTTATCAATTGATGCAGAAAAGGCATTTGACAAAGTCCAACACCCATTTATGATAAAAACTCTTACCAAAATAGGAATTGAAGGAAAATTCCTCAACATAATAAAGGGCATCTATGCAAAGCCAACAGCCAATATCACTCTAAATGGAGAGAACCTGAAAGCATTTCCCTTGAGAACGGGAACCAGACAAGGATGCCCTTTATCACCGCTCTTATTCAACATCGTGTTGGAAGTCTTAGCCAGGGCAATCAGGCTAGACAAAGAAATAAAAGGTATCCGGATTGGCAAGGAAGAAGTAAAGTTATCACTATTTGCAGATGACATGATTATATACACAGAAAACCCTAAGGAATCCTCCAGAAAACTACTGAAACTAATAGAAGAGTTTGGCAGAGTCTCAGGTTATAAAATAAACATACAAAAATCACTTGGATTCCTCTACATCAACAAAAAGAACACCGAAGAGGAAATAACCAAATCAATACCATTCACGGTAGCCCCCAAGAAGATAAGATACTTAGGAATAAATCTTACCAAGGATGTAAAAGACCTATACAAAGAAAACTACAAAGCTCTACTACAAGAAATTCAAAAGGACATACTTAAGTGGAAAAACATACCTTGCTCATGGATAGGAAGACTTAACATAGTAAAAATGTCTATTCTACCAAAAGCCATCTATACATTTAACGCACTTCCGATCCAAATTCCAATGTCATATTTTAAGGGGATAGAGAAACAAATCACCAATTTCATATGGAAGGGAAAGAAGCCCCGGATAAGCAAAGCACTACTGAAAAAGAAGAAGAAAGTGGGAGGCCTCACCTTACCTGACTTCAGAACCTATTATACAGCCACAGTAGTCAAAACAGCCTGGTATTGGTACAACAACAGACACATAGACCAATGGAACAGAATTGAGAACCCAGACATAGATCCATCCACGTATGAGCAGCTGATATTTGACAAAGGACCAGTGTCAATTAACTGGGGAAAAGACAGCCTTTTTAACAAATGGTGCTGGCATAACTGGATATCCATTTGCAAAAAAATGAAACAGGACCCATACCTCACACCATGCACAAAAACTAACTCCAAGTGGATCAAAGACCTAAACATAAAGACTAAAACGATAAAGATCATGGAAGAAAAAATTGGGACAACCCTAGGAGCCCTAATACAAGGTATAAACAGAATACAAAACATTACCAAAAATGATGAAGAGAAACCCGATAACTGGGAGCTCCTAAAAATCAAACACCTATGCTCATCTAAAGACTTCACCAAAAGAGTAAAAAGACCACCTACAGATTGGGAAAGAATTTTCAGCTATGACATCTCCGACCAGCGCCTGATCTCTAAAATCTACATGATTCTGTCAAAACTCAACCACAAAAAGACAAACAACCCAATCAAGAAGTGGGCAAAGGATATGAACACACATTTCTCTAAAGAAGATATTCAGGCAGCCAACAGATACATGAGAAAATGCTCTCGATCATTAGCCATTAGAGAAATGCAAATTAAAACTACGATGAGATTCCATCTCACACCAGCAAGGCTGGCATTAATCCAAAAAACACAAAATAATAAATGTTGGAGAGGCTGCGGAGAGATTGGAACTCTCATACACTGCTGGTGGGAATGTAAAATGGTACAACCACTTTGGAAATCTATCTGGCGTTATCTTAAACAGTTAGAAATAGAACTACCATACAACCCAGAAATCCCACTCCTAGGAATATACCCTAGAGATACAAGAGCCTTCATACAAACAGATATATGCACACCCATGTTTATTGCAGCTCTGTTTACAATAGCAAAAAGTTGGAAGCAACCAAGGTGTCCATCAACGGATGAATGGGTAAATAAATTGTGGTATATTCACACAATGGAATACTACGCATCGATAAAGAACAGTGACGAATCTCTGAAACATTTCATAACATGGAGGAACCTGGAAGGCATTATGCTGAGCGAAATGAGTCAGAGGCAAAAGGACAAATACTGTATAAGACCACTATTATAAGATCTTGAGAAATAGTAAACCTGAGAAGAACACATACTTTTGTGGTTACGAGGGGGGGAGGGAGGGAGGGTGGGAGAGGGTTTTTTATTGATTAATCAGTAGATAAGAACTGCTTTAGGTGAAGGGAAAGACAACACTCAATACATGGAAGGTCAGCTCAATTGGACTGGACCAAAAGCAAAGAAGTTTCCGGGATAAAATGAATGCTTCAAAGCTCAGCGGAGCAAGCGCGGGGGTCTGGGGAACATGGTTTGCGGGGACTTCTAAGTCAATTGGCAAAATAATTCTATTATGAAATCATTCTGCATCCCACTTTGAAATGTGGCGTCTGGGGTCTTAAATGCTAACAAGCAGCCATCTAAGATGCAGCAATTGGTCTCAACCCACCTGGAGCAAAGGAAAATGAAGAACACCAAGCCCACATGACAACTAAGAGCCCAAGAGACAGAAAGGGCCACATGAACAAGAGACCTACATCATCCTGAGACCAGAAGAACTAGTTGGTGCCCGGCCACAATCGATGACTGCCCTGACAGGGAGCTCAGCAGAGGACCCCTGAGGGAGCAGGAGAGCAGTGGGATGCAGACCCCAAATTCTCATAAGAAGACCAAACTTAATGGTCTGACTGAGACTGGAGGAATCCCGGCGGCCATGCTCTCCAGACCTTCTGTTGACACAGGACAGGAACCATCCCTGAAGACAACTCATCAGACATGAAAGGGACTGGTCAGCGGGTGGGAGAGAGACGCTGATGAAGAGTGAGCTAATTATATCAGGTGTACACTTGAGATTGTGTTGGCAACTCTTGTCTGGAGGGGGGATGGGAGGATAGAGAGAGAGGGAAGCCGGCAAAATTGTCAAGAAAGGAGAGACTGAAAGGGCTGACTCAAGACGGGGAGAGTAAGTGGGAGTAGGGAGTGAGATGTATGTAAACTTATATGTGACAGACTGATTGGATTTGTAAACGTTCACTTGAAGCTTAATAAAAGTTATTATAAAAAAAAAAAAAAAGACTACAGAACTGGAATAATTCTATCACAGCATTTTTGTGTCATGAAAAGCTGATTGGCTTGACTCAATAGCGATTAAACTTTTGATGTGCCGTTATTCTCCAGGCAATAAAATTCTTGGCGTAGAATAACCTTTCAGGCAAAGTTCATCTCCAATCAGATTGGTTTCACCAAGACAATGCTATCCCGGCGTTATGGTTCTCAAAACTGAGAGCTCCTGAAAACCTCTTTCGGGAGCTGGGTTTTGATTAGAAGACAAGTTGTCTTCTATTGCCTCCTCAGGTTCCCTGAAGTTGAACAACCTGAGAGACAGTGTGACGTTAGCACCCATAGAAGCCTTCTCTCCACTTATCAGTCAGAAAGCAAGCCAACACCAGGGTGGATCTCTGTGTTTGTACACCCCATGACATCACCAGCACACAGGTGAGCAAAGCTTTCTTGTGCTCAGATGTCCAAGCCGAAAAATCTCCTTGTCTTTCTGAGGGCTCCCGCCTAAGAGTTCCCCCCTCACCTCTCTAGATTACCTCGTTCTTGTTGTTAGCTGCTGAGTCTGTTGCACGCACAATGGAAACACATGCTGCCCGGTCTTGTGCCATCCATACGATCGATTGCAGATCGGACCATGGTGATCCATAGGGCTTTCTTTGGCTGATTTTCAGAAGTAGATCACCAGGCCTTTCTTTCTAGTTCTTCTTCGTCTGGAATCGCCACTGAAACCTGTTCAGCATCGCAGCAACACACAAGCCTCCACTGACAGACGGGTGGTGACCGGCCACATCTAGCCAGCTGAAATGCAGCAGAACAGCCCCAAACAGTTATGCAAATTGGTTGAACTGATTAAACAGCGTCTATTTGCATGTCCTGTGCATGAACACACAGGTACCCGCACACTACACATGCACGCATGCATGTGCACACACACTCGCACATCTCCAAGATGACGCCAAAGTAGCCAAAGTCTGAAGGAACTCCTAATTCCAAAGTTTGGTCTCATGACAAAGCTCCTTTGTCATGAGTCAGAATGGACTCCACGGCAACTGGGTACATATATGTACCAAGCATCGTGGTAGGCATAGTGACAACTGGTACAAGCTCAATTACATAAACAACTACACGTGTAATGCTACACAAGAAGTGCTCCTTGGGTTCTGTAATATCCTAGTCTACGGGACTACAGAGGTCTTCTCTCGGAGGAAGAGGCTTCTCTGCTGAGACTCAGAGGAGGAATAGGACAGTTCCCAGGAAAAGGCAGGAGAAGAGAAGGGAGTAGACGGGGCAGCGACAGAGCAGGTCCAAAGGCGTGCGGGCAAGCGAGGGCATACCCTGGTGAAAGCACTAGAAAAAGCCCGGTACAGGGTCGTAGGTGGGTGAGTGGAGAGAGCGGAGACTGGAGAAGGGAGGAGAGACGTCGGAGGTTGAGGAAGTCAACCAGGATCTCATTTCCGGTACGGGGTCGTAGGTGGGTGAGTGGAGAGAGCGGAGACTGGAGAAGGGAGGAGAGACGTACGAGGTTGAGGAAGTCAACCAGGATCTCATTTCCGGTACGGGGTCGTAGGTGGGTGAGTGGAGAGAGCGGAGACTGGAGAAGGGAGGAGAGACGTCGGAGGTTGAGGAAGTCAACCAGGATCTCATTTCCGGTACGAGGTCGTAGGTGGGTGAGTGGAGAGAGCGGAGACTGGAGAAGGGAGGAGAGACGTACGAGGTTGAGGAAGTCAACCAGGATCTCATTTCCGGTACGAGGTCGTAGGTGGGTGAGTGGAGAGAGCGGAGACTGGAGAAGGGAGGAGAGACGTACGAGGTTGAGGAAGTCAACCAGGATCTCATTTCCGGTACGGGGTCGTAGGTGGGTGAGTGGAGAGAGCGGAGACTGGAGAAGGGAGGAGAGACGTCGGAGGTTGAGGAAGTCAACCAGGATCTCATTTCCGGTACAGGGTCGTAGGTGCGTGAGTGGAGAGAGCGGAGACTGGAGAAGGGAGGAGAGACGTACGAGGTTGAGGAAGTCAACCAGGATCTCATTTCCGGTACGAGGTCGTAGGTGGGTGAGTGGAGAGACTGGAGAAGGGAGGAGAGACGTCGGAGGTTGAGGAAGTCAACCAGGATCTCATTTCCGGTACGAGGTCGTAGGTGGGTGAGTGGAGAGAGCGGAGACTGGAGAAGGGAGGAGAGACGTACGAGGTTGAGGAAGTCAACCAGGATCTCATTTCCGGTACGGGGTCGTAGGTGGGTGAGTGGAGAGAGCGGAGACTGGAGAAGGGAGGAGAGACGTACGAGGTTGAGGAAGTCAACCAGGATCTCATTTCCGGTACGGGGTCGTAGGTGGGTGAGTGGAGAGAGCGGAGACTGGAGAAGGGAGGAGAGACATAAGGGGTTGAGGAAGTCAACCAGGATCTCATTTCAAAGAGCCTTGAGAAGTTATCCCACAAGCAATGGGAAATCGCTGAAGGATTCTGAGTGGAATTTGCATCCCTCAAAGACCATTTTGGCTGTGGGCGCAGAATGTTTGGAGGTTTATGAGTGGATGTGGAAGACTAGGCAGAAGACTCTTCAGGGATTCAGGCTGACGATGAAGATGGTGCACACGATGCTGGTAGCAGGGGGTGGAGAGAAGTGGAAAGCAGAGTCACTTCATTTTTCGTAATTGAAGTGGAAAAGGGACTGGGGTTTTTCAATGGGTTGGAAGTTAATTTATGAGAAGAATAAAATTTCTTGAAAGTTTCTACAGATGTTGTCTGTAAATTATGTAGAAAGTCCAGTTGTTTGGCTGATATATATTGCTATTTGCAATTTTTTTTTTTTTAGGTGAAAAGGAGCTATAACACATTTTAGGAGTGTTCCAAGACAGGTCTTTTATATACTATGTAACACTAAAATTGTCACTTTCATTTTCATCCTGTAGGTGAAAGTATAAGAACCTTTCAATCGGCCAGGCCAGAATTCAAACCCCATCTGCCACTTACTAGCAGAGTGACTTTGGGAAGTCACTGAAAGTATCTAGATCTTGTTTTATACATAATTATATATATAAAATAAATCTGTAGGTGAAGTAACTAACACCACCTGTAGCTTGTGTGTATGTTTCCAGAATAAAATTAAATAACAGATATAAACTGCCAAAGGTAGTAAGTACTTGAAAAATGGTATTTATCATTTGTAATATTTACAAGTCACTAATTAGAAACGCCTCTAAAGCCTTGCCTCTATCCCCATCCTAAAACAATCCACTCTTTAAATCTATGGTTGGATATTCTCTCTCACTTTTTTGGTTTTGAGATCCTAAAGGGCTCACCTGCTCTTATCTTAGCCATCACTCTATCAATCATTATGTTTCCTCTAACTAGTTACTTCACCATACCTGACACAGGAGCTCATCTTCTATCTGTGCCCCACCCCCACCACAGCCACTCCGAGACCACTGTCCATTTTTCTTCCTCTGTTACTGCAACAGCAATGGCCAGTGTCAGCACCATTCTGCTGCTGCTGTTGGTGGGAAGCAGGGCATTCCAGACTCAAGTGAGTTGTCCCTGATCACACACCCCACCCAGCAGCCTTGGAGAACCAGGCTTCCCAAGTTTGCTTCCAGTGTCCTTCCATAAGGGATTTCTTTTCAGTGAGTCTGTTGGCAATCATCTTACGGACATTTTTACTCCATTAACTTTATCCATTAGTTGTGTCATGCTTAAGCACATGGTGGTGCACAGTCAGGATAATCGAGCTCTCAGCTCAGATTTTTCAGAAAACTGCTTTCCATGCCCACGTGCATTCTGCCAATGGACAGTCATCAGCCCTGCAGACCAGTGAGCATGAGAAAGTAGAAGCAGACCTTCTGTGAGTTTCCATCTGGGAAAATTCTCAAGAGTTGAGTTCCTCAAAGCTGTGGCTTTTAACTTTGCTTTTAGTAAAAGAATGCAGTGTTTTCAAATAAAATTTATGAAGAGAATGTATTAAACAGGTAAGACAAGAGCAAGTCCAATTAATGGGCAGAGGAGCATGGGGACCCAATACATTCTCCATCTTTTCTCCCCAAAAAGCACTGGAGGTATCACCATGGAGCTAAATGGCCCAACAGTACATAAAGGAACCACTCTAAAGACTGTGTTGTTAATGTTAGTTGCCATCAAGTTGATTCCTACTAGACTTCTCCATAAAGACCTTCAATGCGGCAGCCTACACCTTAGGTGTGGCTTGGGAAAGGAGGCACAGGAAGGTAGAACACAGCCTTGTCAGGCTCCATCAGGCTTGGGAGCATCTCCCAGGTGAAAAGCCTGTCTGTAGCACAGTCCCTCTTCCAAATTCATGGCAGCCTGATGCTCAAAACCACAGAGTATTGGAGACAAAAAGGGTCTGCATGCAACAGAAATTGTTGGCTGTTGTGCAACCAACAAAAATGGACTCTAACAACCCAAAAAGGAATTTGTTGGAACAATGTTGGGTGGCTGACACAATTGTAGAATAGCCAAAAAATCAGACCTAGAAGGGGAATTGGGGAAATTCCAAAGATCTAAGTGGTCAGAGATAATTGACAATCTCAGGAGGATGGCCGTTCTGGCGTGAATCAGGTCCAATGTGGTAGAAGTAGCACCCCCAATGGAAAATCCAAAGATTCTTAGATGGCCAATCATTGTCCACCGTAGAACCCAGAGGTTACTTAGTGTTTGGGAGAGGTAAGTTACTTGACTTATTCCTGACAAGGTCACCACTAAACTCAAGCCTTCTAGTCCTTCATCTGGTCCCCTGTCTGCCTTTACAATGCCTCTGTCTTGTGGGTAACATCTTAGTTCATTTGGCAAAGAGGAATCATAAATTGTCCTAGCCAAGATCCATGGATTATACCTAACATAAAGAAAACAAAAATTCTCACAACTGGACCAATAGGCAACATCATAATTCATGGAGAAAAGATTGAAATTGTCAAGGATCTCATTTTACGGGATCCACAATCAACATCCATGGAAGCAGCAGCCAAGAAATCAAATGATGAATTATGTTGGACAAGTCTGCTACAAAAGATCTCTTTAAAGTGTAAAAAGATGTCCTTTTGAGGACTAAGGTGCCCCTGACCCAAATCATGGTATTTTCTTTTTTTTTTTTATATGCATATGAAAGTGGGACAATGGATAAGGAAAACCGAAGAATTGATGCCTTTGAATTATGATGTCAGCAAAGAATATTGAATATACCATGGACTGCCAGAAGAATGAAAAATCTACCTTTGAAGAAGTACAGCCAGAATGCTTGTTGGAAGCAAGGATGGCAAGACTTCGTCTCACATACTTTGGACATGTTATCAGAAGAGACAGTTCCCTGGAGAAGGATCTCATGCTTCTAGAGGGTCAGTGAAAAACAGGAATACCCTCAACGAGGTGGATTGACACGGTGGCTACAATAATGAGCTCAATCATAGCAAAGACTGCGGGACCAGTGCAGGATAGGGCAGTTTTTCTTTCTATTGTACACAGGGTTGCTATGAGTCGGAATCAATTCTAGGGCACCAAACACCAATAACAACAGCCAAGATCCATACAGGTTCTGGCTTTGGTTATGTGATCTGCTCTTGAGTCTTCTCCAGCTTTGAGTCTTCCTTATTCTTCACCCATATCCTTGTTGCTGTCTTCCCCAGCTCCTCCTTTCCACCAGTCCCCCAGACCCTCAGAACTCTTTCTCTTCACACTCTGTCCCAGCAAGGAAGATGCTTCTGCTCTCATGAGTGCCACCGCCATGTTCTCATTTGGTCCCAAGGTTTTCCTCTCTGGCTCCATTGCACATTGGGTTAATCTGAGCTATCAACTCATGAGTCAAAAAAATGGAAAGAACAACAAGTGGATTGTGTGGCCAGAACACTAAGAGAGCACGGGAAAAGGACCAAAACCCCATCCAAGTGAAGAATAAACTCAGGGCATGTGTCCAGAGTTCAGACACTGGAGGAGCAAACAAGATGATGAAGATGACGGGACAGATCCTGTGGGGTTGTCCAGAGTTCAAATCCTACAGAAGCAAACAGATTGAGTAAGGATAATGAGGTAAGCCTTCCAGACTGACTTCCTTGCTGCCAGTTGTGCTTGAGCTCCTTTTGATAGCCCAGGGCCGTCACTGTGAGGGAGCCTGCCTGCACAGCGCCAACACCAATACAAATGATTCCAGAGAGCTGGAGAAAAACCTCTCTCCATTTTCCTCTCCAAATCCTCTTGTTTCAAGTCACAAGACTCAGTCTTGATCCTACTTCTTAGTCAAAGTTGCTTTTCATCTGTTGCTATCAAGTTTAGATGCCATTGAAGTCTTTTATTCACTGTCTTAGAATAGTAGGAAACCTTGGTGGTATAGTAGTTAAGAGCTACGGCTGCTAACCAAAAGGCCAGCAGCTCAAATCCACCAGGTGTTCCCTGGAAGAAACTCTATGGGGCAGTTCTACTCTGTCCTGTAGGGTCGCTGTGAGTCAGAATTCACTCGACAGCAGTGGGTAACGGGTAAAACTTAGAATAGTACAGGGTCAAAAACACCTCCCTTCTCTCTCACTTGGGGTTAATGACCCAAACCAAATCCTGGTACTCGAAGGCCTAGTGGTCAGCTTATTGGACCACCACCATGAAATGTGGAGGCTGAAAACAATGCTGAAAAAAAAAAAAAAAAGATATGGGTCAGCTTGCAAACTAAGTCAGCTTCTGGAAAACTAAACCAAAGAGATTAGATTTTGTCCCTTTTCACTGCTGCTGGAACATATGGGCAATCAAGAAATACCTGTTGAGTGAATGAATGAGATGTGTTTTAGGATGATATATCAGTAATAATGACCAGTGATTGTGAACAGAGGGTGAATGGGCTGGATGCCAAAGGCAGACATGCTGGTTTTGAAATAATTGTTAAGCACCAAGAGAGATGAAGAAAGTCTGGTTTGGAACAGGGACAAGTGGAATTGAAGGAAGGGGACCAGTTGGAGAGACTTTTAAGAGGTATAATGGATAACTGGGTGTAAAAAAGTTAAAGCAGTAATCACAATGTCTAGCTCATGGTCCCCCAAAAATGTGAAAACATCAACAGTGATGGAGACAAATGAGGAAAGAGAAGTTTGGAACAAAGATCATAACAGTTGATTTTTTCCATGAATATGCTTAGGTAGTTGCCAGGTGAGTTGGAAGTTCAGGCGTATTGCTCAAGAGAAAGATAAGGACAGGTGGAACAGCAGCAGGGGTCACTTTGTAAAAGGTAGTTGGAGGAGATATATTCATTCAGCAGGCATACGGGATAAAAGCAAGCAAGGAGCTCCAGAGGCACCTGCTTTCCCAGTGTTTGGCCCTAGTGATCCACCCACACAGCAACCTGCCCCATTGCTGCTGGCCCCATTATATAGCTGAGCTTCTGGGAGCTGTTAACCCATCTCTGGGAAGGAAAGTGTCCAAACCTGGGATCCTCCATGTCCCACTGCCCTGAAAGTACCGCTTAACCCAACAATTAGTGTGAAGGTGTTATAAAGGAAACATGATCTCAGTGAGTAGAAGTGAGGAACAAGGGATGATGAGGGAAGGGGAAAGTCCCATGCAACTGCATTACTAGGGTCACTGCTGTGGGCAACGGGGGCTTGGTCCCACCCAGGGCCTTGGGAGGAGTACATAGAATGTCTCTTAGAATTGGTCCCCCACAGGTCAAAGGGGAAAACATCTCTTTACCAGTCCCTGTACCACATGGAGTGTAGCCAGGGGCAATTACACACATACTTCCAGGCTGCACCTGTATTTGTGCCAAGTAGAGCCTTGCCACAGCCACATCACTAGAGGAGGGCCAAGGCTGAGAGTGAAAGTTGTGGGCTCATGCTTGAGACCAGAGTGGCCAGCAAAATGTGAGTGGAAACCCAAAGAAAGCTTTCTACCACAGTCAGAGCTGGGATCTAGGTAAGCCAAGGAGACCCCAGAGATTATGTGATACATCGATTCCTAGCCCTACATTACACCCAAACCATGATTGAGTCTTCAAGGTGGTGGCTGGCCCCCAACTCTACAAAACTCATAACAGATACAGATTAGTGAAACAAAGAACAGTCCCCACTGCTACAATGGATCCAGAGACCTTGACTGCTATTCATCACCATTCTTTCCAGATCCCCCTCACCTTTCGCTGACACTTCAGCTGGGTTAGGTTTCTTGCCCGATGACCTATATCTTCACTCCTGAAGGGTCTGAGGGCTTGATTCCCTTGCCTTTGTCAGGTCATGACTGCAGTAGTGCCCGTTATTGACATCACTGGGCATAGAAGCCAAGAGAAGCTTCAGAGAATCCTGAAGGTTCCATGAATTCTCCTCTCCTCAGGAGCAACCCTAGGTCCTGAAGACAAATGTAAATTTTCCCACCTTACTAGCCTGCTGATCCACTGGCATGATGAATCTGAAATGAACCAGCTGTGCTCATAGCATCTGAATCAGTGGAATACTATGTCCTTGGAGGGAATCCCATCCCTGGGAATCAGGACCTGTACTCCAGCAGAGCCTGATGTTACAAGGACGGCAAGCACAAATTCTGCAAGTGGATCACTGGAAATGACAGTGAGAGTGGCAATTCAGCCCCTTGTTGCCCAAACCTATATATTCTAGCTAATGGGGATGCAACTCAAGCCTCAGATGTTAGCTTAGTTCATCTGTTGCATCCTAGGGTATAACATCCCCAACTAAGCAGAATATCTGAGCCTTCAATAGGCTTTTCCATCGTTCTATTAGGGTTGATTTACTTGGATCCATAATCAACACCCATGGAAGCAGCAGTCGGTAAATAAAACCAGGTATTGCTTTTAGCAAATCTGCTGCAAATGACCTCTTTCAAGTGTTAAGAAGCAAAGATGTCACTTTGAGGACTAACCCAAGCCATGGCATTTTTAATTGCCTCATATGCATGTGAAAACTGGACAGTGAATAAGGAAGACTGAAGAAGAATTGACATCTTCGAATTATGGTGTTGGTGAAGCATATTGACTATACCATGGACTGCCAGAAAAAGTCTGTCTTGAAAGAAGTACAGCCAGAATACTCCTTAGGAACAAGGATGGCAAGACTTTGTCTCACGTACTTTGGACATGTTATCAGGAGGGAACATTTCCTGGAGAAGGACATTATACTTTGTAAAGTAGAAGGTCAGTTAAGAAGAGGAAGATCCTCAACGAGACAGATTGACACAGTGGCTGCAACAATGGGCTCAAGCATAACGATTGTGAGGATGGTGCAGGACCAGGCAATGTTGCATTCTGTTGTACGCAGGGTCGCTATGAGTGGCAACAAACTCGACAGCACCTAACAATAACAATAACATTAGGGTTGAGGCCATGCGTGAATCCCATAGTGTAGGTTCATCCTCACTAAGCTTTACCTATTTCTACCACCACTGAATGCTTAAACTCAGCAACAAGGCTTGCCCCTGTGCCCTCAGTATGGTACTGACGCTAGAAGAGAAGAGCCAGTCACCCACTGGCAGTTGATGGCATCACATTCCTTACACCCAGTAAGGGCAGTGATAAGTTTCCCCCCCAAATTCTGGGGTGTTCTTTAATGAGCGCAAGGGACACTCCTGCCAGCATCCATGGCATTGGAAAAGCCCCAGAAAAAAGTAAAATAAGCATGGCTTGTCCATAAAGCAAGGACTGTCAGTGATGTGTATTGAAGATCATGTGGAACTATTGACCTACACTCAGAGATGAGGCTAAGGGGACACAAGGCTGGTCATCTCTGGTGCCTGATTCGTGGAATAGCAAGCAGGTTATGTAGCAGACCACTCCGGAAGTACAAGGGATGACCCTAGCCCATTGCATGCAGAAGGGACCAGAATACACGGCTGGAGGCCAGGCCCTGGAGTAACAAGATGCCAGAGACAGTAAACGGACATATGAGACTCCAGGGAGGAATTCAGAGTTCATCTCTGAAGTCTGAATGACAGTAGATCAAGATGTGAGTCTCCCAGAATGTAGGACTTGGGTTCTTTTGGTAAAGCCCAGGCAAGTCTACCACAATCCCAACACCGACATCTACTTTCCAAAGACCAGGAAAATGATTCCCCCAGCTGCCAACTTTGTTGCCGCCACTGCAGGTTTGGCTGGGAAAAGTACAGTCCTGATCTCTGGTTTAAATACAGCTCTTCATGGGGATACGGAATTTTAGGTCTTTGATGGATCTAGGTGAGCAGCATTTTTGGTTTCAAGGTTGGAAGAGGACCCAAGTGGTGGGGGCCCTTCCTGCAAACCAGCAACCTGTTTCCTGGGTTGTCCATGGGTCTCCTGACAGAGTACCTTGTTTGGCTGTACCTTCTTCCCAGAGATGACCAAACACTGAGAAGCTATGGTGGAGCTGAAGGAGACGGAGAAGAACTGCACCCCTGGCATTCATGCAGAAGGCGGAATGGATCAGTTCTGCAAAGTCACAGAAAGATAATTTCCTCAGACATGCATGAAGGCTTAATTCCTCTGGCAAGGTGGACTCCAGGGGATCTGGGGGTCCAAGATTCTCAGGTTCTTGGAAGTCTGCCAAATGTCCCCATCCCAAGCGTCTTAGTTCCCTAGGGCTGCTGGGACAGAAATACACAAGTAGGTGGCTATAAAAGTCAAATTTATTTTCTCACGGTTCAGGAGACTGGAAGTCCAAATTCAGGGTGTGGCTCTAGGGGGAGGTCTATTTCACCTTCTGTTGTTATTGTTGTTAGGTGTTGTCGAGTCAGCCTGACTCATAGTGTCCCCGTGCACAACAGAATGAAGCACTGCCTGGTCCTGCATCATCCTCACAATTGTTGCTATGCTTGAACCCATTGTTGCAGGCTCTGTGTCAATCCATCTCGTCGAGGGTCTTTCTGCTTTTCTCTGAATGTCTACTTTACCAAGCGTGATGTCCTTCTCCAGGGACTGATCCTTCCTTATAACATGTCCAAAGTATGTAAGATGCAGTCTCGCCATCCTTGCCTCTAAGGAGCATTCTGGCTGCACGTCTTCCAAGACAGATTTGTTTGTTCTTTTGGCAGCCCATGGTATATTCAATACTCCTCTCCAACACCACAATTCCAAGGCATCAATTCTTCTTCTTGGGTCTTCCTTATTTGTTGTCCAGCTTTTGCATGCATGTGAGGCAATTGAAAACACCACGGCTTGAGTCAGGCACACCTTAGTCCTGAAGGTGACATCCTTGCTTTTTAACCCTATACAGAGATCTTTGGCGGCGAATTTGCCAAATGTAATGTGTTTCTTGATTTCTCAACTGCTGCTTCCATGGGTGTTGATTGTGGATCCAAGTAAAATGAAATCCTTGACAATTTCAATCTCCTCTGAATTTATCATGATGTTGCCTATTGGCACATTTGTGAGGATGTTTGTTTTCTTTATGTTGAGGTGTAATCCACAGTGAAGACTGTGGTTTTTGATCTTCATCAGTAAATGCTTCAAGTTCTCTTAACTATCAGCAAGCAAGGTTGTGTCATCTGCATAACGCAGGTTGTTAATGAGTCTTCCTCCAATCCTGATGCCCCATTCTTCTTCATATAGTCCAGCTTCTCAGATTATTTGCTCAGCATACAGATTGAATAGGTATGGTGAAAGGATACGATTGTAATGCACACCTTTCCTGACTTTAAACCATTAATTACACCCTTGTTCTTTTCAAACGACTGCCTCTTGATCCAGGTACAGATTCCTCACAAGCACAATTAAGTGTTTTGGAATGTCCATTCTCCCTGGTGTTTGTTATCCATAATTTGGTATGATCCGCAAAGTCAAAGCCTTAGCATAGTCAATAAAACACAGGTAAACATCTTTCAGATATTCTCTGCTTTCAGCCAGGATCCATCTGACGTCAGTAATGATATCACTCATTCCACGTCCTCTTCTAGATCCTGCTTGAATTTCAGGCAGTTTCCTGTTGATATACTGCTGCAGCCGCTTTTGAATGATCTTCAGCAAAGTTTTGCTTGCATGTGACACTGATGATATTGTTCAATAATTTCTGCATTCGGTTGGATCACCTTTCTTGGGAATAGGCATAAATACGGATCGCTCCAGTCAGTTGGCCAGGAAGCTGTCTTCCAAATTTCTTGGCATAGATGAATGAGCACTTCAAGTGCTTCATCTGTTTGTTGAAACATCTCAATTGGTATTCCATCAATTCCTGGAGCCTTTTTTTTCACCAAGGCCTTTAGTGCAGATTGAACTTCTCCCTTCAGTACCAATAGGTTCCTGATCATATGTTACCTACTGAAATGGCTGGATATTGACCAATTCTTTTTGGTATAGTGACTCTGTGTATTCCTTAAATCTTATTTTGATGCTTCCTGTGTCATTTAATATTTTCTCCATAGAATCCTTCAGTATTGCAACTTGAGACTTGAGTTTTTTCTTCAGGTCTTTTAGCTTGAGAAATGCTTAGCGTTTTCTTCCCTTTTGGTTTTCTATCTCCAGGTCTCTCCACTTGTCCTTGTAATACTTTACTATCTTCTCGAATTGCCTTTTGAAATCTTCTGTTCAGCTCATTTACTTCATCATTTTTTCCTTTTGCTTTAGCTACTCGACATTCGAGAGCAAGTTTCAGGGTTTCCTCTGACATCCATCTTCCTCTTTCTTTCTCTCCTGTCTTTTTAATGACCTCTTGCTTTCTTCATGTATGATGTCCTTCCACAACTTGTCTGGTCTTTAGCTGTTCGTGTTCAATGCATCAAATCTATTCTTGAGATGGTCTCTAATTCAGGTGGGATACACTCAAGGTTGTACTTTGGCTTTCACGGTCTTGTTCAAATTTTCTTCAGTTTTAATTTGAACATGGCGTGTGAGTGACTGATGCTCTGATCTGCAGCCTTCCCCTAGCCTTGTTCTGACTGATGATATTGAGCTTTTCCATCGTCTCTTTCCACAGATGTAGTCAATTTGACTCCTGTGTATTCCATCTGGGGAGGTCCATGTGTATAGTCACCGTTTATGTTGTTGAAAGAAGGTATTTGCAATGAAGAAGTCATTGGTCTTGCAGAATTCAACCACACAATCTTCGACATCATTTCTATCACTAAGGCCATATTTTCCAAATACCAATCCTTCTTTGTTTCCAACTTTGGCATTCCAATCACCAGTAACTATCAGTGCATTCTGATTGCATGTTCAATCAATTTCAGACTGCAGAAGTTGGTAAAAACTGACAGATGTGTGGGGGTTTCGGCTTCTAGTAGCTGGTAATCTCTGGAGTTCCCGGGCTTGTAGATTCCTCTGCCTCCATTGTGGTCAGATAGCCTCTGTCTTCCCCCGTTTGTGCTCTTTATATCGCTCAGAAGTGATTAGGTTTAGAACACACCTGACGTGGCCTCAATAACGTAAAGGAAACCCTACTCCCAAACAAGATCACATCCACAGGTGTAGGGGTTAGAATTTCAGCACCTATTTAGGGGGAGCACAACTCGGCTCCTAACACCAAGTCTCAGTGCCCCACTTCTTCCAAATAAATGCCTTTTTCCTTAACATAAGAGACTTTTTTCAAGGTGGCATGGTCAACTTATTTGAGTTCTGTAGACCACATAATTAGATTTTGTGACTGAATTTCAGCTATGTCTGTCATAGGGTTGCCAAAAAATAAGTAACTCTTTTTTAAGTCCACCAGAGAAAGCGTCTGGCTTTCCGTACATACTTGCACTGAGAGCTGAAAGTCCTGAGCAGATCATTTTTCTTTTGAAAGATCTCTAGCATGGTCAGGAGCAACATCCAGCTTCATCCTTGAGGTTTGCAAGTCCCCAGAGCATTCAGAGACTTCTCAGAAGAGTTAGGGATATATCTTCTGGCATACCCAGGAGTCATTAATCCATGGTTTATACCCAATTCTGTTAGGCATCAGGGTGACCATTTAAATGGAGAAGCAGTCTCATAGTTACCTTAGCATATTGTCAAAGCTGACATATTCATCTGGTAAAGAGACACTGAGCCCTATTAGAGATTCAGAAAGTTTATTCCTGATATAGGCAGAAAAATTAAGAGGTGCAATGGTGCCATCTTCTCATGTTCCTTGTCCCACAGAACGATACCCAAACAGCAGAGGCCAGATGACCGTAATATGAGTCGTTGGCACCCCGTTGCTGAGGAGATAGTTTCGTGCTTCAGCTGAGCAGTATTATAAGCTGTAGCTGCACCCAAAAGGAAGAGGGGGCAGAAAGTCTCATAACTCATCAGAACCCTGGAAGCAATGAGAAACTGTCTCATGAATGAGGAATGGTCTGCTAGTATCTCTTCACAAGCCCATACACCTTGTATCCCAGAAACACGCTCCTTTAGTGATGCATCCAAGCCCATTCCAAGCAACTAAGCCCAGGAAACTGGATGCATGGTAAAAGAATCCCAGGATTTCTCTTGTCATGAAAATCCGTGCATGCTCTCACACTTGGACCTCTCAGGACATAGAAACTCATAACTAGTTATTATTGTTACTGTTGTTAGGTGCCATTGAATGGCTTCCAACTCATAACAACCTCATGTACAACAGATGGAAATACTGCCCGGTCCTGTGCCAATCTCACAATAGTATGTTTGAGCCCCTTGTTGCAGCCACTGTGTCAATCCATCTTGTTGAGGGTCTTCCTCTTTTTGATTGCCCTCTACTTTACCAAGCATGATGTCCTTCTCCAAGGACAAGTCCCTCCTGATAACATGTCCCAAGTAAGCTAGATAAAGTCTTGCCATCCTTGCTTCTTTTTTTTTAATTGAACTTTAAATGAAGGTTTACAGAACAAACCAGTTTCTCATCAAACAGTTAGTACACACATTGTTGTATGACATTGGTTAACAACCCCACAACATGTCAACACTCTCCCTCCTCAACCTTGGGTTCCCTATTACCAGCTTTCCTCTTCCCTCCTGCCTTTCAGTCCCTGCCCCAGGGCTGGTGCACCCCTTTAGTCTTGTTTTGTTCCATGGCCTATTCAATCTTTGGCTGAAGGGTGAACCTCAGGAGTGGCCAAATTACTGATCTGAAAGGGTGTCTGGGGCCCATACTGTTAGGGTTTCTCCAGTCTCTGTCATGCCAGAACGTTTGATCCTTCTTTTTGAGTTAGAATTTTGTTCTACATTTTTCTCCAGCTCTGTCTGGAACCCTCTATTGTGATCCCTGTCAGAGCAGTCAGTGGTAGTAGCCAGGCGCCATCTAGTTGTGCTGGACTCAGTCTGGTGGAGACAGTGGTAGATGTGGTCCATTAGTTCTTTGGACTAATCTTTCCCTTGTATCTTTAGTTTTCTTCATTCTTCCTTGCTCCTGAAGGGGTGAGACCAGTGGAGCATCCTAGATGGCTGCTCACAAGCTTTTCAGACCCCAGACGCTACTCACCAAAGTAGAATGTAGAACATTTTCTTTATAAACTATGTTATGCCAATTGAGCTAGATGTTCCCTGAGACCATGGTCCCCACAGCCCTCAGCCCAGCAATTCAGTCCCTCAGGGAGTTTGGATGTGTCTATGGAACTACCATGGCCTTTCCTTGTACAGGTTGTGCAGTTTCCCCAGTATTGTGTACTGTCTTACCCTTCACCAAAGTCACCACTTATCTATTGTCTATTAAGTGTTTTTCCATCCCCACCCCGCCCCTCCCTTGTAACTGTCAAATATTGTTTCTTTTTTTGTGTAAACCTTTCCATGAGTTTTTACAGTAGTGGTCTCATATGATTTTTGTCCTTTTGTGATTGACTTATTTCACTCAGCATAATGTCCTCCAGATGCATCTATGTTATGAGATGCTTCACAGATTCATCGTTGTTCTTTACGGTTGCATAATACTCTGTTGTGTGTATGTAGCACAATTTGTTTATCCATTCATCTGTTGATGGGCATCTCGGTTGTTTCCATCTTTTTGCTGTTGTGAACAATGCTGCAATGAACACGGGTGTGCATATTGCCATCCTGGCTTCTAAGGAGATTCTGATTGTACTTCTTCCAAGACAGATTTGTTTGTTCTTCTGGCAGTCTAAGTTATAGTCGATGTTTTTCACAAACACCATAATTCAAACGCATCAATGCTTCTTCAGTCTTCGTTTTTCATTGTCTGCTCGTATATAGGTAGTTATTTTTAGAGCTAAGTATGTTATGCATTAGGCTTTCTTGTTAAGAATATAGAACCCATTCTTAACAGCCTTGCTCATCCTTGGCCACCGGTCTAGTAGAGGCGAAATAAGTTATCAAACGAGAAGGTGTACAATGAGAGGGTGGTGTAAGGCACGAGAAAATGGGAACAAGGAATGGTGGGAGTGATCAAGGGGGAATGTCCTGTGAGGATAAGTTCTAATGATGTGGTGCAAGTGCACCTGGCTCTTTATGCCCTCGATCCATCTGTGATCGCCTCATTCGGGGAAGGTGAGGAAATGTCATGCTCCTCAGGACCCAGCCTTCCTACCTCCCATGGCCTCCAGTCCTATAACTAGACTAAGATCCACATGTCCCAGAGGACAACGGTAAGGCCCCCAACAGAAGTGAATGGCTTACACATCTAAAGCATTGCACAATATTGTTATTCAGTACTGACATGTAGATTTTAAGGGTATCGACCAAGGAGGATGAAATATAAATCTGGATCAGGCTAAACTGGGCAATATGGGAATGCTTTTACAAGATTCTGGATTTAATGTTCTAGCTTTCACAGCTGGGATGGCTTTAATAGTTGGTGTTGTTTATTGACTGAAACTTGGATTCAGTGGTGACCTATATTCAATGAGGTCAGGATGTCACAAGTTCCATGGCATAGTATAGAGAAAAGCTTAGAGAAATGGGAATAAAGAAGTAGATTTTATTATGTGGGTCCCATTTACCTTCACCTTTACTACGTCCCCAGTTGGGCTCAAACGACAACTCACTAAGGAATTGAGAACCAGTGGCCTAAGAATGGAAATTCCAGAATACTTAATCATGCTCACGTGGAACCTGTACATAGACCAAGAGGCAGTCATTCGAACAGAACAAGGGGGTAATGAGTGGTTTAAAATCAAGAGAGGAGTGCTTCAGGGTTGTATCCTTTCACTATACTTATTTAATCTGTATGCTGAGCAAATAATTCGAGAAGCTGGACTATATGAAGAAGAATGTGGCATCAGTATTGGAAGATGACTCATTAACAACCTGTGATATGCAGATGACACAACCTTGCTTGCTGAAAGTGAAGAGAATTTGAAGCACTTATTGATGAAGATCAAAGACCACAGCCTTCACTATGGATTACACCTCAACATAAAGAAAACAGAAATCCTCACAACTGGACCAAGAAGCAACATCACGATAAGCAGAGAAAAGATTGAAATTGTCAAGGATTTCATTTTGCTGGATCCACATCAATACCCATGGAAGCAGCAGTCAGGAAATCAAATGATATACTACATTGGGCAAATCTGCTGCAAAAACTAAAGTGTAAAAAAGCAAAGATGTCAGTTTGAGGTCTAAGGTGTGCCTGGCCCAAGCCATGATATTTTCAATGGCCTCATATGCATATGAAAGCTAGACAATGAATTAGGAAGGCCAAAGAAGAATTGTTGCCTTTGAATTATGGTATTGGCAAAGAATATTGAATATACCATGGACTTCCAGAAGAATGAACAAGCCAGCCTTGGAAGAAGTACAGCCAGAATGCTCCTTGGAAGCAAGGATGGCGAGACTTCATCTCACATACATGGACCAGCCCCTGGAGAAGGATACCATGCCTGGTAAAGTAGAGGGTCAGTGAAAAAGAGGAAGACCCTGGATGAGATGGATTGACACAGTGGCTGTAACAATGAGCTCAAGCATAACAACGATCATGAGGATGGTACAGGACTCAGTAGTGTTTCATTCTATTGTACATAGAGTCACTATGTGTTCGAGCTGACTTGAAGGTAAAAAAAAAAGTGCTTAACAACAATCCTTGGAAAGTTCTACCATATTATCCTCTGTAAGTGGGGGTGAAAGGAGACATGCTGTTATTGAAATGGACTCCCTGACCTGATTTAACAGGAATGATGAAATCCCAGAGTGACTGAGCCAGAGAGCAGCAGTTAACCATCAGAAACAATGGAGACACAATGACTATAATGATATGCAGGGACAGTGCGGTGGTGTTTTCTGCTGCAGTAAACTATGGTGATAGCTGATTGATTAAGTGTTTCTTATGGATGAAATTTCTTATTGAGTCACTGGGTGGTACAAATATTTAATGTGTTTGACTGCTACTGAAAGGTTGGAAGTTTGAGTCCACCCAGAGGCCCCTTGGAAGAAAGTTCGGTGATCTACTTTTGAAAGACTCAGCCATTGAAAACCCTGTGGAGCACAGTTCTACTCTAACAAACATGGGGGCACCATGAATCAAAGTAGACTCAGTGGCAAGTGGAAGAGGATGGAGTGGGTTGACTTCAAAGGGACATGTGGGACTTTTGGGCATGAGAGAACTCTTCTATATCTTGATTGTGGTGGTGGTTACATGGTTGAGCACGTTTGTCAAAATGCTCAGCACTGTACACTAAGACAGGTATATTTTACTGTATGTAAATTATGCCTTCATTTTAAAAGTGAAAAAGACGTAAACTGTAATTTCCAGGGCAACCACTTGCATAGCTGGCAACTTTGCTTTGTGCCTTCCAGGGTACAAATGTCATGCTTCTTCCACTCCTCTGGAAAGTCCACCTGTAGAAAATCACCTGTGAGAAATGAAGGTGTGATTCAGTATTTTCTCTTTATTGTCAGTGCAGTTCAGCCATGCCTGCATCAGGGAGCGTCTCGGCAAGAATCACATGGTGCAATAGCACACCCAACAAGGTAATTTGAGGAGGGTTTGGGAAAACCAATAGCAGATAGGGCAGGACTCCACCCCAGGCCTGAAGGGCAAGGGCAGGGAGGGCTTGTGGAACCCAGAGATGGTTGGGAGACAGCAGCCCGAGAAGAGGTGTGGTCTTCATTAAAGGGTTGTAGGCAAACCAGGAAGACCTGTGGGGTGGGCACCCAGGGGATTAATACTCAGACCTTACTCTCCTTTCATCTTCCACTTTCCCTCTCATACAGGAAGGTGAGGGTCAAGGGGACCTGTTGATGTAGGCCATGAAGGTTGACTCCTAGATCGTCACAGAGGCTGGGAGAAAGATAGGGAGGGGTTACTGTGCATATATCACCTATTACAGCAAGCAGGAGATCCTTGAGCTTCTAGAACTCTGTAGAACTCTTTTTTTCCTAACACACATGCAGAGATGTCTATCTCACTGGGACATCTTAATGTGAAAATGTCGAGGAAAAAAGGCAGAAACCTACTGTTTCCAGGAGCAGAAGGGGGTTTCTGCCTCAGTCTGGTAGCATGAAAAAAATCACTGTGTTCCCATCTTAGAAAAAAACAAAAATCAAATAAGAAACATTCTAATGTCCTGTCTAAATGTTTTAAAATACATTCTGAGAAGATAGGATTTTTTTTTCCCAATTTAAGCCAAGGACAGAAGCATGTATTCCGCTGAGATGGCAACTCAGGAGCTGTTCCCAACCATTTGGAGTAAACAGAAATTCTCCTCAGTTTGGAGGAAAATCAACAAGGGGCTTATATAGTCTCCAGCATCCTGAGGTTGTTTAACTTCTTTTTTCCTTCTACTTGGCAAGGAGGTGGAAGGGAAGATGGAGAGAGAGAAGGACCAGGGAGGACAGCTGAGGCTCTTCGGATTAGCATTCAGCTGCCCTTGAGTCCTCCTACCAGAAAGAAGGTCATCCTCAAAAGCACTCTCAAAATGGCACCCAGTACCCAATAGAAGCTTAACTGATATTTGTTGAATGATGACAGGGAAAACAAAGACTATAAATTTTATTTTAAATGGTACAAATCTTGCATATCTGTGACTTCTTTGATGGTCCAGATCGCTGAAGTTATCACCCTCTTCTGTTTAAAATCCTTCAGTGACTTCAAGAAAAGCCGATCATTCCACCAAGGCAAACCCAGCTCCTGATAATCTGACCCTGCCTGCCTTCAGTCCCATCTAAATGCACTCTCACCATCTTTCTACAGTCTAGTCATTCTCAGCTATTTGCTGTTCCACTGCCTGGCAGCCATGTTCTTCCCTGTGCCATATTCTGCTGAAGTAGCCATGTTCTGCTGGGGTGGCCACTTTCTGTTGAGGTGGCCATGTTCTGCTCATGTGGCCATATTCTGCTCAAGCAGCCATATTCTGCTGAGGCCATGTTCTGCTGTGATGGGCTGTGTTCTGCTCCAGTGGCTATGTTCTACTATGAGGCCATATTCTGTTCTGAGACCATATTCTGTTCTAGTGGCCATGTTACCTTAGGCCTCCAGACCTTTGCACATGGTGCTTCCTCTGGCTGGGATCTTGCCCCCTCTGTGATTCCTGCTCTTATTTACTCCAAAACACCCAACTCCATCCTGCATCCTTCCATTTTGTACCCTGTGCCTAGGGTCCTCTTGACTCTGCCCCACCAGGCTAAGCCCTGGATGGAAGTAGTCACTGTTTCTAAGTCACCTTAAAAGTAGGTGCTCAATCAGTGCTTGTTGAATTGTTGTATTTGTAAATATCACCTCTTCCAAGGAAAAAGTGATTCTAGCAATAAGGAAGTCATGCATCATTTGAGCAAAGGGTGGAGTAGTACATGACTTACTGGATTTAAACAGGAAAACACACTCACACACAAGTAAAAGTTTATAAGGCACAAAACTTTTTTTTTTATTATACCTTAGATAAGGGTTTACTGAACAAACTAGCTTCTTATTAAACAATTAGAACACATATTGTCTTGTGATATTGGTTACCAACCCCACGACATGTCAACACTCTCCCTTCTTGACCTTGGGTTCCCTATTACCAGCTTTCCTGTCCCCTTCTGCTTTCTAGTCCTTGTCCCTGGGCTGGTGTGCCCCTTTAGTCTCGATTTGTTTTATGGGACTGTCCACTCTTTGGCTGAAGGAAGAACCTCAGGAATGACTTCATTACTGAGCTAAGAGGATGTCCGGGGGCCATACTCTTGGGGCTTCTCCAGTCTCTGGGGGGAGACCAGTGGAGTATCGTGGATGGCGGCTCACAAGCTTTTAAGATCCCAGACGCTACTCACCAAAGTAGAATGTAGAACATTTTCTTCGTAAACTCTGTTATGCCAATTGAGCTAGATGTTCCCCGAGGCCATGGTCCCCACAGCCCTCAGCCCAGGAATTCGGCTGTGTCTATGGAGCTTCCATGATAAGGCACTAAATTTCTATTTTCAAATTTTATATGGAGCAAGTGTAAATTTCACCACCATTAGACAAAAGGAAATATGAATCTTGGAGTCCATGCTTATCATGTAACCTTAAACTTAATGAAGGTGTAAATAAAGGAGCCTGATGAAGGTGGTACAATGGAACTGAGTCAGCAGTGCACAGGCACTTTGAATAATGAAATATAAGTACAGTCTTGGCAGGGCTGTGCCACCATTTCCAGACAGCTGGTCTGCTCTTTACTGACTTTGCACTGTGTGACTGGCTTTTTCCATTTTGCTACTAACTGCTCGCCTCTCTGCCCCCCAGCCCAGCCTAACATGGATTCTCTGATCTGTGCTCCCTGTACCCATAAATCCCTCCATCATAGCTTAGGTAACCCATTTCATCTGCCCCTGGATTGTTATCTCCAAGGTCTAGTCCAGTGCAATAAATGTAATTTTTTTTAATTTTACTTATTTTGTTGTCGTTAAGCACACACACAGCAGTGACACTGATTACATTCTTCAAGTTGTGCAACCATTCTCATCCCCCTTTTTGGAGATGTTCCTCCCCATTAACATAAACTTACTGTGCCCTAACTTTCCTGTGATAGTCAGGGTCCAGTGTCAAGTTGGCTGGGACATAATTTTCAGTGGTTTGGCAATTATGTAATGATGTAATCAACTCTATGATGAGATCTGCTATGAGCAGCCAATCAGTTGAAAGGGAATTTCCTTTGGGGTGTGGCCTGACTCCAGTATACAAATGGATGTTTCAGCAAGGCTCTTGTTCTGGATCCTGCATCCAGCTTCTCATCTTCTGACCTCTGTTCTTGGGACTTGAGCTCGCAACTTACCAGCTGATCTATAAATTTCACTGGTTTTGCTTCTCTAGAGAACCCAGCCTAAGACAGTTCCTATCTAACCTTTCAAGTTGCTGTTGTCAATTTTTTCCCACATAGATAGTTCCTAAAAGAGCATAATTCTCAAGGCAGACATTTTTAATTGTGAAGCTAAACTATTGTTAGGTTTTAAGAAGACTTTAGGGGATATTTTTGGTTTAAGGCTTAAAGATTATCTCAGGGCACTGAATGAAATGAAGAAACAAATGGAAAAAGATAAAAGAAGAATGAATTCATTGGTTCTAAATCATTCGTTGCTCAGTTTTCATTGATATCCATCCCAAACTATTCTTTCTACTTATGCCATTCAGGCTTGAAATCCTGGAATTTTCCTCATGGTAAAAAGTGTGGGGTGATGAGTATACAGGCTAAAAGTATGGATTCTGAAATCAACCATCTGAGGTTTGACTTCCTGCTCCACCGCTTCTTACCAGCTGTGTAATCTTGGTTAAACTCTCTCAGACTCAGTTTTCTCATCAGCAAGACTGGAATATTAATACGACTTACCTCAGGAGGTCATGGTTCCCAAATTGTGTGCCAGGGCACCTCAGGGTACCACATTGAACTCATAACAGTGCCATGGGATATTTTAAAATTCAAAGAAAACACAGAAACATCTATCAAATAACACATGAACTACTACTTTTGGGCTGATTGGACAACTACTGAAAATCATTTGGTATTGCTTTTGGCCTAAGGGTACCGGGAAAAATTTACTGAGATGCTAAGGGCATTGTAAACTGAGAAGGGTTGGGAACCCATGTCATGGCGATGTTGAGAAGATTCAGTGAGATGGTACATAACAAGTTTGTCAAGTGATCCAAAAATGTTAGCTATAATTATTATTACCCTCATCCCCTGGGCCAGTTTCATCATGAAATTTTATATAATAGTTATAAGTTATATATAACAATTTTATCATGGAATCTTATATTATAGCCCTGGTAGCACAGTGGTTAAGAGCTTGGCTGCTAACCAAAAGGTCAGCACTTCAAATCCACCAACCCCTCCTTGGAAACCCTATGGGACGGTTCTACTCTGTCCCATAGTGTAGCTATGAGTCAGAATTGACTTGATGGCAGTGGGTTTGGTTTTTGTTTTTGTTTTACTGTTCACATAAACCACAATTTAAAATATGAGCAAACTAAGAATTAAGCAACAAAATATTCTACAGTAATTCAAATTCCTATATTCTCCCCAAATTACGAATTGATTGAAATGATTTAAAAAAAAAAAAAAAAAAAAAAACCTCAAGGAAAAAGAGAAAAACCTACATGGGAAAAATCAGGCACTGAAATTCCTTAGGGGTATTTCTTCTAGGAAATGAAACCCACAGACATTACCAGATTTTCACTGGGCACAAACCACCAGAAGAGAGTAAACACCCCTTGAGCTTTCTACGCTGGAAATTTACAGCAAAAATAGGCTTAGTAGAGTGAAAGGTAATCTCTGGAAATACAGCTTTTTAAACAGTGTTTTGAATAACTCATTGATTTTCCTTAATAAAAGTCAATTACTCTGCTTCTGGAAAACTAAATGTCCTAGAAACAATTCATTCTGTTAAATTTATGCCATTTTTTTTGTTTGTTTGTTGAATTTGTTTTGTCTTGTTTTTTAATGGAAGTCTTGTTTGTTTGTTTCCAAGGTATCCATCATTACATTCATTACCATTTTTAAACCAAATGCCAAGGCTCTTGGTTAGTGATTAATGATACACAAATGTTACGTATTTAAGTGGGAGTTGCCATGTCATTTTTACCACAAGCTTCCCAAAGAATCACTAAGGCCAGAAATAAGCCCTTGGTTTAAGGCCCAAACACGAAACAATACATGCTGACTTTTTTCTTCTGAAAAAATTTCAAACACTGCATTCTTGAGTCCTTTTTTTTTTTTTTTTGAATTGAAAGACTAACCCGTATGTTAAGTTACCCCCGAGTCCAGAGTGTATTCAGAGCCCCTGAGATATCTCCGACAGGAGTGGAATAAACTGGCCACTAACATTTACAGGATGCTGGTGACTCACTTGGGTCTTCTGGCTGCTGGGTCTCTTTTGTGAGTTGTGTTCAGGGAGGCCTCTTCCTGTCTCGTCCAACACTAGTTATTGCATCAAGAGCACCATAAAATATCAGAATAAAAGCTCTAGATTCAGGCTGAATCTAAATCAACCTTAAATGGCTGGTTTATGCTTCTAAATGTTCAAACACAGAAGACAACTTGTTCTTGTATGATAAAATATGATCATAGTGAATAGTGAAAACACCAAGGAATTCAGCAAGGTTTCCATCTAAAAAACCTCTCTATCCCACCTTTATGAGACTGAGGGAGGCAAGCATGGTTATCTCTTTGTTAGGAAAGGGCTCCATAGAGTCACAAATAGATACTGAGACTCCAGTACCCCGTTACCCTGAATTATAGTCCTGGAGCCAGTTCTAAATTTGTAGCCTCTTATAAAAACTTTGGAAGTCATAGACATTGTGCGTGGAACTTTGATATCTTTGCTTAGTGGCTTGTATCAGTAGAATGTAAGGATTTTGAGAGTGGGTATGGTGTCCTTCTTGCTCACTGCTGTATCTCCAGTGTCTGAGTAGGATCAGGTCCATTGTTGGTGGTGTTGTTGTTGTCGTTGGACTCAAATCGACCGTATGTGACAAAGTAGAACTGCCCGACAGGGTTTTCTAGGCTGTCATCTTTAAGAGAGATAACCAGGTATTTCTTCCTCAGAGTCCCTGAATGGATTTGAGCCCCCAACCTTTCTGTCAGTAGCTTAACCTTTGCATCACCAGGGCTCCTTATCAGGCCCATAGTGAATGCTTAGTAAATAGTGGTTAAATCAATGAACCAAAGTGTTATTTTAAAGCACATTCTTAGTCATCCATCTAATCCCACATGCACTGCCTCACTCAGTCTTTACAACGTTTAGTATCATCTCCATTGTACAGATGATAAGGCTAAGGTTCAAGAAGGCAAGCAGGTGACCCTAGATCACACAGGTAGCAGCCCAAAGCTCAAGGATGGAGCCTGCCATGTGGCAAGTGCTCATGAACACTTTGTTGAAATGAGCCAAACCTCCCCCACAGGCCCACATATCTGGTACCATTGTTTCTGCCCATTGGTTTGGATCTAAAGCTCAAAGAAGTCTGTACCCAGAGGCAGAGCAAATGGGAGCAGGAATATGGTGAGGTGAGTGGTGGAGGGGCAGCCTTCCCCAATGTGATTGGGAATTGGGAGACAAAACTTCCCAACTACTTTGCTATGTAACGTGTTATCTTTTTTGGAAAATGGCAGAATTGAGCCAGATTTTGACAGGTTGTCCCCAGAAGCTGAGGTTTCACCATCTCAGAACAAGGTTGGTACCCCTTTCCCAAAGGTTAGTACTGCTTTCCCAAAGGTTGGCACCCCTTTCGCAAAGTACTGGAGACAAAGTCTCACCATCCTCGGTTCTGAGGGGCATTCTGGGTGTATTTTGGACATTTTATCAGGAGAGACCAGTCCGTGGAGAAAGACATCATATTTGGTAAAATAGAGGGTCGACAGAAAAGAGGAAGACCCTCAACGAGCTGGATTGACACAGTGGCTGCAACCATGGGTTCAAACATAGCAACAATTTTGAGGATGGCACAAGACCAGAAAGGGTTTCATTCTGTTGTGCATGTGGTTGTTATGAGTCAAAAACTACTCAACGGCACTTAACAACAACAACATCGCTTTCCAGATGTCCACTTAGGGTCTAAGGGAAGAAACACAGGAGGGTCTCCTAGCAAATTTCCCAAATCCCAGATGAACTGTCTTCTGCCATGTGGGAACTGCAAAGACCCCACCTTTACCCTTCTTCCTTGGAGCCCAGACAGGACTCACATCTGAGTGGTCACTTCCACTCCTTCCCCCAAGCCTCACCCTAAACTGTTTGGTACCCTCTGGCCATTCAACCTCCCAATCCTTGATTACAAAGCTCATTTTTTTCCAGACCATCTTATGGGATTTGTGTGCTATGGAACACCCCTTGGAAAACTTGGTAATCTTTATTCTAATGGCCAGAGGAAGCGAACATGGTGCTTTGACATCACATAGCTAAGCATATACTTGGCGGAGGAAACCTGTGACTTGTTTCTGCCAGTCTCTCCATGGTGGGTTCTTTACATTTACAAGTAACAACATTCAGGTAATAATGTTCCTTAGGTGGTAGGAATCTGGCCTGTCACATCACCAGTATGGAAGCTCAGGCCCAAAGTGAGGAAGTAGCTTCTCAAGATCATGCAGCAAATAAGCCACGGAGTGAAAATCGTATTTTTCTCCTTAAGCACCACACCCTCTGTTTGCCTGGGCAAATCCCACGCTCATTTGGAAGAACGACGATGCCACAGAAAAGCACGTGCATCTGCAGCTATGTCGACTTTGCTCTGGAGGTGATAGCTCATTCTTTAAAATTCTTTTGTTACTATTGTATTAAGGTATACCAGCCACTTTTTATTCCTCTGGACCTCACAGGTAAAGTGTAATTCTGTTCTAATGCATTTAGCCTCAAGGTGGGTCCTTTTTGAAACGTGTGAAGCTCAGCAGACTGGAGTTGGAGCCTCATTGTTGTGTAGGCTGAGCATTCTATTAGGTGATGCCTCTTTTTTTCACTTTTATTTCTGTGAGATAAGGCTTACATGCATAATTATGGCTTTCCTATGTGATAGTTAGGGAGTCCTGATGGGTTTGTTTTGGTTTTCCTGTGTCATATTTGGAAAACCAGAGGTTCCCCATGTAGCCTAATTGAAAGGTGCCTGCAATAATTCTCTAGTTTTCACTGGCGTATCGTCAGACCACAGATCGGTGGTGCTACAGTGCCGCTTGCCTTATTAGAGTCTTGCCTTACCAGGTCATGTTTCTCAAAATCTGTATCACCAACCAAAAATTTAAACACACTCAATTAGTAAGCACGCATTTCAATTCTGAAAAGACATGCCAGGGGCGGGGGGGCGGGGGGGAGCAGAATAAGGAGAAAATATGTAGTAATAAAAGGGTTAATTATAGCTAGTTCCCCAGTTACACATGTTCTAACCACCAGGCTTCATGAGTAGACATACTTTACACACATAGAAGAATCTTCTGACCCCTGATCTATGTGCACAGACATGGAAGAGGGATTTGAGCTGTCAGGGAGGGCCCAGAGAGGACTTGAGGGTATTTTAAGCGTGCAAACTCAAAACCTGTTTCTTCGACAAGAAACACAGCTTTCTTTTCAAATAAAAAGTGATCCAGATGATATTTTATTTAACAGATGGAGGAAAATGAAGCCAGCCTTAGCGAGAGAAAAACAACTCCCAGAAATCAAAATCAGACAGCTATGCCTGCCCTGGTTGCCCTGGAGAGGGGGTACCCAAGCCTGGGGCTGCAGAGGCTGCTATCACGGATAGAAGTGATTTTCCAACAATATATCCAGTACATCTGTGAGGGCCTTGGTCTTATTGCCATTCCACTGTGAAATTAAAATGCAATTTTCCTTTGAAGTCCAGGGTTATTTTATTATTATTATTATTTAAGATTTCAGTCTAAGGTCAGAAAACGAGATACAAGGAATTCACAAACAGGCACACATTAGCTTTGGCAAAATTCCATCGTCCGCATCCCATTTTAAACTGTCCTAAGGCCCAGATGGTTTACAGCTTGACCCAGCTTAAGCTGGCAAGCACTCCAGGGATTTGGCTTTCAGACTTCTCTTGAAATGGAGGTATTTTACACAATAAGCCAATCAAAACTGGAGAAAATGAAGCACCCGGACTGTCTTCAAGTGATATTTTATAAAACTATTTCAGGAATACAAGCACAACAAAAGACACACAGGAGCCAAATGTATAAATCAGTTAAGACTGTTTCAAATTCCAATAATGTCAGCAGTATGCTGTTGATTCAATGCAGTGTGGATTCTTAAAAAATTCTCAAACTTGTGTTTTTCTCTTCAAACGCTTATGGTCATGTATCAGTTATAGTCCTATGAGGAATTTGAGCAGGGCAAGTTTAGTATGAAGAATTATTAACTAAAACAGGAGATTGGAGTAATAAGGGGTTGACTAGTAAAAAGTGAAGAGAACTCTGAAGAATACTGGAGTAGCAGATATAAGGAACAGCCACTTACCCCAAGACTGAGATAGAGCACCCAAGGGAGAGTTCTTTCTCACAAGGGCTGAGATCCAGATCATGTAGGAAAGGGCACAGCCACAGAGAAGTTGCTATAGTGCCACACCAATAGAACTTTCTAGATCCACCCTCTAGATCTTGTTGGAAACGTGGCATCTAGAGTACCAGGTGAAGCTGTCCATGGGGAGGTGTCTCCATGGAGGCACTCTGCTACAAAACCACAGAGATGGAGGTGCTAGGGGAAGCTTCTGGCTGCCATGCACTCAATGAGCTGGGCCCTGGAAAAGTCACCAAGCTACAAAAGTCCTAGCTTGGAATCCCCCAACATTGCAGAAGTAGGGATGCTAGAAAAGCCATATGTGCTGCAGGAGGTTGGCACTGGATAAACACATGTGTTACAGGAGCCTAGTGCTGGAGGAGCTGCTCATGAAACAGGAGACACTGGGCATGCTACATGTGCTAGAAAAAGTTGAACTTTGAAGAAGCCACCTGCAAGACACGCACATTACAGGAGCCCACCAAGAGGACACTCTAGAACCAGGAAGGAAAAACCCTCTCTCCTGAAATGTCTATTGGGTGGTCTCTACTGGCAAATAATGTGTCAGCTGGCAAAGGAAAAATATTTAAAATGCCCATCTCTATTTTGGCAGAACAATGAAGGGTAAATTTGGAGCTGGGAGACAATAAATTGATAGCTGGTACAGTCCACCCCTTGGCCACTCAGCTTTCATAGCCACCCTTGTACACACATTTGAGCTCCTGTGCAACAACAAAACAGCTCTATTTCAATCTAACAAGATACAGCTACTTGTCTTGCAGGTGAAGAGATTCTTACACTTTCTCCAAGATGAGGAGACACACAGTCCCAACAGTCATTATATCAATCATTAGCTATATTAATTATTTCTCAAATTCAATCACAGTCTCACTAAATATGTTGTTGCATAAAGTATAACAACTTGTATATAAAATTAAACAAAAAGGAGAGAGAACACAATGATTAACGTATAATAAACAAATAGAAACTATGCAAACCTTATTTCTGGGAACAATTCCATATACAGTTCCCCTTTCTGTAGTTCGTCATGAGGTCATATAGATATCTAATGGCTTCCTTTTTCCATGACTTATTCTGTTTCACTTACCCTCAGCCAGAACCTCAGCTGCAGTAGAGAAGGCCAAACCTTCATTTCCAAAAGGTCTGAGTCCTTGGTCATTCTGCCTTTTGGGGGGTTTGCTTTAGTTTTCCATTGTTGTTCTTGTTAGTTGCTTCAGGATCAATTCCAACTCCCCATGTACGCAGAGTAGAACTGCTCCACAGAATTTTCAAGTTTGTGACATCTCAGAAGCAGATCACCAGGCTTGTCTTACAAGGTGCTTCTCAGTGGGTTCAAATCACCAAACTTTCAACTAGTAGCTGAGTGCTTAACAATTTCCAGTACTTCCATGGAAGTGCTAAGAGTCACTCAGAATCTCCTGGACTAAAGACATAATCCTCCTTTGTGTAGCAGTACTGCAATCTCCCCTTGGTAACAGATGGGTCATACTAGCCAGTAAGGTAATTTTTTTTTTTTTTTGGCTCTTGGTTCAGTGGCGTAAGAACACCATAATGACCAAGTGGATGTCTCATCTTCCATTTGAATGGGACCATAGTTGTGCCCCTTGCTGGAAGCACTGGAGCTGTTTTGTTGTTGCACAGGAGCTCAAATGTGTGTACAAGGGTGGCTATGAAAGCTGAGTGGCCAAGGGGTGGACTGTACCAGCTATCAATTTATTGTCTCCCAGCTCCAAATTTACCCTTCATTGTTCTGCCAAAATAGAGGTGGGCACTTTAAATATCTTTCCTTTGCCAGCTGAATAAGATCTCCAAGCCAGCAGAGCTCAAACTTGCCAGGACAGAAAGCAAAAATTCTACAAGTGGCTTACTAGGTGTAATAGTGAGAGGAATCACTCCAACTCCTTGATTGTTGGAATTCTGGCTATCATGGTCTCTGAGTCAGAGCATATAGTGCATCCTGTAGAACAGAGTCCTGCCTTTAAATAAAATTTAATGAACTATTTTAGGAATGCAAGCAGAACAAAAGACACATGGGAGCCAAATACATAAACCAATTAAGAATATGTTTCAAGTTACAATAATGGGAGCAGAATTTAATTTATTCAATGCTGATTTTTTCAAAATTTCAAACATAAAGGGAGAAGTGGAAAGGACATATATGCCAGGCCCTGTGCTTGGCACTGCATTTATTACCCTTTTTTTTTTTTAATTTTTATTGTGCTTTAAGTGAAAGTTTACAAATCAAATCAGACTCTCATACAAAAATTTATAAACACCCTGCTATATACTCCTAGTTGATCTCCCCCTAAAGAGACAGCACACTCCTTCCCTCCACTCTCTCTTTTCGTGTTCATTCGACCAGCTCCTCACCCCCTCTACCCTCTCATCTCCCCTTCAGACAGGAGATGCCAACATAGTCTCATGTGTCTACTTGATCCAAGAAGCTCATTTTTCCCCAGTATCATTTTCTATCCCATAGTCCAGTCCAATCCCTGTCTGAAGAGCTGGCTTTGGGAATAGTTCCTGTCTTGGGCCAACAGAAGGTCTGGGGACCATGACCTCTAGGGTCCTTCAAGTCTCAGTCAGACCATTAAGACTGGTCTTTTTATGAGAATTTGGGGTCTGCATCCCACTGTTGCCCTGCTCCCTCACGGGCTCTCTCTTGAGTTCCCTGTCAGAGCAGTCTTAGGTTGTAGCTGGGCACCATCTAGTTCTTCTGGTCTCAGACTAATGTAGTCTCTGCGTTATGTGGCCCTTTCTGCCTCTTGGGCTCAAAATTACCTTGTGTCTTTGGTGTTCTTCATTCTCCTTTGCTCCAGGTAGGTTGAGACCAATTGATGCTTCTCAGATGGCCACTTGCTAGCATTTAAGACCTCAGACACCACTCTCCAAAGTGGGATGAAGGATGTTTTCTTAATAGATTATATTATGCCAATTGACTTAGGTGTCCCCTGAAAGCACGGTCCCAAAACCCCTGCCCCTGCTATGCTGGCCTTTGAAGCATTCAGTTTATTCAGGAAACTTCATTGTTTTTGGTTTAGTCCAGTTGTGCTGACCTGTTCTGTATTGTGTGTTGTCTTTCCCTTCACCTAAAATAGTTCTTATCTACTATCTAATTAGTGAAAACCCTCTCCCTCCCTCCCTCCCTGCCTCCCCCATCTCGTAACCATCAAAGAATATTTTCTTCTCTGTTTAAACTATTTCTTGGTTGGTTGTTGATACAATATTTGTCCTTTTGCAACTGACTAATTTCACTTACCATAATGCCTTCCAGATTCTTCCATGTTATGAAATGTTTCACGGATTCATCAATGTTCTTTATCAATGCATAATATTCCATTGTGTGAATATACCATAATTTATTTATCCATTCATCCGTTGATGGGCATCTTGGTTGCTTCCATCTTTTTGCTATTGTAAACAGTGCTGCAGTGAACATGGGTGTGCATATATCTGTTTGTGTAAAGGCTCTTATTTCTCTGGGATATATTCTGAGGAGTGGGATTGCTGGATCGTATGGTAGTTCTAGTTTCTTAAAAAAAAAGTTTGTTTTTTTTTTTTTTTTGGGAGCACCAAATCTATTTCCAAAGTGGTTTACCATTTTACATTCCCACCAGCAGTGTATAAATGTTCCAATCTCTCCACAACCTTTCCAACATTTATTATTTTGTATTTTTTGGATTAATGCCAGCCTCGTTGGAGTGAGATGTGATCTCATTGTCGTTTTGATTTGCATTTCTTTAATGGCTAATGATCACGAGCATTTCCTCATGTATCTATTAGCTACCTGAATGTCTTATTTAGTGAGGTGTTTGTTCATATCCTTTGCCCATTTTTTAATTGGGTTATTTGTCTTTGTGTGGTTGAGTTTTTGCAGTATCATGTAGATTTTAGAGATCAGGTGCTGATCGGAAATGTCATCAGTAAAAACTTTTTCCCAGTCTGTAGGTAATCTTTTTACTCTATTGGTGAAGTCTTTGAATGAGCATAGGTATTTGATTTTTAGGAGCTCCCAGTTATCTAATTTTTCTTCTGCATTGCTGGTAATGTTTCGTATACTGTTTATGCCATGTATTAGAGCTCCTAATGTTGTCCCTATTTTTTCTTCCATGATCTTTATCGTTTTAGGTTTTATATTTAGGACTTTGATCCATTTTGAGTTAGTTTTCATGCATGGAGTGAGGTATGGGTCTTGTTTCATTTTTTTGTTGATGGATATCCAGTTATGCCAGCATCATTTGTTAAAAAGACTGTCTTTTCCCCATTTAACTGATTTGGGGCCTTTGTCAAATATCAGTTGCTCATATGTGGATGGATTTATGTCTAGGTTCTCAATTCTGTTCCACTGGCCTATGTATCTGTTGTTGTACCAATACCAGGCTGTTCTGACTACTGTGGCAGTATAATAGGTTCTAAATCAGGTAGAATGAGGCCTTCCACTTTGTTCTTTTTCAATAATGCTTTACTTATCCGGGGCCTCTTTCCCTTCCATACGAAGTTGGTGATTTGTTTCTCCATCTCATTAAAAAATTTCGTTGGAATTTGGATAGGAATTGCATTGTATCTGTAGATCACTTTTGGTAGAACAGACATTTTTATAATGTTAAGTCTTCCTATCCATGCGTAAGGTATATTTTTCCACTTAATGTAGGTCTCTTTTGGTTTCTTGCAGTAGTGTCTTGTAGTTTTCTATGTATAGGTCTTTTACAACTTTGGTAAGATATATTCCTAAGTATTTTATCTTGTTGGGGGCTACTGTAAATGGCATTGATTTGGTGATTTTCTCTTCGGTGTTCTTTTTGTAGGTGTAGAGGAATCCAACTGATTTTTGTATGTTTGTCTTGTATCCTGATACTCTGCTGAAAGCTTCTATTAGTTTCAGTAGTTTTCGTGAGGATTCTTTAGGATTTTCTGTGTATAAGATCATGTCATCTGCAAGCAGAGATACTTTTACTTCTTCCTTGCCAATCTGGATGCCACTTATTTCTCTATCTAGCGTAATTGCTCTGGTTAGGACCTCCAGCAAAATGTTGAATAAGAGTGGTGATAAACAGCATCCTTGTCTGATCCCCGATCTCAGAGGGAATGCTTTCAGACTCTCCATTTAGGATGATGTTGGCTGTTGGCTTTATGTAAATGCCCATTATTATGTTGAGGAAATTTCCTTCTATTCCTATTTTGCTGACAGTTTTTATCATGAATGGGTGTTGAACTTTGTCAAATGCTTTTTCTGTATCAGTTGATAAAATCATGTGGTTCTTGTCTTTTATTTGTATAATTGATTACATTAATTGTTTTTCTAATGTTGAACCATCCCTGCATACCTGGTATGAATCCCACTTGGTCATGTTGAATTATTTTTTTGATATGTTGTTGAATTCTCTTGGCTAGAATTTTGTTGAGGATTTTTGCATCTAAGTTCATGATGGATATAGGTCTGTAATTTTCTTTTTTGTGTGGTTGTTTTTTTAACCTGGTTTTGGTATCAGGGATATTCTGGCTTCATAGAATGAGTTTGAGATTACTCTGTCCTTTTCTATGCTCTGACTGAAATACCTTTAGTAGTAGTGGTGTTAACTCTTCTCTGAAAGTTTGGTAGAACTCTGCAGTGAAGTCATCCAGGCCAGGGTTTTTTTTTGTTGGGAGTTTTTTGATTACCTTTTCAATCTCTTCTTTTGTTATGGGTCTATTTAGTTGTTCTACCTCTGTTTGTGTTAGTTTAGGTAGGTAGTGTGTTTCCTAGAATTCATCCATTTCTTCTAGGTTTTCAAATTTGTTAGAGTACAATTTTTCGTAGTAATCTGATATGGTTCTTTTAATTTCAGTTGGGTCTGTTGTAATATCGCCCATCTCATTTCTTATTTGGGTTATTTACTTCCTCTCCTGTTTTTCTTTTATCAGTTTGGCCAATGGATTATCAATTTTGTTAATTTTTTCAAAGAACCAGCTTTGGTCTTGTTAACGCTTTCAATTGTTTTTCTGTTTTCTATTTCATTTAGTTCTGCTCTAATTTATATTATTTCCTTTCTTCTAGTGCCTGAGGGTTTCTTTTGTTGCTCTCTTTCTCTTTGTTCAAGCTGTAGGGATAATTCTTTGATTTTGGCCCATTCTTCTTTTTGGATGTGTGCATTTATTGAAATAAATTGACCTCTGAGCCCTGCCTTTGCTGTGTCCCAAAGGTTCTGATAGGAAGTGTTCTCATTCTCATTGGATTCTATGAATTTCTTTATTCCATCCTTAATGTCTTCTATAACCCAGTCTTTTTTGAGCAGGGTATTGTTCAGTTTCCAAATTTTTGATTTCTTTTGCCGGCTTTTTCTGTTTTTGATTTCTACTTTTATGGCCTTATGGTCAGAGAAGATGCTTTGTAATATTTCAATGTTTTGGATTCTGCTAAGGCTTGCTTTATGACCTAATATGTGGTCTATTCTAGAGAATGTTCCATATGCACTAGAAAAGAAAGTATACTTGTTTGCTGTTGAGTGGATTGTTCTGTATATGTCTATAAGGTCTAGTTTGTTGATTGTGGCATTTAGATCTTCTGTGTCTTTATTGAGCTTCTCTCTGGATGTCCTGTCCCTCACCGAAAGTGGTGTGTTGAAGTCTCCTACTATAATTGTGGAGCTGTCTATCTCACTTTTCAATGCTGTTAGATCTTGTTTTATGTATCTTGCAGCCCTGTCGTTGGGTGCATAAATATTTAATATGGTTATATCCTTCTGGTATATTGTCCCTTTAATCATCATATAGTGTCCTTCCTTATCCTTTCTGATGGATTTAACTTTAAAGTCTATTTTGTCAGAAATTAATATTGCCACTCCTGCTCTTTTTGGATTGTTGTTTGCTTGATATATATTTTTCCATTCTTTGAGTTTTAGTTTGTTTGTGTCTCTAAGTCTAAGATGTGTCTCTTGTGGGCAGCATATAGACGGATCGTGTTGTTTTATCCATTCTGCCATGCTCTGTCTCTTTATCAGTGCATTTAGTCCATTTATATTCAGTGTAATTATGGATAGGTGTGAGTTTAGTGCTGTCAGTTTGATGTCTTTTTTTGTGTGTCGTTGACAGTTTTTCTCACTTAATTTTTTGTGCTGAGTGGTTTATCTTTATATATTGTCTTTTCCTTTTGTTCGTTGCTGTTGATTTTGTTTCTACTGAGTCTCTATTTTTTTCTCATATTTTATTTTGATGAGTAGGATAGTTAGTCTCCTTTGTGATTACCTTGATATTTACCCCTATTTTTCTAAGTTTAAACCTAACTTTTATTTCTATCACCTTGTCTTCGTCTCCATATGAAAGATCTGTGAATACATCTCTTAGTCCCTCTTTATTATTTCAATGTTGTCTTCTTTTACATAATGACATCACTGTTACCCTGTTTTGAGTGTTTTTTAAATCTTGATTTAGTTTTTTTTAGTTTCCCTGTCTGGGTTAACATCTGAGTGCTCTGTCCAGTGTTCTAGTCTTGGGTTGATACCTGATATTATTGATTTTCTAACCAAAGAACTCCCTTTAGTATTTCTTGCAGTTTTCGTTTGGTTTTTACGAATTCCCTAAACTTCTGTTTATCTGGAAATGTCCTAATTTCACCTTCATATTGGAGAGACAGTTTTGCCGGATATATGATTCTTGGTTGACAATTTTTTTTCATTCAGTGCGTTATATAAGTCATCCCATTGCCTTCTTGCCTGCATGGTTTCTGGCGAGTAGTCTGAGCTTGTTATTATTGACTCTCCTTTGTAGGTGACTTTTCGTTTAACCCTAGCTGCTCTTAAAATTCTCTCTTTATCTTTGGTTTTGGCAAGTTTGATTATAATATGTCCTGGTGACTTTCTTTTAACGTCTACCTTATGTGGAGTTCAATGAGCATCTTGGATAGATATCTTCTCATCTTTCATGATATCAGGGATGTTTCCTGCCAAAAAATCTTCAACAATTCTCTCTGTTTTTTCTGTTACCCCTACCTGCTCTGATACCCCAATCACTTGTAGGTTATTTCTCTTGATAGAATCCCACATGATTCTTAAGTTTTCTTCACTTTTTAAAATTCTTTTATCTGATTTTTCTTCAGATGTATTGATGCCAAGTGCTTTATCTTCAAGGTCACTAATTCTGCCTTCCACTTGCTCAATTTTGCTCCTCTGACTTTCTATTGAGTTGTCTAATTCTGTAATTTTATTGTTAATCTTCTGAATTTCTGATTGCTGTCTCTCTACGGATTCTTGCAGCTTTTTAAATGTTTCATTACGTTCTTGAATAACCTTTTTAATTTCTTCAAGTGTTTTATCTGTGTGTTCCTTGGCTCGTTCTGCATATTGCCTGATCTCCTTCCTAATGTCATGAAGAGTTCTGTATATTAATCTTTTGTATTCTGCATCCGGTAATTCTAGGAAAGCACCTTCATCCAGAAGGCCCTTTGATTCTCTGTTTTGAGAGCTTGTTGAAGCGATCATGGTCTATTCCTTTATGTGATTTAATGTTGACTGTTGTCTCCAAGCCATCTATAAGTTATTGTATTAGTTTATTTTATGTTTGCTTACTGTATCCTAGTTTCTTGCTTTGTTTTGTTTTGATTTGCCCAAATGGGTCGCTTGAGTGAGCTAGCTTGATTATTTTTGCCTTTGGAGCTCTGAAGTCCTGTCAACAGATGGCTAGAGCTGTTAACAGGTATATGATATTATGAGCCCATTCACTTTTCTTGTGTGGATTCAGCTCGGGTGTCCAGGTAGCTGGTCATCAAGTGTGTGGTACAGTCTCTATTGTGCAGTCTTAGAGGGGCAGGGGTGTTTGGTGTAGGTAGCAGTATCTGGTTGCAGCAGGGGGTCACGCTCTGAACAAGGCAAGGGGCTGAGAACTGTCCCCTGCGTGTCTCTGAGGAAAGCGTGTCCCTGTTCCCTAGAGTGTACAGGTGGTCGGGTTCTGCAGATGGACCACAGGCACCCAATGCTTTTGGTTGTAAGGGCTGGGAGGTACCAGTTATCCTTGGATCCCTGTCGCAGGTGGCTGGGTGACCTGAGTGGAGCCACCAGTCCTTAGGCCCCTGATGTGAGTAGGTGTGGACCCTGTTTAATAGGCAAAATGGTGTCAAATATCAAACACCCACTTCTCCACCACACAGCTGAAACAGCTGCAGTCTGACAGCGAGGGTCTATTCTCCTGAAATAGGCCCACACAGGTCCATGCAGGGGAAAAAGGTATTCAAAGTCCACTGACCATGTATGCCTGGACAGGAGCCACTTCTGTCCTGAGCTCCCCTGGTTAGTGGAGTTGGCAAATTATCTTTTCCCCCCGATGTGAATTTATTCCTTCTTCAAGGCCAGTAGCATGGCTCAGGGTACTTAAATGGGCATATCTTAGGCCCAGGGAAATCAACAGCCACTAAAGCCAGCTTGGGGGCTGGGGGTGCAGTAAAATATACGCAAGCACTTAGCTTTTGCTGAGAGCTCCGTTCTTCTCTGGTTCCGGAGGTGTGAGTAGGCTGTGCAGCTGGCTGCTTCTCCTTGAGGAAACTGCGGCTAAAGACTACCACCTGTCTGCTACAGCTGCTCCTGGGAATGGGGCCTGAGGAATCCCAGGGATTCAGGTCTGGCAACACCTCTCTGCTTCTGAACTGCTTCTCTCTTCCCTGCCACTCAGTCTGTTTTCTGACTTTGTCTTTGATGTTCAGGGATGTTCAGGGCTCCTAGCTTGTCATAAATATAATTGTTTCAGATGATTTTTCGGGTCTTTGTTGTAAGAGGGATCACCAGAAGCATCTGGCTATCCCACCGTCTTGGACCCGCCTCCTCTACATTTATTATTTTACCGTCATTGTCCATCTGGCAGATGACATCTGTATTTTGCAGATGAAGACCAAAGGCTCTAAGATTAATTTGTTATTTCTGTAAGCATTATTTACGTCACAATTTGGATAAAAGAAAATAAGAGGGAATGGGGCCAAATTTTAATATACAGTTTTACAACTCCAGACTTCTGGAAAAAAAAAACAAACTATAATTCATGCAAGTGTTCCTGACAATCACGCCTGAATTGCCTTAGTTGGGAGAGGCTTGGTTAGCAGGGTTAGGGTAAAACAGATGCGGGGGAGGCTTCCACAGCCATAATGGACCCTTGAGGCATCTTGTTTCCCAGGTCTGGGGTTTCCCTGGAGGAAAGTGGTTTTCATTGTGTTTCCTTTAGAGGAAGTCGAAAAACAGGAGGCAAGAAAGAGAAAAAGAAGGAAGGAAGGGAAAGGAAGTGACAATTGCCATATGTGAGGTATGTTTATATACATTACTATGGAGACTCATCTCCATTTCGCAGATGAAGAAATATCTAAGAGATTGAGTCACCCTCTAGGAATGATAGAGCTATAACTCCACTTCAGTTCTATTGGGGACCAAAGTCCACTTTTGTTGGTTGGTTGGTTGACTGGCTGGCTGGCTGACTGGCTGGCTGGCTGGCTGGCTGGTTGGTTGGTGTATTGGTTGGTTAGATGATTGGTTCACTTGTTGGTTGGTTGGTTGGTTGACTGGCTGGCTGGCTGGCTGGCTGGTTGGTTGGTGTATTGGTTGGTTAGATGATTGGTTCACTTGTTGGTTGGTTGGTTGATTTTTCTACTTCACAACCCTCAAATCTGCACCGTACCCTACATGGGACTGTCCATATATGTAGCTCTGCACAGTTGGATCTTTCAGAACTGCTTTAAATAAAATAATTAAAAAATTTAAGACATAAGTTCAGAGACAAAGGGATGTTAAAGCACTAATTTCTGGTTTCATTTTCTGTGGAATTCAAGAGCAGGAAAAAAGAGGAAGAAATCAAAAGATTTCTCCAAAATAATGCTTTGAGAGCAATACCAAACCAAATCCATTGCCGTTAAGTCAATTCCAACTCGTAGCGGCTCTATAGGATAGAGTAGAACTGCCCCATAGGGCTTCCAAGAACCCACTGGTAGATTCAAACTGCCAAAGTTTTGGTTAGCAACCAAGCTCTTAACCACTGCATCATCAGGGCCCCTTGAGAGCAATAGAGGGTAGAAAAGTTGTGGTAGAAGGTGGAAACCTAACATGTTAGTTGAACCTCACTGAGGAAGAGTTAGTTTCCAATACCTGTCCTTAGTCTGTTCCACAATGATAAGCTTGGTCCTTTGTGTTTTATCAAATACCTACATTGAGCATCTACTCCCATTCTGTGCAAAGATCCTTTGAAGCTGTGGCCCCTGGAGACATCAGAGATAACTGGTGATTTACTTCTCCTCCATTGGACAAATATGAATATATGAATATGAACATGAAACAGCAAATGTAGAGGGGTCATTGGGAGAGCTGAAGGCCAAAGCAAAGCCACCAGCCTGTGTGTAATATCCTTTATACCCTCAGTGGATCAGCACTTCTAGTTAGGGATGAGAGTGAACAATGAAGAACCAGGGAACTCTTCTGTGGTCAAGAGGGTCTGGTATCTATTAGCACACACTTCTGGTTTTACAACTTATAAAAGAAGTCATTGTTGTGAACTGAAGGGCTGAACTAAATTCTTCTAAAATTCCTCCATTATACCTACTCGTGGAATCCACTGAACATAGTTCATATAATTCAATCGATAGTGAAAGTAGAAAAATGGAAAATACCCAACATCCCACAATAAGGGAATGTTCTGGTAAATTATGGTACCTAGTAAAGAATATTATACAGAAATAAAAACCATAATTTAAAAGTGTAATCTACATACCTTTATGTAGATGCTTTGCCCTCAGGGAAGTGGATTATAACTCCTAACGCATAAGTGTGGACTGCACATAGTGACTTCCTTCCAAAGAGTAGAGTATGGGAAGGGGGAAATGAGTAACTTTACAGTAGAGAAACCTGACAAGCACTACCTAGGCAAGGTGATCAAAGTCAACGTCGATGTGTTAAGTCATGTTGGTAGTATATATCTTTGATAAGATGTGATGAAATGAAATGATGAAAATGGACCTTTACCCCTGTGATCTTCCTCCCAAAACACATAACTCCAGTCTAATCAAGAGAAAATGTCAGATAAATCCCAGGTGAGGGACATTCTACCTCATACCCGACCAGTGCTTCTCAAAACTGTCAATATCATCAAAAAAAGGGAAGTCTGAGAAACTGTCACAGCCAAGGGGAGCCTAAGGAAACACGACGCAAATGGAACGTGAGATCCTGGATGGGTCCTGGGGGGAAGAGGGGAGAGACAACATAGGTAGAAACTGAGGAAATACAAATACAGCATGAATTTTTGTTAATAATAATGTAACAATACTAGGTCATTAAATGCCACAAATGTACCATACTAAGATGTTAATAGCAGATTAAGATGGATGTGGGGTAGACAGGAACGCCCTGTACTATCTTCACAACTTTTTTGTAAACCTAAAACCCGTCAAAAAAAAATTTTTTTTTTTTTTTTTTTTATAACCTATATAGCGTGTTTTATCAACCAGGGCTTCAAGGATGGTGATAACTCTTGTTTTTCAGATTAGTTGTTTGGCATTCCCGTACCCCTATTGTCAGGAAATCAGTTATTTCCCTTTTAAGCCTCCCACCCCCAAACTGACCAAGATTCTAGGACTCAACTTGGTCCCAAAGTGGCCAGCCTGTTCCAAACCCCTGGTGGAGTGATAGCTGGAAAGTCCATGTGTTCCAAGAATGTATTCCCTGCCATGACCCTGGCGCATCATCACCCCTTGGGTGCTGTCATTCCTCAGGGATCCTCTTGCTCACCCACACTCCTTCCTAGGCCACTGTGGGGATCCCTTCTTGGGCCCCAGGTTCAACTCTTAGTTCCCACTCACACCTTTGGCCATTGTTGCCCAAAGCCTAACACCAACCCAGATCGGTTGATTCCTGAGAGCTTCTGGCCACAGTCGCACCTGAGCAGGAACTGGGCTTCCCCAGCAACCTGTAGGACCAGGGATCACTACGTCAGAACCCAGGGACCAGGCAGAAACATAAAGAAATAAACGAGCCTGTGGATTAGGAAGGCAACCGCCAAAGCATAAATTAAAACTTGAATTTTACTGAACCATAGTGCAACTTGATATTAAAGCTTTTGTTTTAAATTAAAAATCAAAAGAATGCAAAAGAAAAGAGAGAAACATTCCTTTATTCAATTGTTTATTTGAAATCTATTACTCCTTTGATATAGAAGCAAAACCCTCACCTTTACTCAGGTGTCAACAATAGGTGCTGTATTTTTCGTTGCTATTCTCAAATGTGAACATGGGTGCCATTTTTGCCCAGTGGTTTTTCTACAGATATGTTGGTAAAATTCTGTTATTTCATTTTCCTTTACTTAGTTTCCTATGCTCAATGGAATGAGCAGTTCAATAACTTCCATTTATAGCTTTCTCTCCCACTACCGTATAAAATGAGGCAGGCAAACAGAACAACATCCGATCATTTCCATAAAGTTTGAAATCAGAAAATCTTTTTGAGATTTCAACTTTCAGCTCTGCAATTCAGGGGCTGTACTTTCAGTTGAGCAAAAAAAAAAAAAAGGGAGACAGGCATATCATTTTAAGTGAGTTTCCCCAAGACAAGTTTGCTAGGAATAAAAGAACCGATTTCTCAATTTGTGTAACAAGTCGTGCCTGCTGCAGCAGAGAATAGAAAAAGTTCCAAGTGTGTAGCTAACTTGTTGAATTTATGGAAAAGCTGAGTGAGTCTTTAATTGCAAATTTGCTCCTGAATATAGGGAATTTTTCCTTGAAAGGTATTCCCTTTTAACTGTTTAGAACATCTTTTCATCACCACGCCGCAACTGAAGCACCTGACATTCACATAACACAGCCAACCGTCACATCAACATCCAATTCCACAAACCAGGCAGTGAATTGAGTGGGCTCAGCCTAGGAGCATATGGGATTTGCTTAGTTAATTACATGACCAAAAGGTGTCCTATTTCACTTTTAGCACAAAGCATTTCCTGGGGAATGATGCAATGGACAGACGGAGTCTTTTGTTGGAGAAAACCATTGTCAGTTTAACTTTTTAACAAGCCCAGCACTTGGAACAACTATTAGAGGGGCCAGCCTGTGGTCACATATGTTAATTTTGACTAGTCTATGTTAAACTATCCACCACCCATCTGTCAGTTTGTCATACTGTGGTGGGTTGCCTGTTGCTGTGATGTTGGAAGCTATGCCATTGGTATTTCAAATACCAGCAGGGTTACCCATGGTGGACAGGTTTCAGTAGGTCTTCCAGACTAAGACAGACTAGGAAGAAGGACTTGGTGATCTACTTCCAAAAATCAGTCAGTGAAAACCCTATGGGTCACACAGAACATTGCCCAACATAGTGCTGGAAGATGAGCTCCCCTATGTCAGAAGACACTCAGTGTACACAGTGGCCACAACAATGGACTCGAGCGTACCAACAATTGTGAAGGTAACACAGGACCGGGCAACATTTCTGTCTATTGTATATGGGGTTGCCATGAGTCAGAGCCAAGATGACGACAACTAACTACAACAACATGTTAAACTTTAAGACTTTTCTCAGTATTTCAAACTAAGTCACTTCTCAATCTCTGGGCTTTCTTGCACAACAGGTCCAAAAGTCCTGCACTCAACAAATATCCTGCCGGGAGTAAGCATGGCTTATTGGGGGACATTGCTTATGTGTGGACTCTCATCAGTTATAAGAAAATAATGCTACAAATGATTAACTTTTTCTCATAACTTGTCCTGTAAGTTCTTAGCTGTGTCTGCAACAGACCGAACAACAGTGTCTCCAGTCAGATTTATATTCCCGAGTATTTGTCTCTATTCAGAACACACAATTCCTACAGCATTCCAGAGTCACTCCATTACAAACTCACCATGATGTCTGGGCAATTTTTTTTTTTTCATTTAATTCATAGGCACATTTTGCCACCATATCAGTTATTGAATTAAAAAAACAAGACCTGTTGAAATTTGTTCTTTTTCATGGCTCAGAAATTTGTTCTTTTTCATGGCTCAGTCATGGTTGCAGACTTCATTACCATTATTTGATTTATTATGGTGTCTTAAGTTTACACTTTTTGCATAGATACACTTTGCAAAGAAAACATTGTATTCCTTTTCACTTTTATACCTCAGTTGGTTCGCTCTCTTTTTTTTCCCTTGGAACCTGTGGTATTCTTGTTTTGTCTTTCAGTTTCTCATTTTTCATAGAGTACAAGAAGTGTAGAAGGAAGACTCCATTCCTCTTTCCACTGTAAGAGACACAGCACAGGGACAATGACCCGTGACAGCTGATGACCCTGCTGGGAAACAACAGAGGGTGGTGGGGACAGGTGTCCCAGAAATCAACGACTGTGGCTGTACTGGAACATGGCTCGGGGTCTGCAGAACCTTGTCATTTTTCAAGAATAAACATGTTTTTAAAGAAAAAAACTTCATGTGGTATCCCCTGATTTCTAAATCTTGGCAACTAATTTAATTATAAACCGAAGAAACAAAAAACCACCAACACCAGGCAGAACAAAGAAAACTTCGTTTGAGACCCTCTTCCCTAGAAGACCGGTGCCAGGAGCCAAACACAGGGGTCTCAGCAGTGCATGGGAATCGAGGCAGCCCCATCTTTCCCTAGACCCGCCCCTGCACCTGTACATCCTTGAAGCCGACTTTCACACAAGCCTTTGCAGCTACTGGTTTTGGCATCCACACCACAGCGCTGACTCACGGGAGCTAATGATCCACTAATTCCCTGTGGCTCCTGACCACATGCTATTAGGCACATCCTCTCCCATACTGCAGTGACTGCTCCACCATTCCTGAGGTCCAGAGTCGCAGGTCTTTACGCCAAAGGAAACTAGAAACCTTCATGCCCTACTCCCTTCTGTGAATGAGGAGACTGGATCTGAGGGGAAACTGACCCAAAACTACACTGTTTGTCCAAGGTAAACCTATGATTGAATTCATCCCAAAGTTGGCACATGCCCCTGACTCATTCTTCACCCACGTCCTCTCCTTCTCCTCTCCCTTCTCCCCTAAAAGAGCTCCTTGCAGGGCTGTGTGATACCAGAGAGAAGGTCTCCAGCCCCTCTCAGTTCACACCAGCAACGTGACTCCAGCCTGGATTAGTTTTCCACATAAACAGAATGGAGAGAAGGGTGATATTTAAAATTAACAGCTAAACTATGCTACCAGAGAAACTACTTGCCAAAAGAAGTTCTAATTTCATCCTAGACCTGCAAATTATTTCCTTGCTTCTCTATCTACCTTAAAATAAATCAAATAGAATGGATTAAATAATTAAATCCATCAAAATAAAAGCATGAGCTTACTCTCGAAGAATCAGTTAAATTTATATCTGAGGGCGGCAAAGACTTTTCTAAACAAAGCTCAGTCAAAGACCATAAAGAAAATGACTTGCTACCTAAAGTAAAAAGGTCTGGCACATCTAGAAACGCCCTAATCAAATTGAAAGACAAATAACCGAGTGGAATTAAATTGTCCCAAAGTAAATGGCCAAGCTTTGCTCTTTTTAATGCACCAAAACCACTCAGAAATCATTAAGAAAAAGGTAAATGTATCTAAATTGAAAGAAAAAGGCAAAATATTTGAGAAAAATCACAAAGAAGAAAAACAGTAATCAAAGGACTGACATTTGAAATAAAGAAGATCATTTCCCAAACACTAGGTGAAAAATGAAAAGAAGATTGATGAACCTCCTTGTTGGCAAAGACGTGAAGAAGTAAACTTACAACTCTCCTGCTGGGGAAAGGCCACTCGGGGTCATCTGTTTAGAGAACAGTCTATCACGTGCCCTGAGGCCCAGCCCGAAGTCTTTCAGGAAATCATCCTGAGAAGGCTGTTGACCAGAAGCTCTACAGCACCTCACTGTTCGAATCATGAAAAACTGGAAGAAAGCTACTGGCCAAAAATAAATACCAAAAAAATTGAAGAGACAAATAACAGGATTCCACGCAAACATTATATGAATCGTGGCAGGAGAGTGCATGTTGGCTTGGGGAAATATTTCTCTGCCGAACGGCAAGTGAAAAGAAAGACCCACAGCAGCACCTTCCCGTGTACATCCATAAATGGGCAAACACTTGAAGACGTTGCATCAGATATTAAAGATGGTTATGGCTTTCTGATGCTGAGCTATACCTGATTTAATGACATGGAGAATATATGCTAATGTTATGCTGAACAAAAGCGAAAAAAATTATATACCAAAAAAAACCCGTCGACCTTGAGTCAATTCCAACTCATAGCGACCCTATAGAACAGGGTAGAACTGCTCCGTACAGTTTCCCAGGAGGGCTTGGTGGATTGGAACTGCTGACCTTTTGGTTAGCAGCTGTAGCTCTTAACACCACACCACCAGGGCTTATTGTTGTTGTTGTTAGGTGCCGTTGAGTCTGTTCCAACTCATAGCAACCCTATGCACAACAGAATGAAACACTGCCCGGTCCTGTGCCATCCTTCAATCGTTATGCTTGAGCTCATTGTTGCAGCCACTGTGTCAATCCAACTTGTTGAGGGTCTTTCTCTTTTCTGCTGACCCTGTACTCTGCCAAGCATGATGTCCTTTTCCAGGGACTGATCCCTCCTGACAACATGTCCAAAGTGTGTAAGACTCCTGACAACATGCCCAAAGTGTGTAAGACGCTGTCTCGCCATCCTTCCTTCCAAGGAGCATTCTGGCCGCACTTCTTCCAAGACAGATTTGTTCGTTCTTTTCACAGTCTGTGGTATATTCAATATTCTTTGCCAACACCACAATTCAAAGGCATCAACTCTTCTTCAGTTTTCCTTATTCATTGTCCAGCTTTCACATGCAACCAGGGCTTATATAGTCATTTATTACATAACATTGTATATTAACACATATAACATATAATTGTTATATTATCTAATGATATAATATACAATATTGTTAATAATTTGTTGTTGTTAGGTGCCGTCGAATCGGTTCTGACTCATAGTGACCCTATGCACAACAGAACAAAACACTGCCCGGTCCTGAGCCATCCTTACAATCGTTGTGATGCTTGAGCTCATTGTTGCAGCCACTGTGTCAATCCACCTCATTGAGGGTCTTCCTCCTTTCCGCTGACCCTGTACTCTGCCAAGCATGATGTCCTTCTCCAGGGACTCATCCCTCCTGACAACATGTGCAAAGTATGTAAGACACAGTCTCGCCATCCTTGCTTCTAAGGAGCATTCTGGTTGTACTTCTAAGACAGATTTGTTCGTTCTTTTGGCAGTCCGTGGTATATTCAATATTCTTCGCCAACACCACAATTCAAAGGCGTCAACTCTTTTTCAGTTTTCCTTATTCATTGTCCAGCTTTCACATGCATATGACATGATTGAAAATACCATGGCTTGGGTCAGGCGCACCTTAGTCTTCAGGGTGACATCTTTGCTCTTCAACACTTTGAAGAGGTCCTTTGCAGCAGACTTACCCAATGCAATGCATCTTTTGATTTCTTGACTGCTGCTTCCATGGCCGTTGATTGTGGATCCAAGTAAAATGAAATCTTTGACAACTTCAATCTTTTCTCCATTTATCATGATGTTGCTCATTGGTCCAGTTGTGAGGATTTTTGTTTTCTTTGTGTTGAGGTGTAATCCATACGGAAGGCTGTCGTCTTTGATCTTTGTTAGGAAGTGCTTCAAGTCCTCTTCACTTTCAGCAAGCAAGGTTGTGTCATCTGCATAACGCAGGTTGTTAATGAGTTTTCCTCCAATCCTGATGCCCCGTTCTTCTTCATATAGTCCAGCTTCTTGTATTATTTGTTCAGCATACAGATTAAGTAGGTATGGTGAAAGAATACAACCCTGATGCACACCTTTCCTGACTTTAAACCAATCAGTATTCCCTTGTTCTGTCTGAACAACTGCCTCTTGATCTATGTAAAGGTTCCTCATGAGCATAATTAAGTGTTCTGGAATTCCCATTCTTCGCAGTGTTATCCATAGTTTGTTATGATCCACACAGTCGAATGCCTTTGCAGAGTCAATAAAACACAAGTAAACATCCTTCTGGTATTCTCTGCTTTCAGCCAGGATCCATCTGACATCAGCAATGCTATCCCTGGTTCCACGTCCTCTTCTGAAACCAGCCTGAATTTCTGGCAGTTTCCTGTAGATATACTGCTGCAGCCATTTTTGAGTGATCTTCAGCAAAATTTTGCTTGCGTGTGATGTTAATGATATTGTTCTATAATTTCCACATTCGGTTGGATCATCTTTCTTGGGAATAGGCATAAATATGGATCTCTTCCAGTCAGTTGGCCAGGAAGCTGTCTTCCATATTTCTTGGCATAGACGAGTGAGCACCTCCAGCGTTGCATCTGTTTGTTGAAATATCTCAATTGATATTCCGTCAATTTCTGGATCCTTGTTTTTCTCCAATGCCTTCAGAGCAGCTTGGACTTCTTCCTTCAGTACCATCAGTTCCTGACCTCTTGAAATGGTTGAATATCGACTAATTCTTTTTGGTATAATGACTCTGTGTATTCCTTCCATCTTCTTTTGATGCTTCCTGCATCATTTAATATTTTCCCCATGGAATCCTTCACTATTGCAACTCGAGGCTTGAATTTTTTCTTCAGCTCTTTCAGCTTGAGAAACGCCAAGCGTGTTCTTCTCTTTTGGTTTTCCATCTCCAGCTCTTTGCACATGTCACTATAATACTTTGTCTTCTCAAGAGGCCCTTTGAAATCTTCTGTTCAGTTCTTTTACTTCATCAATTCTTCCTTTTGCTTTAGCTGCTCGATGCTCAAGAGTAAGCTTCAGAGTCTCCTCTGACATCCACCTTGGTCTTTTCTTTCTTTCCTGTCTTTTCAGTGACCTCTTGCTTTCTTCATGGATGAAGTCCTTGATGTCATTCCACAACTCATCTGGTCTTCGGTCACTAGTGTTCAATGTGTCAAATCTATTCTTCAGATGGTCTCTAAATTCAGGTGGGATATACTCAAGGTCATATTTTGGCTCTCGTGGACTTGCTCTGATTTTCTTCAGTTTCAGCTTGAACTTGCATATGAGCAATTGATGGTCTGTTCCACAGTCGGCCCCTGGCCTTGTTCTGACTGATGATAGTGAGCTTTTCCACCATCTCTTTCCACAGATGTAATCAATTTGATTTCTGTGTGTTCCATCTGGCAAGGTCCATGTGTATAGTCGCCATTTACGTTGGTGAAAGAAGGTATTTGCAATGAAGAAGTCGCTGGTTTTGCAAAATTCTATCATTCGATCTCTGGCATTGTTTCTATCACCAAGGCCATATTTTCCAACTACTGATCCTCCTTCTTTGTTTCCAACTTTCTCATTCCAAGCGCCAGCAATTATCAATGCATCTTGATTGCATGTTCCATCAATTTCAGACTGAGCAGCTGATAAAAATAATAAAAATATTATTAATAATCTATTGTTTTAAAATAACATTGTGTATAATATGTTTCAAATAATAATGTTACTATTACCTGAAACATTAATAGTGATAGTAATATAATTTTGATTGAAGTTTAAAAACATGAAATTAAGAGTAGAAGCGATGTCAATATTCAAAGTATAATCTTCAGAGAAGAAAAGCCAATGCATAAGTTATTGTAACTTTGTTTAAAAACATAGAATGAATTGCAAAAGCAGTGATATCAGACAGTCCCTAGAGTTAACGGCTGTGGCTGTTTTTTATCTTCTCCTGAGAACCTTCTTTATTCTCCCAGCATTCCTCCATGACTATTTATTATTTTGCAATCATAAAAATATTGTTAAAAGTAGCTTTTGCCTCCAATTCTTTACAAAAGAAATGAAATTGCCCTGGGAAAAGGCACAGGGAATATTTCCATAATCTTGTGAAACAAATTCTACTTTCATATCCTTATACCTTTCCTTTTCCCCAAAGGAATATTATGTTGTCGTTCAGCCTGTAACTCATGAATCTCGTGTCTGTTTGCGATGCCGCCTGCAGCAAAGATTAACAACTTTCTTTGGGAAGGTCACTAAGGCGCTGAAGGACAGCGAGGACTTCACACACTTCACCCTCCTGCATAAAAGTAGTCTTTTTTATTCTCCTAACAACTGACATAAACACCTGAAAGTCACTTTATCCTGGAACAAATAAGGTGAAATTGGCTCTATTTCTGTCCCAAGTGACCTCATGCACTCCTATGGTGAAAAGCCTATTTCTATGGAAATAGCTTTTTCATAGACGAGTCAGGCTGCCCAGGTCCAATGTCACTCCTATAATCCGGGCCCTTTTTGCGAGGCTCAGGAATGGATGACGGTGGGTTTGGATCAACTAAAAAGTACAATCTGCCAAAGAAAATACTCGGAAATGATCACGCTGGGTGAGGCATTTGCCTCTTCTGGAAGTTTCCAGACTTCAACTCTTGTATACAAAGCACAGTTCTTGAAAGAGCTTCGCTTCTGAGGTGGGTGCCCAGGTCCAGGGAAGCAGTCTGCTCTGATCAGCAGGGACTGTGTGGTCCTGTTCACAAGACGCAGTCAGCTCCCTGAAGTTCCATATTTGTCACTGGCTTCTGTGGGGGTGCAGGGAAGCTGTGAAGCTGGCCGACGTCCCCTCTCTGCTGCCTCTTCCTGCTCTATCCTTCCTCTCCTCTGTTTATCTGGGATTGCCCTTCCCCAGCCATTCAGACTCAGCTCTGCCTTCCTCTCTGGCCCTGTCTTCATCCTCGACCTCACTTTTGTCCTTGGTGTTCTGTGTCCCTCATTCCCCAATCACAAGCCTCCCTGCCTGTGATAGGGGAGCGTCTCATAGCCCCTCAGGACCCTCTCTTGCATGTGCTCCTGAGGAAGCAGAAAGCCCAGGGCCTGGTGTTCGAGTCCCAGCTTAGCCCTTTACTGGCTCCTATCTTGGGCAAGTCAGTCCGCTTCTCTGTACAAGGGAATAGTGAGGGCCCTGCTCCACAGAACTGGTGCCAGGAATGAAGGAGATAACGCCCTTCAAGCACTAGCCAGAGTCTGAGCACAATGAAACCCATGCTAGAAACGCTAGTTGAAAAGAACAAAGCAGCCCTCATTACTGAATGGACTCCAGCTCATGGTGACCTCGTATGTATCTGAGTAGGACTGTGTTCCATAGGGTTCTTAGTGGTTGATTTTTCGGGGGTAGATCTCCAGGCCTTTCTTCTGAGGCACCTCTGGGTGGATTCAAACCTCCTACCTTTCAGTTAGCAGCTGAGCATGTTAACTGTTGGCACCACTCAGGGACACTACTTATAAACCAAACCAAACCTGTTGCCCTCTAATAGATTCTGACTTATGGCAACCCAAAGTGTATCAGAGTAAAAATGCACTCAGTAGGGTTTTCAGCACCTGGATCTTACAGAAAAAGGAGCTCTCATGGCACAGCGGTCAAAGCCCTGGCTGCTAACCAAAACACCAGTGGTTGGAGCCCACCGGCTGCTCCGAGGGAGGAAGATGTGGCAGCCAGCTTCTGTAAAGATTTACAACCTTGGTAACCCTGTGGGGCTGCTGTACTCTGTCCTATAGAGTCACTATGAGTTGGAATCGGCTTGGTGTTTTGTTTTAATCTTATGGAAGTAGATTCACAGGCCTTTCTTCTGTGTCACTGCTGGGTGGGTTCATACCGCCAAGCATTTGCACCACCCAGGGATTCTGAGTGCCTACTTTCAGGCCTTGTTCATAAACCCCTAATTAAGTCTTACACTAATTAAGTCTTACACAGATGGCCTAAAATGTGTATTATCAACATGTGACAGACAGAACTGAAGCTCAGAGAGGTTCTGTACCTTGCTTACATCCCCACGGGCAGGGACTGATGACGTCCCAGACTTAGGCAAAACCAGTTACCAAAGACACAGTTGCCATAAAGTCGACTCCGACTCTTGGAGTTCCCAGGTGTGTTAGAGTTGAACCGTGTTTTATAGGATTTTCAGTGACTGATTTTTCAGAAGTAAATCTCCAGGCCTTTCTCTGAGGTGCCTCTGGCTAGACTTGAACCTCCGACTTTTCTGCTAACAGCTGAGCACGTTAACCGTTTGCACTACCCAGGTCCAATCCCAGATAAACTTGGTTCCAAAACCTTGCTCTTTTCTCCACTTTTCAGGGTCCTACAATTCAAACAGGAAAGGTGACTTTCTGAGCATAACTTCTTCCCCAAGCACCCTGCCAGGTACAAATAAATAAAATACTATCAGTTAGTTGCATGTGATTACTTATTAAGGGCGTTGATCCGTAGGAAGCATTCACCTGGCTAATGATCAGAACTATGTAAAAAAAAACAACACACAATTAATGAATATGTAAAGCAGCCCCTGAGGAAATACAGCATCTTATGTTTGTGGTGCAAACGGTTACCGCACTCAACTGCTAACCGAAAGGTTGGTGGTTCAAGTCTACCCAGAGGGGCCTCAAAAGAAAGGCCTGGCGATCTACTTCTGAAAGAAGCCACGCTAAACCCCGTGGAGCTCAGTTCTGCTCTGACACACGTGGCGATGCCATGTGTCAGGGCGGACTGGATGGCAACTGGTTCATTATGTTTGTAAGGACTAAATCAAATTATTATTTCTCTCCCTTAAAATAGGCCAAGGGGGCTACTAAGTTTCCTATGGCTTTTCCATTGCCCTTTCATTTGTAAAAGGCTGGTTGCAAAACTCTAAATTGAAGTTTGATTTCTTTTTCCATGCTGGGCATTTGGCTGCCAAGTGGGGAAAGGAATTAGTCAGTGTCTCTGTTCTCGTGCCTCCTGGAGGAATCCCTGCAGGCAACGACGTCCCATCTGGGGAGACGGGATAGAGGGGTGGGTGGGGCTCTGCCTTCCACCCCAGAAAGCTGGCAGGCTGGGGCTTGTGACCACCTCTTTGGCAGCATCCCCAGTCCAGGAGTCCATGGACGAGGGTGTTAAAGAGAAAGACTCCATAGAACAACTTGATTGGACGGTTCTAGAAACAGAGTGTCCCTGTGCCTTTCCCGTTGCTCCGCAGGGACAAAGCGTCTCCAAAGGAGGCACCTCCAAGTCTATCTTCACAGGAGACATTGAATTCTATTTAGTAGATAGAAACTTCTCCACCTATGTACTTGCAACTTGGGAACTTCAACAGCTATGAACGGAACTCTCTACTGGAGCAAAAAACACCAGCTCAAAACCCACCAGGAAGGGCTTAGCAGTAACTTGTATAGTGTTGCTTTGGATACAAATGCAACTGGACCTAAGGGAGAGAACTTATCTTTGCTTACAAGAGAGGACTGCGCGTAGTTATGTTTTTTCTAAGTAACAGTGTAAAATTTTATGATTTATTGCTCAGAACTTACGTGGTTAAGTTTCCTGGAGGTTGAACGTTGACTTCCATAGGTTGATTAGTTTGTGGCCATAAATTGTTATACTTAGATTATAAGGAGACCACGGAATAGTTGCCTATTTTTTTTAGGAACCTTTAAAAAAAAAAAAAAAATTTTTTTTTTTTTTATCAGAACATGAAAATATTCACAAGCATTCCATACTTTGGTAGATATTTGAAACTGTCTTTGAGACAACCCTTCATCTCCTCCAACTGCTAAATGTGATAGACAACAGGCCAATGGCACGTTCTTGCTCTGTACTGGGGGTAATGGTAGGTTGTTACACTTATCCATCATTGTAAAAGCGGTTGGTTCTCTAGACCTTTCCTTGATCAGTCCTCTCACTTGCTAGATCATCTCTCTCTATTTTCGGTAAGAAGACTTTTAGTTATTAAAGGTGATGATGGGACATCAATACAAACTTGACAAATTCATCCTACCTGCTGAGGTGCGTGACATTTTTCCAGATCGTTCGGTGAACTAAATGACAAGGCTGTGCCCTAGATTTTTTATTTATTTGTTTTTATTTGACAGTTCTAACTTGACTACTGGGCTTTCTGCGTGATGATCTGATTGGCAAGATCCCTTAAGAAGGCATTAATCTTGTAGTGTTTCATTGCAATTGCACCTTGGCTCAGCTTCAGTTGAGTTACAACTAGTTTCCAAACGAGGCTAGCACTTCTTGTTGCCCAGCAGTGACATACCATCCTGCTGCCAGGATTATGGTCAGGGGTTCGTTCCAGGACCCAGGTACCAAGTAAACCATTTTAAAGGAAGAGAAATGCCTACTGCACTATACCTTTGAATATAACTTGGTGATTATTATTTTAAAATTGTTTTGCAGTGTATTTAAACATCGAATGGCCCTTTTCATAGCTTATATTTGTAATTTGTTTTTGCATACCTAAGTCCGCTTACACCTGTTGGGACATTTTTACTTTAAATTGGAGGTAAAGAACCATCTTATTTTATCTCTTAATGCCCCCAAACTCTGACAGCTTGTTCTAGCTCCACCATCATCCCTCCCTATTCTCCCCTAAACCATATCAGTGGTGTGCATGCTACACCCGTCTGGGGGATGGGGGACACAAGACTCGAAGAGGAGCGTGAGGTGAGACCGGAGATACCGACACCATCCAGACCAAGCAGGGCTTTGCGGTGAACAGGGAGGAATGCTTCTAACTCTGAAAGGGAGACCACGAGAGAATAGTTATAGAAACTAAGAGGAGAAAAGCTGTCAATGAGGGAGAAGTCAAGAGTACTAAAATCCACTGGTAGCTTAGGTAAAATGACAACAGAGTCCTATGTATGGAATTCAGCAATGTGAAGGTCATTGATGACCTGGGGAAAGGCAATTTTAGTGGAGAGAGAAGCCAGATTGTGGTGTTTTAAAGAGGAGAATGATGGGGAGGTTTGATGATGAAACAGAGCTGAGAAATGACGGGTACCTGGAAAAGCCCATGGGGTTAAAGGAATTTGCTGATGTTTTCTTTATTTATTTCAGGATGGGAACTATTAGAGTATACTCTGCTGATGGGAATGGTGTGGAAGAAAGATACTGATGATGCAGGAGAGAGAGCTACAGGTATCCAAGATCAAGGTTCGTGGAAGAGAGAAGGGGATTCAGAGCAACGTGCATTTGATCAGAGCAGGTGAAAATGGGGAGACAGGAGAAGAAGTGCAGAGGTCTATGGGTTGGATATAGGAGATGATGGAATTTGGTGAGTCATGAGCCATAACCTCAAGAATGACCTGTCATGGCCAATGCCACCTTTGGGATCTGTGCCTTATAGGCCGTCCACATATTAATTTATTCTGAATGAGACATGTCACTACACCTTGAAGAAAAATTAACAAGAAATGTTTCTTGTCCCTGAGATTCCTGTAGTCCACACTTACTGATGGTTCCTGAGGAAGACTTTCAACAGACAGTCTTTCACAAAGTTGCTCGTGATGTGGCAGGATCCTAGCAACACAATACTGGAGAAAGTTAGAACTGTAAAGGGCTGTTAGGCTGTACTCTAGCTCACTCATTTTACAGTGTAGGAAACTAGAAGAAGGAGCCAAGACTAACTAGGTGGAATTTAAAAGGGATGGAAAAAACTCCTGCACTTGAATTTTTAAAAAATGTCTCTACATGTTTAGATTGGAGGGAATATGACAAGTAACATTGTATTGTGGGGGCTGACCTAGCAAGGAAGGTCCAGAAAATGAAAAAACCAGAAAGTGCTCCCCACCCCATGTCATATTAAATTCTTCAGTGGATCGCCCAGAAAGGAAAATACCTTCAGTGGCACCCAATAGAAACCATGAGAATCAGCCATCATCTATATCTTCCAGGAACATCTTCAGTCACCCTCACCAATGCCTTGGGATTAAAAATTGGCATCAACAGGACAGCTGACATGCAGTCACTGGGCGAGGTCACTTTGATATGTTCCAGATGAGAGAAGTTCCTTCTGGAAAATTTCTGTCACGTGCACTTGAATTTGCTGAGATTCCCTCCTTTTAGCAACATAATCTAGGCCATTCTTTTCATCATCTTCCATCTCAGTTTCACACTTCAAATTCCCATAGCAAATGGAATGGTGCTCCGCACGCAGGAATTACTCTAAAGCTATATTTTGGCTTAACTGTAAAATAAGACGAATAATTCATGCATTGCCAACCGCACCAGGCCATCAGGAGGCTGAAAGGAAACACTACACTGCTGAGAACGTCTGACAACATGAAAGTTTTCTGAAAGGTGTGCTAGACCGTTCTGAAGGCCCATGTAACACCTCAATTCATAGAAATAAATTGGGAAATTGAACTTGGGAGTTAATCAAACAACCTTTTTGTTTCAATGAACCAGAACCTCATCCAATGGGCCAATAAGCAACATCATGATAAATGGAGGAAAGATTGAAGTTGTCATGGATTTCATCTTACTTGGATCCACGATCAACACCCATGGAAGCAGCAGTCAAGAAATCAAATGACACATTGCATTGGGAAAATGTGCTGCAAAAGACCTCTTTAAAGTGTTCAAAAGCAAAGATGTCACCTTGAGGACTAAGGTACATGTGACCCAAGTCATGGTGTTTTTGATCTCCTCATATATATTCAAAAGCTGGGCAATGAATAAGGAAGACAGAAAGAGAACTGATGCCTTTGAATTATGATGTTTGCAAAGAATATTGAATATACCGTGGATTGCCAGGAGAACAAGCAAATCTGTCTTGGAAGAAGTACACCCAGAATGCACCTTAGAAGTAAACGAGGATGGCGAGACTTCATCTCACGTACTTTGGACATGTTATCAGGAGGGACCAGTTCCTGGAGAATAATATCACACTTCATAAAGTAGACAGGGAAAAAGAGGAAGACCCTTGATAAGATAGATTGACACAGCGGCTACAACAATGGGCTCAAGCATAACAACGATTGTGAGGATGGCATGGGACCTGGCAATGTTTCCTTCTGTTTACATGGAGTTGCGATGAGTTGGGACCAACTCAATGGCACCTAATGACAACAGCAACAACTTTTTGTTTCAGCCTATGTTCAGAAGCTTTCTAAAATGTTTGCCCAGTTTCATTCTTTGTTAACACAGTCTAAGAGACATCTCTCAGCCCCCCTTTGCTGAGGTGCAGGGGCACCTAGTAGCTCAGTGTCAGGCGTGAATCTCTGAAGCTGAGCCTGAATGGGTTGGTCCTATCGTAGGTGTGTTTCATTTCTAATCAATTTCCTTGCACTGAGACTCCAAGCTGCATGAAGCCAGGAGCCACATCCTTCTTGTTCACAGAAGTATCCTTGCTGCCTAACACAATGTCTTATGTTCGCCAGGCACAAAATAAATGTGTTATATGAGGAAATTGCTGATATTGATCTTATTTGTATTTATTTTTCTCCTAAAATAGAGAACAATTAATAGAACTGATCCTCTAGTTGGCTGAAATAATTCACAGTTTTACCTTATTTCATCTTCACAAAATAATAATAGTTATTTTCACATGGAAAAATCAGAATATTCAGAGAATGACCATTGCTCTGTCTACAGAAAATCACAGCAGAAAGTGAATGAAGAGTTTTTCCAAGCAGCAAATCTCAATGTCTAGCACCGTGGTGGCAAAGCCCAGAGGCTACAGTTGGCTGTTGTGGAAGAGTAGGCAGAGGGATGAACATCAAAGGTTGGCCAGACAGGGCTGGAGCAGATTAATGATGAAGTCCAGAAGGGAGAAAGTCCTAGGCAAGCAAATTCTAGAGGCCTAAAGATTTTTTTTTTTTTTTAAGATTTTAGCCATCTTCCAATATCAAGGAGTCAAAATCACAATGTAATGCCTGCAACTTTGACACAACTGAAATACACAAAAAACAGCTTTGCTCTACTTGTGCCTGTAAAATGAGTCCTGCCTGAGCTGCGTACTTGCTTAGGTTTCCTTTTACGAGGCTCAGTGTAAAATTTAATGTAATTTTGCTCCCAAAACGATGTGACTCATTGAGAAATAAGCCATGATGGAAATGATAAGGCTTTGGTGGCATCTTAGTCATGTTCCCCAGGGAGGAAATGTAGTAGAACTGGAGGTCCCAGGACCACAGCCCTGTCAGAGCCAGCCACTTCTAGATGGTCGGATTTCTCAAAGACAGGCTTGTTTGGGAGTGATCCCAGGAAAAGCGTTTCAAAGTCCTTTGACCTCAGTTTGGAAAACACTCAGTATCTCCCATAGACAAAGAAGCCCGCATGGCAGAGTAGTGGGTCAAAGAATTTAGGAACCCAACCAGCACTTAAATGTCGTAAAGTTTGCTAGATCTGCAACTTCCATTATGCCTGCCCCAAACCAAACCATTGCGGCTGAGTTGATCCCAACTCGTAGCTACCCCATAGGACAGAGTAGGCTGTAAATCTTTACGAAAGCAGACTGCCAGCATTGTTCTCCCGTGGAAAGACTGGTAGGTTTGAACCGCCCGCCTTTCTGTCAGCGGCCGAGCACTTAACCATGGCACCGCTAGGCTCCTCTCAGTTACGCCTACATGGGTAATAATAAGCCCGTAGGGCAGCACACTCTGTAACAAACACTTGATCCTCATGGGCATTCTCTAAACGAAGGCTCAGACACAGGAAGTGACATAGAACCTACAGATGACCAGAGTGGAGATTCAAACTCAAGTCATCAGAATCCACTAAAAAGCAAACGACACCTAAATCTAATTCCCCCAATGGTCATATTGAATTATTTCCCATACTAGAATACAAGTTCTAGTCTATTTTGTTCACTGTTGTGTGTACCAAGTACTCACAAAAAAAATTCAAACCCATTGCCATAGAGTTGATTCCAACTCATAGTGACCCTATGAGACAGAATAGAACTGCCCCAGAGTTTCCAAGAAGTGCCTGGTGGATTGGAGCTGCCAACATTTTGGTTAGCTGCCGTAGCTCTTAACCACTATGCCATCAGGGTTTCCTTCCAACTCATAGTGACCCTATATAAGGTGCTCAAATATTTGTGGAAGGAAGGAAGGAGGGAGGGAGGGAGGGAGGGAGGGAAGAAGGGAAGGAAGGAAGGAAGGGAGGGAGGGAGGGAGGGAGGGAGGGAGGGAGGGAGGGAGGGAGGGAGGGAGGGAGGGAGGGAGGGAAGGAAGGAAGGAAGGAAGGAAGGAAGGAAGGAAGGAAGGAAGGAAGGAAGGAAGGAAGGAAGGAAGGAAGGAAGGAAGGAAGGAAGGAAGGAAGGAAGGAAGGAAGGAGGCAGGGAGGGAGAAGGAAAAAAGCCAGACAGGCAAGAAGGAAGGAAGGGTGAATGGAAGGAGGGAGGGAGGACCATCACTGGGAGGGAGACAGGCAGGAAATCAGGAAATAAGGAAGGAGTTTTCTCACTTAATCGTGAGCACCTAAATGGCAGAGCAGAAATACTAAGAGCTGAGGATGGAGAAGGGTGGCCTGCTGCTGGCTGCTGAAGTTACTCCATCAGGAGGCAGTGCACTAACTTCACGGCTGTGGCTGAGTTGTGTAGGGGGAGTAGACAGGGTCTGTCCCCCTGGAGCAGTCTCCGGACAAGTGATGGAGCCTCTGATGATGACTGGATGCTTCCACGTTTTTAATTTTAGCCCAAAGCCTCCCCCATGCATCTCGATCCAAGATAAAGGTCTCAGAAGGGAAGGTCCTTCTGTCAACTCCCTTTGTAACTCCTCCAGGGGGATGAGAGTGACAATCACCACCCATGTCTCACCCCTCTCATATCACCTTAATCTTAATCATCCTAAATGCAATAATGCTTATGGTGTAGTGTAGTGCCGTAACGCTAGCTGTTGCATCCTTTGCGGAAATGATGGATCACGTTTTTTGCTGCAGTGCCTTTCCAAATCCCATCATGCTCCACAACAACTTTATTCTGGATGTATTTTTTGATTCAGGTGTAACCAGGCTTACTTTTTACATTCTCTTTAATGGAATCGGACTATATTAAGATAATCTGCTTACCAGCATTAATGGCTTTTGCTTTGGCGATTTTTATTGGTCCTTTCAACTTGGAAAGACAGAATTTTCTAGTACAGCTTCACATTACCAAGGTATTGTGTTCCATGATGACCCACTTAAAATGGCATTAATATCAGTAGTGTTGTGCCACAATGGCTGAGAAAAAGTTATGTGATACTATATATACCTTGTTTGTAAAATGCATGAAATTGGGCTAGCTAGGTGGTACTTCCCAAAAAGAGCGACGGTATCACCAGCTTGTGTCACTTGTAGCACCAACACCTGTGACTCAACATCCTCCAAGGAATAAAATTTCTACTCTGATGAGTTATATCTGGACTGTCGCCAAGGAGTGTTAATTCTTAATCTGTTTCTCTAAGAACTATGCTTAATTTACAGGACAGAAATTTAAACTTTTGAGCTTCTCAAGCTGTGAGTTTCCTAACTGGCTGTCCGTGCTGTCTGTTAAATATCTCTGGCATCTGCCTCCCCCACCAACCCTTTCCACCACCACCTCATTCTGGGTCCTTGTGACTTCTTCCCTGGATCCTGGAGGAGCCCTTAGCCTGTTTGTCTCGACCCTTCCCAACTAACTTCTGCAGAGTTGCTGGGGTGGTCTCATAGAATGCAGATTAGATCATGCTGCGTTAAAATACTTAAAATACTCCAGTGGAGCTCAGCAAATTTCAGAAGAGCTCACTCCTTCCTAAGATGGACGTAGAGCCCTGTAAGACCTGGACCCCACTCCTTTATGACCCTCGACTCTTGCCCTCCCCATCCAGCACCCTCCTCTCCCCTCATTCTTACTAATTTGCAGCTTCTCATGTAGATGGTAGCATTTCCTATCTCTTTGCTTCATGTGCTATTAAAACCCATTGCCATCAAGTCAATTCTGACTCATAGTGACTCTATAGGACGGAGCAGAATTCCCCATGGGGCTGCCAAGGAGCGGCTGTTAGACTGGAACTGCTGATCTTCTGGTTAGCAGCTGAGCTCTTTAACCACTGTGCCACCAAGGCCCCCTACATAAGTTATAGCCCCTACCTAAAGCATGCTTCTTTGTTGAAGTAAATCCTTCATTTCCTTAAAAATGTGGCCGATTTCCTCCTCCCACCCCCAAAGCTGAGCTATTAGGGGCTCCCCTGCACTTCATGACACTTGAGCTCACATGGCACAACCCTGAGTTGTCCTCTCAGCTCCTTGGCAGCCTCTTATTGTCCTCTTTTCCAGCTCCACTTCACCAAACCTTAAATGCCAAGGTTCCTCCTGACTGCCTACACCTGGTCTCTTCACAGTGCACCCTCTGCTGCACAACCTCATCCACGCTGTGCCTTCAAACACCACCCACAGGCTGAAACTTCTAAAAGCTCCATCTCCAGCTGGCACCTCTTTCTTTCTTTCCCATAGTTGGAGATCTAAGAGGTGCATTTTCACAACCTCTACAGCCTTCAACATACAACCTCTATAGCTTACAAGCCTTGTGGCTTAGCGGTTAAGTGCTACAGCTACTAACCAAAAGGTCAGCAGTTCAAATTCACCAGGTGCTCCTTGGAAACTCTATGAGGCAGTTCTACTCTGTCCTATAGGGTCACTGTGGGTCAGAATCCATTTGACGGCAACAGGTTTGGTTTTTCACTTACAGCCTTTAAATCCTGAGGGAGACTTCCACATGAGCTCAGGACCCAACATCAGGAATCCGTTTGTTTAGTCGGGCTGTAAGCTCCGTGAGGGCAAGAATCATGTGTGTTTGTTCAAAGGTGAATTCTTGGTGCCCAGTAAAGAATCTAGAATATGGGTTCTCAATGAAAAACCACCAAATGAATGAGTGAATAAAAGTCCAGGCATAGACATAGAATATAAGCATCTCATAGAAATCTAGAACTCTGCAGCTGAGGCTCATAAACCAAGTTGTTCCTTTGGCCTCTCAGCAGCAGCAGGCCTTTCCTCATCACTGAGAGCCTCTCAGTTCATGTCATCAGCCACTCCTTCTATTTCTGCTTCTTTTGCAGGGGCCCTGGTGGTAGAATGGTTAAGTGCTCAGCTGCTAACAAAAAGGTCAGCAGTTCGAACCCACTAGCACCCCTCAGGAGAAAGATGTGGAAGTCTGCTTCCATAATAAAGATTCACAACCTTAGAAACCCTATATAGGGTCACTATAAGTCAGAACTGATTTGATGGCAATAGGTTTCATTTTGGGTTTTTGTTAGAAACTGTGCAAACTCAATTCCTTAGAAAGACTCTGATGTCCCAGTTGACCAGCATCCTCCCTGTTTGAGCAAAGCTCCGTGTGCCAGGCTGACTCGGGGCTGTGATCAGGTGGTCATGTCTGCACCCCTCAAGCACGTCCCGGCTCTTCCACGCAGCCCCCTGCTGGTCTTTAGAGTTTTGTCCACTGACTTGATAGGGGACCACTGACCATTCTGAAGCAGTCACAGAAGGAAATGCATAATTCAATAAAGAGATTCATTTCCAAATGGGATCAAGTCAAGCTATATCATAGAGTTAGTTGACCTGGGCACCAAGAAACAGACTTTGTCACAAGGAAAAAGAGAGAGTCAGAGTATTCTGGGAAGAGAGGTCTTCAAGGTAGTCCAGAACACCGAAGCTAGCCTGGCACAGCACAGTTTCCAACTCCACGGAAGAGAAAGCCTAGAATGCAATTTTGTGAGACCTCAAGGCTTAGGGTTTTATTAACATAATTTTGGAAACAAAAGGAGATAAAACATGGCTAATAAAGGTCCCTGGGTGGTGCAAAACAGTTTGCACGCAACAACTAACAAAAAGGCTGGCAATTCAAGCCCGCCCAGTGTTGCTACAGAAGAGAGGCCTGGCAATCTGGTTCCAGAAAGATTACAGCCAATGGAGCACAGTTCTACTCTGTAACACATGGGGTCGCCAGAAGTCAGAATGCACTCGACAGCAGGTTAATAAAGGTCTGTTTTTCAATCCCATTTGCCTCCTGCGTATTGGTATCCAAACACTGTATGTTAAACCTTTGAGAGACAAAAGGGCAGTGATTGCAGATCTGTTCTCAGACCGAGGCTCTGCCTCATAACAGCTATTTGACTTTGGAAATATTACCTCACCTCCGAGTCTGTGCCTTCATTATGAGAAAGTCAATATGAGGATTAAATATGATGATGCAGACAGAAGTCCTTAGCACAGTGCCCATCGTTGTTGTTAGGTGCTGTCAAGTTGGTTCCGACTCCTAGCGACCCTGTGTACAACAGAACGAAACACTGCCCGGTCCTGCGCCATCCTCATAATCATTGTCTTGCCTGAGCCCATCGTTGCAGCCGCTTTGTCAATCTATCCCGCTGACGGTCTTCCTCTTTTACGCTGGCCCTCTACTTTACCAAGCATGATGTCCTTCTCCAGGGACTGGTCCCTCCTAATAACATGTCCAAAGTATGTGAGATGTAATCTTGCCAATCTTGCTTCGAAGGAGCGTTCTGGCTGTACTTCTTCCAAGACAGATTTGTTCGTTCTTTTGGTAGTCCGTGGTATATTCGTTATTCTTCATCAACACCACAGTTCAAAGGAGTCAATTCTTCGGTCTTCCTTATTCATCACCTGGTTTTCACGTGCATATGAGGCATTTGCAAACACCATGGCTTGGGTCAGGTGCACCTTAGTCCTTAAAGTGACATCTTTGCTTTTGAACACTTTAAAGAGGTCTTTGGCAGCAGATGTGCCCAATGCGATGCTTCTTTTGATTTCATGACAGCTTCTTCCCTGGGTGTTGATTGTGGATCCAAGTGAAATGAAATCCTTGACTTGACAGTGCCCTGCACACTCTACACTCCCGATAACATTTAGTTGCCATTAGCTTAATGGTTGTTTTTGTCTGTCTCACTATTAGTCTCATTATTTGATCGGCGTCAATTTAACTACGAAAGGGTCACCAGTTAACTGCCTCTCTTGGTGTGCCTTACACTTCGGATGTCTCCAAAGTCCAAGACGCATTCTTCTGTGACTTTTCATGGCTCATGGCTCATTCGTCTTTACAAGGGTGGAAAGGTGGGTGCCAGCTCTGAGCTTGGCAGCTGACACTCTCTGCACAGACTCAGAACGTCTTGTGCTTTCCCTACGCCGCAGCCAGGGAGAGACTTTTCCGCCCCTGCCTTTTCCACGTATGTGCTTGTTAGCTTGTCCCATTTGTGAGGCTGAGTGCAGTGGCTGAGCACGAAGTGAGCAAATGAGATTCCACCCAACTGGCATACCGTGGTCTGCAAAAATATTTCTAAGAATTGTGGTACTTATATCAATTCTTGTTAATCTGACTTATTATTATAGACACTGACTTTACTCACAATGTCGTTATATGCCGGATCAGGGGTTAGCAAAACTTTTCTGTAATGGGCTAGACAGTAAATATTTTAGACACACCATCTTGCCGCATAGTCTTCTTCTTTACAGCCCTTTAAAAACCCTGTAGCTTGTGCACTGTACAAAAATGGACTGTGAGCCAGAATTGGCCTCCGGGGGCAGCTTATTGACCCTATTCTAGAGTTCTGGTTTCCCTTTGAATTAGACACTTTGGCAATAAGGAAAAGTACACACTTACATTTTCTTGTGTTTGCTGGGCTTATATTAAAACTCAATCTTGTTTCAGCTTTTAGGAAACTGGACTCTTTTAGAGATTTGTTTGGGAGAAAATGAGGTCTTTCATTGAGATATATTTTAGAATATATTGTATATATTTACACACGCTCACACGCGCACCCACACAGGCGCACACACACACACATTCTCTGTATCTCAACTGCTTGAAGTCAATAAAAATGTCTGAACTTTTTCAGTTGGTTTCCATGGGAACATGTGTAAAAACAAAACATATATCCTGAGCAGCACCAGGTTTTCTGGCTGCTGAAACGTTTTCTGAGTTGAGTCTGGAGGGCGTTGTATTTCCATTAGTGCCTCCTTGGCTGGCTCCCACCTCTGCTCTCTTTTCTCCCTCTCTCCTGTTTTCCTCCCTCCTGGCCCTGTGTGCTCCGGGAGCCCCACATGGCCTCCGTCGCTCCTTTGCCTGCTGTTTTCTCTTCCTCCTTCCCTCTGACTCGCCTCTTCATGCTGCTCGCTTTGTGGACCTTTGAGATAAAGGTCAAACATCTGGTTTCCATCTCCCCACACTGTTTAACTGAAGCAAAACCGACCCAGATTTCCCGTTCATAAATCATTACTCATCTGGAATGCACTCGGGACCACTTTGGGGACTGTTTACTCAGCGTATCTCCTTTTTTAGAAGCCTTTCTCTTTGGCTGCCATCTTCTAGGTCGATAATTTTCTCAGTTTTCAGTTCTGAAATGTGGACAAAAGGGAAGTTTACTAGCATGAGGCATTTAAACAAAGCTAGAGTTAGGCAAAACATAGGAGTTTGGTACAATAAAAACAGTAAGAAAATTGGCTGTTCAATTATATATTGTACTAACAAGACATGACATTTGACGTTTGAAACAAACTTCATTTGAAACAAACTTTTCAGGAGTGAGGTAGTTAGCATATAGTTATGTACCAAGTAATGCTGGGAATGTTAACTTGTAAATTCTCACACTAACCCTACTAAGTAAGTACTATTAACTCCCTTTTACAGATTATGAAACTGAGGCACAGCAAAGGTAAGTTATTTGCCTAGACAGCTAGGAAGTACAGTGCTGTGGAGAGAACCCCAACAGCCTGGCCCTGGGCCTGCCCTCGTAAGCACCTGGCTTGCCTGCTTCTTCATTTCTTCCACTGTAAAATTATCCTCATGTCACAGATGGGAAACTGAGGCACAGAAAAGTTAAAGAAATGAAAATAATACCACTAGTTTAAAATTCTTCCAAACATTGCCTCTGTTCTTGATATGCTTCTGATATATTTTAGAACTGCACAGTATGGGTTTACCATAAAAACCCAAGAAATTTCTTTTTTTTTTTTTAATTCCTCTATATGGAATCACAGTTTTAAAAAATCAAATTTTCCATTTTTCATAAAGCACATGACATGTCTAGATTCATCTTAACTGACTTATGTCTTCGGAGAAATAAAAGAGATATACCAAAATATTTTTAAATAAAAATTGATCAAGTCAATGGGATATTTTCCCTCTGGTCACAACGTCAGTCATTACAAAGGAACTGTTCACCATGGTTACGCAGCCCAGCCGTAAAAACATGAATTCCTGCTACCTGGCACAACGTGGATGAGCCCTGAAAACATTCTGTTGAGTGAAATAAGACGATCACAAAAGGACTAATATTGTAAGATCTCACTAGCATGAAGGGCCTAGGGTGGGCAAACAGGTAGAGATACGCAGAGATCGGAGGTTAGCAGTGGTTACCAGGGCAGGGAGGGAGAAAGACAGGGGGGAAAGCATTGTTTAGGAAGTGCTGAGTTCCTGTTTATGGTGATGGAAAATTTGGCGGCCGACATTGGTGATGGCTGATCAACATGATTGACTTAACTAGTCTCATTGAATCAAAACCGCTGCCATCGCACGTGTGAAAAATGCTGGATTGCCAATTGCTGTGCCATCTATATTTTTACAACAATAAGAAAAACACAGCTGAATATTTTTAAGTAAGAGGAGAGAGATTAAAGAAAAGAGGCTGGATCTGTCACAATCTCAGTAGGAAATAACACTCACCTCCCTCTCTTGGACAGAATTCATCACCTGGGCTCACTACCTGCAAGATGGATGGGGTATGCGTGGGAGCTGGTAGGATGTTTGAAGAATCCCACTGCGTGTTTACAAAAAGGAAACCAGGACTCAGAAAGAGTAAAATATCAAGTCTACTTATGAGCCTTGTCCTCTCTCTCCTCCCAGGAGTTGAGGTAAGAGGTAATAGTGCCTTTAAGGCCCAGAGCCCTGGTGGCGCAGTGGTTAAGAGTTTGGCTGCTAACCAAATGGTGGGCAGTGTGAACCCACCAAGCACTCCTTGGAAACCCTATGGGGCAGTTCTACTCTGTCCTATAGGGTCGCTATGAGTCAGAATCAACTTGACAGCAACAAGTTTGGTTTTGGTTTTCGGTTTAGGAACAGGGACAGGTAGGAGACAGATAGCCCTGTGAGGATTAATCAGACATTTTGGTTCCAAAGTGGTTAAGAGTTTGGCTGCTAACCAAATGGTGGGCAGTGTGAACCCACCAAGCACTCCTTGGAAACCCTATGGGGCAGTTCTACTCTGTCCTATAGGGTCGCTATGAGTCAGAATCAACTTGACAGCAACAAGTTTGGTTTTGGTTTTCGGTTTAGGAACAGGGACAGGTAGGAGACAGATAGCCCTGTGAGGATTAATCAGACATTTTGGTTCCAAAGCATATTGTACTTAAGATACATTACTTATTGGGAGCTTACTACATTCCCAGTACTGGGGCACATATCATATAAACAATATATATATTTTTAATCCTTACAACAACCATATGAAGTTAAGTGATTTGTCCAGGGTTGAACTGATCCTAAATGGTAAAGCCGGAATTTGAACCTGGTCAATCTGATTCCAAAGCCTATGTCACTAAGCCATGGGCAATGCTACCAATAATCAGCTTTTGCAGTATGAAGAAAGCGACGCACAAGGTTTTGTGTAGTTTTGATATTGTTGGCATCAGCAGCTGCTCTCAGAAACCATTTGGGTCAGTTCTACTCTGTCCTATAGGGTCACTATGAGTTGGAATTGACTCAGTGGCAATGGGTTTTCTCTCCTATGTATGTCTCAAAAACTTGGTTATTCCCTCTATCCTGTTCTTTATTTCTTCAGTCTCTCTCTTATTTTGTAAATATCCTTTGTGTTGATTTGGTTCCTTTTATACCATTTGGGCCACATTTACCCTGTATGGGTGGATGGTACATATATCATGGTAAAGTGAGTTCTGTACACACAGAATAAAACAGAGATTAGAGACTCAGTCCAGAAAATATTTAGTCTATGACTCTAGCCTTTGAATTCCATTAACCAACTCAACCAGTATCCCAAAAATATCCTCTATTGCTTAATGGTTTCTGTTATTTGCAAGTACAATGTTTTACAATAAAGAAAATAATTGCAAGTAACTAACCCTAATATATGGAATTGGCTCAGTAGAGATGGATTGGCAACTATTTAAGATCCCTCCACCTTTGGAAGGAAAACTGGCAATGCCTTTGTTTTCTGGGGCTCAGTCCATATGCCTGCTGAGGCTACTGCTTTAAAAAACTTGTTAGCAAATGTCATGGTGCCAAAATGTTTTGACTCCTTCTTTATACCTTTAGCTATGAGTTGAAAGATAATGCAAGCTGTGGTCCAAGGTCTGTGCCTGAAACCAGAGAAATAGCAGCAGGACAAGTTTATTCTTTCTTAGGGGAAGTTCTTTCTCCCTATTGCCAGAAATACAATACACTAAGTTGCAGATAAACACGGCATTAGCTACGCTGTACCAGGGGAATTCTCTGCCAGCTCCCGTATCTAAAGCTAAAGTTAGAGTGCCGATAAGGAAAACGATGGATCCTCATGAATGGAATGAAGACATCTAGAAAGATTCGGAGGAATTCAGGATGTTAGCTCCTTTGGGCCCAAACCAAACACATTCCTATCTCAGAGGCTCTGTGTTTGTGGTCGCTTCTTCCTGGGATAAGGAGTCCTCGTGGCGCAGTAGTTAAGTGCACTCAGCTGCTCACCATAAGGTTGGTGGTTCAAACCCACCAGCTGCTCTGTGGGAGAAAGACGTGGCACTCTGCTTGCATAAAGATCACAGCCTTGAAAACCCTATGGGGCAGTTCCACTCTGTCCTATAAGGTCACCATGACTCAGAATCGACTCAACGACAGTGGGTTTGGTTTTGGTTTTGAGTTCTTCCTGGGATATTCCCTCATCACCATCACCACTCCCATTCATAATATCTTCCAGGACGGCTCACATCTTCACTTCCTCCTGTTATCTGCTCAGACAGCTTCTTTGCAGAAAGGCCTTCCCTCAACACCATTTATAAAACATACATACATTATAAAACACCCACCCCCAACACCCGTACACAAACACACACATAAATAAGTTTTCCTACCCTGCTATACTTTTCTGCTTAACACCTTTCACCACTTAACGATTCATTTACTCTCTCTATATATTACTTACGGTAGGCTAATCTGATGTAATAACAAGTAGACCTAAACATGCCATGGCTCAACACAATGAAAGTTTTATTGCTTTTTCACATAGCCGTCCTGGATAGGTATTCAGGTTAGCATGTCAGTTCTCTTCCATGCAGTCATTCAAAGACCCATGCTCCTTCCATTTTGTGGCTCCATCATCCCCTGAATCCAGCAAACAGAAGATAATAAAACATGGAGAGATGTGCATCGGGGGAGGGACCATTGGCTAGACCATTGGCTAGGAATTGGGACATGCCACTTTTGCTTGTTTGGTTGGAAAGGACTTGGTTATGTGACCATACATAACCCTAAGAGGCATTGGGAAACAGAGTCTTGGTGTTTGTCCGAACAAGAGGAGACTGGATTTTGCTGAACAGGCTGCACTCTCCATCCGACACCTCGTCACTAAAATGTAAGCTCTTTGAAGAGCTTTCCAGCCTCAAGAGTTCACCTGCATTCCTTGGCTCATGGCCCCATTCATTTCTCCATTTCAAAGCCGGCAACATAGCATCTCTCCGAGCCTACTTCCATTGTCATGTCTCTTTCTCTCACTCTTTTCTTCTGCCTCCCTCTTCTACTTTTAAGGACGTGGAACCAACAGTTAAATGCTTGACTACTAATCAAAAGGTTGGCTGTTAGAATTCACTCAAAGGCACCTTGGAAGAAAGGCCTGGTAATCAGCTTCCAAAAGGTCACAGCCTTGAAAACACTGTGGACCACAGTTCTACTCTGCACACATGAGCTCACCATGAGTCAGAATTGACTACACAGTGACTGGTTTGGGTTTTGGTTTATAATCGCATTGGGCCCATCTGGATAATCCAGGATAATCTCTCTATTTACTGATTGTTGCTGTTGTATGACATCAAGTTGATTCTGGCTTGTCACAACCCTATAGGAAAGAGTAGAACTGCCCCATAGGGTTTCCAAGGACTGGCTTGTGGATTCGAACTGCCAATATTTGGTTAGCAGACAAACACTTAACCACTGTGCCACCAGGGCCCCATTTGCTGATCAGAAAACTTAATTCAATCTTCAATCTTAATTAACTTCCCTTTGCCACATAACGTAACATATTCACAGGTTTCAGGGATTCTGTCTACAAGGTTGCAGAGACAACATGTGGCAGAGCTATCAATGTGAGCTTTGTCATTAGACTTCTGTCTACAAACACAACTGCAAACACGAGTGTCACGACAAAGCTCAAATCCATAGCTGTCATATTCTCATGTCTCTTGTCTGATTACCTTGCTGCTTTTTCTGCCCCTTGATGACTTCTTGGGACACCTCAAGTATGCCTGTATCGAAAGCTTCCTTGTTCTTCAAAGCCCAGCATGACTTTCATCTCTGCCATGGAGTATTTCCTGAGTAAACTCTCACAGCATCAAAGCCGCGTGGCCAAACTCCCAGCTGTAGCCTCCCTTCCAAGTGTTTATACAGTCTGGGCTTGAGTGTATTCAGGATAAAGCATCAACCCCAGCCCTGTGTAGCCTATCTCATTTTCTACTCTCTACCCATCTAGTTCTAAACCTTAAAATAATCTCTTGGAGCCCTGCTCGCACAGTGGATAACAGCTTGGCTGCTAACCAAAAGATTGGCAGTTCAAATCCACCAGCTGTTTGGAAACCCAAAGGGACAGTTCTACTCTGTCCTATAGGGTTGCTATGAGTTGGAATCAACTCGAGGGCAACGGATTTGGTTTTTTTGGTTAATGGCCTCTTACCAGGGCCGCATTACCCAATAAGCAACCTATGTACAGGTCCAATTTTGCCTTCCCAACAATCTGCAGTGCACAATTTCATCTGTCCTCTGCCACAACAAAGTTGTGGTGAGACCCATGGATAATTGCTCACCACAGGTTAGCAAGAAAATAAAACTAAGCCCTTGCGTACCTTGCTCAATGCAAGCCGGTGCACACCTCACTCACTGGTTAATCTTCCCCGTCTCTTACCGCCACATCTTCTTTTTGCCACCCACAGAGCCACTGAGTGGGTTCGAACCATCAGTCTTTCAGTTAGCAACTAAACTCCTTGAACTGATACTAACATTGATTAAATTTCTGAGATACTTGCAATATGTTACATACTACTATTAACTTACACTTCTGCGTGGTTTAAAGTCAAGAAAGAGGTGCGTCAGGGTTGCATCCTTTCACCACACTTATTCAGTCTGCATTGTATGGGCAAATAATCCAAGAAGGTAGCCTATATAAAGAAGAACGGGGCATCAGGATTGGAGGAAGACTTATTAACAACCATGCAGATAATACAGCCTTGCTTGCTGAAAGCTAAGAGGACTTGAAGCACCTACCTGATGAAGATCAAAGACTACAGCCTTCAGTATGGATTACATCTCAACATAAAACAAAAATCCTCACTTCTGGACCAATAAGCAACAACATGATAAACACAGAAAATATTGAAGTTGTCAAGGCTCCCATTTTACTTGGATCTGCAATTAACACTCAGGTAAGCAGCAGTCAAGAAATCACATGATGCACTGCATTGGGTAAATCTGCTACAAAGGACTTCTTTAAAGTGTTAAAAAGCAAAGGTGCCACTTTAAGGACTAAGGTAGGCCTGACCCAAGCCATGGTGTTTTCAATCACTTCATATGCATGCGAAAGCTGGATGATGAATAAGGAAGATGGAAGAAGAATTGATCCCTTTGAATCATGGCTTTGGAGAATATTGAATATACCATGAACTGCCAGAAGAATGAACAAATCTGTCTTGGAAGAAGTATAGCCAGAATGCTCCTTAGAAGCAAGGATGGTGAGACTTCATCTCACATACTTTGGACATGTTATCAGGACAGACCAGTCCCTGGAGAAAGACATCATGAATGGTGAAGTAGAGGGTCAGCTAAAAAAAATGAAGACCCTCAATGAAATGGATTGATACAATGACTGCAACAATGGGCTCAAGCATAACAACAATTGTGAGAATGGCACAGGACTGGGCAGTGTTTTCTTCTGTTGCACACAGGGTCACTATGAGTCAGAACTGACTTGAAGGCACCTAACAACAACATGGTATTAGCAGTTGAGCACAAAAGTGGTGTATGACACTTTAGCAGAATGAGATGAACGGGATTATAAAATTTTTAGTGGATGTGGGTGCCCTAGGCTGGGTTCTATACAGAAGCAAAACCAGTAAAGTGTATACATATATATAGACAGAGATTGATATCCAGGAAATTGCTCACGTGGTTCTAGACACTGGAAGTCCCAAGTCTGTAGGTCAGGCTGGAGGCTTCTACTGATCCACGTAGCTGCAGGGGCTGATGAATCCAAGATCAGCAGTCAGAGAGCAGCGCCGTGGCTCACAGGCTACGAATATTGAAGATGAACAAATCCCAGGATCAGCAGGCAAGACTGCAGGTAAGCTGCTAGCTCAAGTCCCAAGAACTGGAGGTCAGATGAATGGGAGCCAGCTGCAGGATCCTGAGCTAGCAAAAGCCCACAAGCCTTGCTGGAATGTCCACTTATACTCTATGCAGGCCACATGCCCAAGGAAACACCTTTTCAACTGACTGGCTACTAACAACAGATCCCATCATGGGGATGATCACATAATATCAGATTTCAACATGGAAGTGATCGCAACATCATACCACTGCCAAACCACTGAGAATCATGGCCCAGCCAAGTTGACACAGAATCTTAACCATCACAGCAGGGTACTAATATTTTATTATATAACACATTTTCTACAAAAAGAATATTCTACAACAAAGAAAATAAGTGAACTTAGTTGTTTCAACAATCAATGTAACGTTCTGCTGATCTCCCACAATGAAAAGCTGACTTTCACCAATTTTGTTTTAAATGGCTCATACTTCAATTTTGTTGCTAGTTTCAAAATAAGTGCTATAATTATAAATGAGCACATGAAAAGATATCATAAAATAAAATTTAATGATCAAAAAGCAAATATTATAAGTCACTAATTTTATTTTTAGATAGATATTTCATCTCTAACATGTTATAATCAAGAATATTTCTTTCTATTCTTTGCTCTTACAAATTCAATGATTTTATCACAATTAAGCTGCCAAACAATATCTACTTCCATACATAACAAAGATAATGAGTTGAGTCTTTCTTGAATAATTATTTTACACTGAGGGTTTTTGAGTCTCTTTAAGGATGAAAATAAGCATTCTGCTGTGCAGTCTGTGATCATTAACGTTAGGAATCTGCATAAAGAAATTTCAACATTGGGAAATACACGTTGTATTTTATCTTCTATTATGGGATCATACATGCCTATGTGAGTAAAATTTGTCTTTCCTGAATCTGTAAACTTAGTTCTCACATAAGAATGAAATTGTTGCACTTCTCCATAAAGGTTTTATTTAAGTCACCATGATAAGCCCACACTAATTTCTTGGATGCCTTCATGCATTCTTCATCAGCTATGTTCACATTGTTTGAGAAGGAAAATCTACTTGAATGAACTTCATACTCTTTTGCCCTTCAAGTGTGTCAAGTGTGTCAAGGATGGTGTAGTGTGTGGTTATGTGAAATTGGTCTCTGGCACTCGATGATACTTCTGGAGCACTTCCGTCATTTACTCATTTATTTCTAATGCTTATGCAACGGTGAACTCCTTGATAGTATTTGGCAGTATTTGTTTTGTTGCATTTTTTAAATTCTCAAAATCTTTTCCTAAACTATGTAAATACCCTGTTAATAACTGGTAGAGATCTGTGCATGTCTTTAAATTTACTTCTGAATTTTGGAGAGCTTGACTCATCTGATGAAAATGCTGCAATATATTAGTCCACATAACCAACAGAAATACATACCCTAGTGTTTGCTTTTTGTTGGCGATGTTTTCAGTTTCTCTTTTGGTATCTCCTTTTTGGGTCTGGCCTTCAGCATTAATTTTTTTTTTTTTTTAACTTTTATTGAGCTTCAAGTGAACGTTTACAAATCCAATCAGTCTGTCACATATAAGTTTACATACATCTTACTCCGTACTCCCACTTGCTCTCCCCCTAACGAGTCAGCCCTTTCAGTCTCTCCTTTCGTGACAATTTTGCCAGCTTCCCTCTCTTTCTATCTTCCCATCCCCGCTCCAGACAAGAGATGCCAACACAATCTCAAGTGTCCATCTGATATAATTAGCTCACTCTTCATCAGCATCTCTCTCCCACCTACTGACCAGTCCCTTTCATGTCTGATGAGTTGTCTTCGAGGATGGTTCCTGTCCTGTGCCAACAGAAGGTCTGGGGACCATGGCCGCCGGGATTCCTCTAGTCTCAGTCAGACCATTAAGTATGGTCTTTTTATGAGAATTTGGGGTCTGCATCCCACTGATCTCCTGCTCCCTCAGGAGTTCTCTGTTGTGCTCCCTGTCCGGGCAGTCATCGATTGTGGCCGGGCACCAACTAGTTCTTCTGGTCTCAGGATGATGTAAGTCTCTGGTTCATGTGGCCCTTTCTGTCTCTTGGGCTCTTAGTTGTCGTGTGACCTTGGTGTTCTTCATTTTCCTTTGCTCCAGGTGGGTTGAGACCAATTGATGTATCTTAGATGGCTGCTTGTTAGCATTTAAGACCCCAGACGCCACATTTCAAAGTGGGATGCAGAATGTTTTCATAATAGAATTATTTTGCCAATTGACTTAGAAGTCCCCTCAAACCATGGTCCCCAGACCCCCGCCCTTGCTCCGCTGACCTTTGAAGCATTCATTTTATCCCGGAAACTTCTTTACTTTTGTTCCAGTCCAATTCAGCTGACCTTCCATGTATTGAGTGTTGTCCTTCCCTTCACCTAAAGCAGTTCTTATCTACTAATTAATCAATAAAAAACCCTCGCCCTCCCTCCCTCCCTCCCCCCCCCGTAACCACAAAAGTATGTGTTCTTCTCAGTTTTTACTATTTCTCAAGATCTTATAATAGTGGTCTTATACAATATTTGTCCTTTTGCCTCTGACTCATTTCGCTCAGCATAATGCCTTCCAGGTTCCTCCATGTTATGAAATGTTTCACAGATTCGTCACTGTTCTTTATCGATGCATAGTATTCCATTGTGTGAATATACCACAATTTATTTACCCATTCATCCATTGATGGACACCTTGGTTGCTTCCAGCTTTTTGCTATTGTAAACAGAGCTGCAATAAACATGGGTGTGCATATATCTGTTCCTGTAAAGGCTCTTATTTCTCTAGGGTATATTCCGAGGAGTGGGGTTTCTGGGTTGTATGGTAGTTCTATTTCTAACTGTTTAAGATAACGCCAGATAGATTTCCAAAGTGGTTGTACCATTTTACATTCCCACCAGCAGTGTATAAGAGTTCCAATCTCTGCGCAGCCTCTCCAACATTTATTATTTTGTGTTTTTTGGATTAATGCCAGCCTTGTTGGATGGAATCTCATCCTAGTTTTAATTTGCATTTGTCTAATGGCTAATGATCGATAGCATTTTCTCATGCATCTGTTAGCTGCCTGAATATCTTCTTTAGTGAAGTGCGTGTTCATATCCTTTGCCCACTTTTTGATTGGATTGTTTGTCTTTTTGTGGTTGAGTTTTAACAGAATCATATAGATTTTAGAGATCAGGTGCTGGTCGGCGATGTCATAGCTGAAAATTCTTTCCCAATCTGTAGGTGGTCTTTTCACTCTTTCGGTGAAGTCTTTAGATGAGCACAGGTGTTTGATTTTTAGGAGCTCCCAGTTATCTGGTTTCTCTTTGTCATTTTTGGTAATGTTTTGTATTCTGTTTATGCCTTGTATTAGGGCTCCTACGGTTGTCCCTATTTTTTCTTCCATGATCTTTATCGTTTTAGTCTTTATGTTTAGGTCTTTGATCCACTTGGAGTTAGTTTTTGTGCATGGTGTGAGGTATGGGTCCTGTTTCAATTTTTTGCAAATGGATATCCAGTTATGCCAACACCATTTGTTAAAAAGACTATCTTTTCCCCAATTAACTGACACCGGGTCTTTGTCAAATATCAGCTGCTCATACGTGGATGGATTTATATCTGGGTTCTCAATTCTGTTCCATTGATCTATGTGCCTGTTGTACCAGTACCAGGCTGTTTTGACTACTGTGGCTGTATAATAGCTTCTGAAATCAGGTAGAGTGAGGCCTCCCACTTTCTTCTTCTTTTTCAGTAATGCTTTGCTTATCCGGGGCTTCTTTCCCTTCCATATGAAGTTGGTGATTTGTTTCTCTATCACCTTAAAATATGACATTGGAATTTGGATCGGAAGTGCGTTATATGTATAGATGGCTTTTGGTAGAATAGACATTTTTACTATGTTAAGTCTTCCTATCCATGAGCAAGGTACTTCAGCATTATTTTTAAAGACTTCTAGAACGTGAGTATACTATTCCAGGATTGCACTCATTCCTACAGCATGTGCTTCCCAGTGTGTATTAGGAAAGACTTTTTTGTTGTTCTTGTACTTTAAATGAAGGTTTACAGAACACACTAGTTTCTCATTAAACAGTTAGTACACATAATGTTTTATGACATTGGTTAACAACCCCACAACATGTCAACGCTGTCCCTTCTTCTCTACCTTGGGTTCCCTATTACGAGCTTTCCTGTCCCTTCCTGCCTTCTAGTCCTTGCTCCTGGGCTGGTGTGCCCTCTTAGTCTCATTTTATTTTATGGGTCTGTCCTATCTTAGGCTGAAGGGTGAACTTTAGGAGTGACTGTATTACTGAGCTGAAAGGGTGTCTGGGGGCCATATTCTCAGGGTTTCTCCAGTCTCTGTCAGACCAACAAATCTGGTCTTTCTTTTTGAGTTAGAATTTTGTTGTACATTTTTCTCCAGCTCTGTGTGGACCCTTTATTGTGATCCCTGTCAGAGCAGTCAGTGGTGGTAGCCAGCGCCATCTTTGTGCTGGACTCAGTCTGGTGGAGGCCATGGTAGTTGTGGTCCATCAGTCCTTTGGACTAATCTCTCCCTTGTATCTTTAGTTTTCATCATTCTTCCTTGCTTCCAAAGGGTGAGACCAGTGGAGTACCCTAGATGGCTTCTCACAGACTTTTAAGACTCCAGACGCTATTCACCAAAGTAGAATGTAGAATATTTTCTTTATAAACTATGTTATGCCAATTGAGCTAGATCTCCCTGAGACCATGATCCCCACAGCCCTCAGCCCAGTAATTCGGTCCCTCAGGGAGTTTGGATGTGTCTATAGAGCTTCCATGACCTTGCCTTGTACAAGTTGTGCTGGCTTCCACAGTACTGTGTACTGTAGAAAGACATTTTAACACATGATAATTTCATAAATATGTTTTAAGAACTGTATATCTGTGAGTAAAGGGGCAGCAGAACCTCCCCGCCACGTGTCTGTCAGTTTGTCATACTGTGGGGGCTTGTGTGTTGCTGTGATGCTGGAAGCTATGCCACTGGTATTCAGATACCAGCTGGGTCACCCATGAAGGACAGGTTTCAGCTGAGCTTCCAAACTAAGACAGACTAGGAAGAAGGAACCGGCAGTCTACTTCTGAAAAGCTTTAGGCAGTGAAAACCTTATGAATAGCAGCAGAACATTGTCTGATACAGTGCTGGAAGATGAGCCCCCCAGGTTGGAAGGCACTCAAAAGATGACTGGGGAAGAGCTGCCTCCTCAAGGTAGAGTCAACCTTAATGACGTGGATGAAGTAAAGCTTCTGGGACCTTCATTTGCTGATATGGCACGACTCAAAATGAGAAGAAACAGCTGCAAACATCCATTAAAAATCGGAACCTGGAATGTACAAAGTATGAATCTAGGAAAATTGGAAATCATAAAAAATGAAATGGAGTGCATAAACATCGATATCCTAGGCATTAGTGAGCTGAAATGGACTGGTATTGCCCATTTTGAATTGGACAGTCATATAGTCTACTATGCTGAGAATGACAACTCGAAGAGGAATGGTGTTGCATTCATCATCAAAAAGAATGTTTCAAGATCTATCCTGAAGTACAACGCTGTCAGTGATAGGATAATATCCATACGCCTACAAGGAAAACCAGTTAATATGACTATTTTTCAAATTTACGCACCAGCGACTAGGGCCAAAGATGAAGAAATAGAAGATTTTTATCAACTGCTACAGTCTGAAATTGATCAAACATGCAATCAAGATGCATTGATAATTACTGGTGATTGGAATGCAAAAGTTGGAAACAAAGAAGAAGGATCAGTAGCTGGAAAATACGGGCTTGGTGATAGAAACAATGCCGGAGATCAAATGATAGAATTTTGCAAGACCAATGACTTCTTCATTGCAAATACCTACTTTCACCAACATAAACGGTGACTATACACACGGACCTCGCCAGATGGAACACACAGAAATCAAATTGACTACATCTGTGGAAAGAGATGATGGAAAAGCTCAATATCATCAGTCAGAACAAGGCCAGGGGCCGACTGTGGAACAGACCATCAATTGCTCATATGCAAGTTCAAGCTGAAACTGAAGAAAATCAGAGCAAGTCCACGAGAGCCAAAATATGACCTTGAGTATATCCCACCTGAATTTAGAGACCATTTGAAGAATAGATTTGACACATTGAACACTAGTGACCGAAGACCAGATGAGTTGTGGAATGACATCAAGGACATCATCCATGATGAAAGCGAGAGGTCACTGAAAAGACAGAAAAGAAAGAAAAGACCAAGATGGATGTCAGAGGAGACTCTGAAACTTGTTGTTGAGCGTCAAGCAGCTAAAGCAAAAGGAAGAATTGATGAAGTAAAAGAACTGAAGAGAAGACTTCAAAGGGCCTCTCAAGAAGACAAGTAAAGTATTACAATGCCATGTGCAAAGAGCTGGAGATGGAAAACCAAAAGGGAAGAACATGCTCGGTGTTTCTCAAGCTGAAAGAACTGAAGAAAAAATTCAAGCCTCAAGGTGCAATAGTGAAGGATTCCATGTGGAAAATATTAAACGAAGCAGGAAGCATCAAAAGAAGATGGAAGGAATACACAGTCATTATACCAAAAAGAATTAGTTGATGTTCAACCATTTCAAGAGGTGGCATATGATCAGGAGCTGATGGTACTGAAGGAAGAAGTCCAAGCTGCTCTGAAGGCATTGGCAAAAAACAAGGCTCCAGGAATTGATGGAATATCAATTGAGATGTTTCAACAAACAGATGCAATGCTGGAGGTGCTCACTCGTCTATGCCAAGAAATATGGAAGACAGCTTCCTGGCCAACTGACTGGAAGAGATCCATATTTATGCCTATTCCCAAGAAAGATGATCCAACCGAATGTGGAAATTATAGAACAATATCATTAATATCACACGCAAGCAAAATTCTGCTGAAGATCATTCAAAAGCGGCTGCAGCAGTATATGGACAGGGAACTGCCAGAAATTCAGGCTGGTTTCAGAAGTGGATGTGGAACCAGGGATATCATTGCTGATGTCAGATGGATCCTGGCTGAAAGCAGAGAATACCAGAAGGATGTTTACCTGTGTTTTATTGACTATGCAAAGGCATTTGACTGTGTGGATCATAACAAACCATGGATAACACTGAGAAGAATGGGAATTCCAGAACACTTAATTGTGCTCATGAGGAACCTTTACATGGATCAAGAGGCATTTGTTCGGACAGAACAAGGGGATACTGATTGGTGTAAAGTCAGAAAAGGTGTGCATCTAGGGTGTATTCTTTCACCATACCTATTTAATCTGTATGCTGAACAAATAATCCAAGAAGCTGGACTATATGAAGAAGAACGGGGCATCAGGATTGGAGGAAGACTCATTGTCAACCTGCGTTGTGCAGATGACACAACCTTGCTTGCTGAAAGTGAAGAGGACTTGAAGCACTTACTAGTGACTATCAAAGACCACAGCCTTCAGTGTGGATTACACCTCAACATAGAGAAAACAAAAATCCTCACAACTGGACCAGTGAGCAACATCGTGATAAACGGAGAAAAGATTGAAGTTGTCAAGGATTTCATTTTACTTGGATCCACAATGAACAGCCATGGAAGCAGCAGTCAAGAAATCAAAAGACATTGCATTGGGCAAATCTGCTGCAAAGGGCCTCTTCAAAGTGTTGAAGAGCAAAGATGTCACCCTGAAGACTAAGGTGCGCCTGACCCAAGCCATGGTATTTTCAATCGCATCATATGCGTGTGAAAGCTGGACAATGAATAAGGAAGACCGAAGAAGAGTTGACGCCTTTGAATTGTGGTGTTGGCAAAGAATAATGAATATACCATGGATTGCCAAAAGAACGAACAAATCTGTCTTGGAAGAAGTGTGGCCAGAATGCTCCTTAGAGGCAAGGATGGTGAGACTGTGTCTTACATACTTGGACATGTTGTCAGGAAGGATCAGTCCCTGGAGAAGGACATCATGCTTGGCAGAGTACAGGGTCAGCGGAAAAGAGGAAGAACCTCAACGAGGTGGATTGACACAGTGGCTGCAACAATGAGCTCAAGCATCACAAGGATTGTAAGGATGGCGCAGGACCGGGCAGTGTTTCGTTCTGTTGTGCACAGGGTCGCTATGAGTCGGAACCGACTCGACGGCACCTAACAACAACAACAACAGAAAAAAAACAACTGTTTCTGGACAATAATCTACTTCATTATATCCAATAAGATTAAGTGAATTCAGAGCACATGGTATGAAAATTGCATATTCATTACATTCTATAATTTTCTGTTGCATGCCTTTATAAAGCCCTGACATATTGGCAGCATTTTCGTAAGACTGGCCTCTGCACTAAGAAAAATCAGTTTTGCAAACCATGTAAACAGTGAAGTACTTGATTTGTAATCTCTTCAATGATATGATTTTTTAAGCTTGTTGTTGTTGTCAGGTGCCGTCGAGTCGCTTCCAACTCATAGCAACTGGAAGTATAACAACAAAACACTGCCTGGTCCTGCTCCACCCTCACAATCATTGCTATGTTTGAGCCCATTCTTACAGCCACTGTGTCAATCCATCTCACTGAGGATCTTCCTCTTTTGTGCTGACCCTCTACCTTGCCAGGCAAGATGTCCTTTTCCAGGGACTGGTCCTTCCTAATAACTTGTCCAAAGTATGTGAGATGAAGTCTCGCCATCCTTGCTTCTAAGGAGCATTCTGGCTGTACTTCTTCCAAGACAGATTTGTTCGTTCTTTTGGCAGTCAGTGGTGTATTCAGTATTCTTCTCCAACACCCTAATTCAAAGGCATCAATTCTTCGGTCTTCCTTATTCATTGTCCAGCTTTCCCACGCATGTGAGGAAATTGAAAATATAATGGCTTGGGTCAGGTGCACCTTAGTCCTCAAAGTGACATCTTTGCTTTTCAACACTTTAAAGAGGTCTTTCACAGATTTCCCCAATGCAATAAATACATCATTTGATTTCTTGAGTGCTGCTTCCATGGGTGTTGATGGTGGATCTAAGTAAGATGAAATCCCTAACAACTTCAGTATTTTCTCTGTTTATCATGATGTTGCTTATCTATTCAGTTGTGAGAATTTTCTGTTTTCTCTATGTTGAGGTGTAGTCCGTACTGAAGGCTGTGGTCTTTGATCTTCGTCAGTAAGTGATTCAAGTCCTCTTTGCTTTCAGCAAGCAAAGTTGTGTCATCTGCATATCACAGGTTGTTAATGAGTCTTCCTCCAATCCTGATGCTGCCTTCTTCTTCATATAGTCCATCTTCTCAGAGTATTTGTCATTGTACAGATTGAATAAGTATGGTGAAAGAATACAAACCTGATGCACACCTTTCCTGATTTTAAACCACACAGTATTCCCTTGTTTTGTAAATGTGATAAATAGCTCGAGAGGTTTTTCATCTATTGGACATACATGTCTTAAAACAATACTTAGCTGATCTGTATGAGATCAGAAGTGGAATCTGAAGACAAACCAAAATATTGAGTATACTTATTTCACTGAAAATAGATAATCACTTATTAAATTCATTAATTTGTCACACTTTGTTTTTGACATATGCAGTGGGTTTCCCTTTTCTGTGTTACCATATTTTGAGATGCAACTTGCTAAAAATGGATCAAACCGAGCCACAAGTTCAAGTAAACCCAAAAGATTTCCATTTTATGGGGACCCAAACACTTCATTTCTTCCTAAAAAGACAGTCCATATTCAGTGATTGTTATAATGACATCAACAATGTGTTGCAAAACAGCTTTCCAATACTGATGTTCTTCATTAGTGTTTCCAGCTCATGAGTTAAGCCAAAGCCATGTCTCCTATTTGAATATGACAACATACAATCTCTATAAATTGAACTGTTTCATGTTTGTCAATCATATTCGAGTTGCACTGATCACCAAATCCATCTGTAGCAAGTGAAGAATTAAATGATTTAGGACTGAACAGTTTGCAAACAAAACAAAATACAGAGCTGACTGATAGAGAACACAGTAGCCACTCCCTCCTATAATTTTCACTGGTAGCTTTGCACCCTAGAAATATATTCTGGCTACAGAACCTTGCTTGTTTACCATCCAGAAATTTTCAACGTGAGTTTTCAAATGGTGCACTGTGATGTTGACAATCACTTGGCGCTCTTTCAATCCAATAATTTTCATCTTTAGAAGAAAAATTGTTCCACAAAGCAGGATCTTCATTTCTGTTCTTTATGGAGCCTGCAGATGCAACAATCTCAGATTTTAAAATAGTTTTACTTTCTACACCATTATTAGTTTTTTTTTTTACTACAGAAGGAATGGATGAAGAATTTTGACAAATACTGTTTTATTCATATTGCTATCAGTAATTTCAGTATTTGCAGAACTAGTACAATGGTTTGCACCCATTAAACTCAAGTGCTCAATGGAAGAAGTCTCTTCTGATTCATTACATTTTAAAAAAGAAGTTAATTTTCACATTGTCTTCAGGGATTCACAAATCCTTTTCTTTTTGTCTTCTGCAAGGTTTCATTTTTGTGCTCCACTTAGTTGTTGCCATTTCATTTTACCTGGATATAAAATTATGTCACATTTTAAATTTGTTTCTACCATGGCAAATAAATTTGAATAATTGAAAATAAAATTTACAGAACAGGTAAAATCTATAAAGTAAAATTTACATTTGAATTTGGGCCTAAACACAAAAATTTATTTTTGAAAATTAGTAAGTAAAAAAAATATTAGGAACATATAGTTTTATTTTTCAGGTTTGGGATTGTCAAAAGAAATAGTACTCACAAGGCAGTTGGAAACAATTTCATTCGTTTGTCATATGATGTTTGTTGGCGGGCCCTTCACAGATCTCCAGGAGTGTTTTTTTCCTCTTGAAATAATACTTAAAACCTTGCACACTCAGTTTCTGCCTTTTGGTGCCGCGTCTTCACACTTCATTGGAGGACTGCTGATACCTGATAGGGACAAGAGCAATCGGAAAGAGCATGACACAAATTCAAAGGTATGCTCAGTCTTAAAAATGTATTTCTGTTTGCTTTGCGCAGGACCAGAGCATGTCACAAGTTACATGATTATAGTGCCGCTGGCACCTTCTATTTGGCTAACGAGAGAGAACTGAATATGACGTTATACCCGATGGGTCTGAAATGAAAAGGAAAATATAATAGTTATCATATACAAAATTTATAAAATGTATCAATTTCATTTAGTGCCCTGCCAATTCCCTTCCACCGTAGCACTCGCTTTTCCTTGTGTCCTGTCTGCTTGGCATCTGTGGGTCTTTGACTTGGACAAGGGCCCGTGTTTGGTTGATGCCCTAAGCACATGCTTAGCCTGCTTATTGGGTAACCCATCCCTACTGCTTCCGTAAAGATTTACAACCTTGGAAACCCTACGGGGCAGTTCTGCTCTGTGCTATAGGGTTGCTATGACTCGGCATCAACTCACTGGCAATGGGTTTTAGTTTAGAGATGACAAAAGAGAAAATCAGAAGGCCAGAGTCATATAACCAGGCCTGTCTTCTAAGCCTTCGGACAAGTTGCTGAGATTCCTCTTTCCTGTCTGTGAAATGAGCATAGTATCAGCTCTGCCCGTCTCTCCGGGTTACGGTGAGTATCAATTTGGCTGAGATAATTGTGCTGGGAAAACCACAAACACACTCTCCAGTGTTGTATATTTGGGGCAACTGTGATGTCATCCACAACACACCTTTCATGGACCTGCCTCAGTATCCTCAACCAGCTCAGAAATGCCATAGGTCCAAGTGCAAACCCCAGGTAAGATTTACTGGCAGTAAATTCCTTAAAAGTGAACCTTCTACCTCTGGACAGTTTTGAGGTTAAAAACAATGCATATGAATGAAAACGTTGGTAGTACTAATCCCAAGAGAAAGTCAATCCTGCTTTGTTTTAATAAAACAGGTATCATACTTCACAACCCAATTGCTATGTATGAAAGTGCTTTAGAAATATCTCTAGCATTTTGGGGTGGTTCATAGAAAGTAAGGAGTTAGACGATCACATTGAAAGAATACTTTTGATCACTTACCTTATGAATGGCCCTGTGCTCTGGGCTGCGGGATACACCAAAGCACCATTTCTGCCCTCAAAAAAACTTCAGGTGTGTCAGATCTCATGCATGTACAGCCGCATCTGCTAATTGGTGCCACTCAATAACCAAAGGGATTGATGAGCACGTGTTTTCTCGACTTCCCGTCTGAACACACAGCTGCTATTGGAGGTAGCTGAGATGTGGTGAAACAAGGATTACAGGCAAAAGACGAAGTGTGCTTCTCCCTCACCAGATGGGGTGACCTTAACCTAGCCACTCAGCGTCTGAGAGCTTAATGTCCTCATCTGTAAGGTGGGTTCGTAGTACCTTCTTCACCATAGTGCCTTCCTCATCATAGTACTTTCTTCATAGTACCTTCTTCATCGTAGTACCTTCCTCATCATAGTACCCTCTTCATCATAGTACCTTCCTCATCATAGTACCCTCTTCATCATTGTACCTTCCTCATAATAGTAGCTTCTTCATCATAGTACCTTCTTCATCATAGTACCTTCCTCATCATAGTACCCTCTTCATCATTGTACCTTCCTCATAATAGTAGCTTCTTCATCATAGTACCTTCTTCATCATAGTACCTTCCTCATCATAGTACCCTCTTCATCGTAGTACCTTCCTCATAATAGTAGCTTCTTCATCATAGTACCTTCTTCATCATAGTACCTTCCTTATCATAGTACCTTCTTCATCATAGTACCGTCTTCATCATAGTACTTTCTTCACCATAATACCTTCTTTGTAGAACTGTTGCAAAAGTTAAATAAAATAACTTACAGGAGTCCCCGAGTTATGAACATTTGACTTATGGACAACACGTTCTTAAAAACAGAATGCCATAAAGCCCATTGTATTAAAAATTTGAGTTAAATACAATGGTTCTCAGTACAATACTGTATGTAGTTACTTTTATTATTATTGTCTGCTATATTATTGTGTTTAAGATGTTTTGTATATTTGGAAGTATTTCATTAAGTGTTTTTATATGCATAGAAAGCTAAAATATATACAACATATTAAGACAAACATTCGACTTTCTCGTTGCTGTTGAGTCAATTCCAACTCAAGTAGACCCTATAGACAGAGTAGAACTGCTCCATGGTGTTTCCAAGGAGCGTCTGGTGGATTTGAGCTGCCAACCTTTTGGTTAGCAGCCGAGCTCTTAACCACTGTTAGTCACTTAACATCTGACTAACTGACTCTAAATAAGAACCATATGTACCTATTCTGACTTACCTACAAATTCAACTTAAAGACAGACTGAGGAACAGATCTTCTTCATAACTCTTTGAACAGCCAACCTCTAAACCACACAAGACCACAAGATTTCCATGACTAACACAGCAATAAATGTTTTCCTTAATTCATACAAGACCAACTCTGTGGATAACTGAATGTTGCTTTTGATCTCAAGCTTAGGATTCATCATGGTGTCAGAGCTCCCACCCATTATATCATGACTCCAGGCAGATCCACTTTTAGTCAAAAATAGAAACTCTGTACAGTAAAACCTGCAAAAGCTGGAACCTATGTAAGGCAGAAATCTGTCAGAGAAGGAAAACACAAATATTTCCCATAAATATACAGAGTGATATAAAAGTGGTAAGACTGCACCCTGTCAAAGGCAGAAAACTTGCAACACCTGGAAAAACAAGGCAGTCCTGTCATGTTCCAGCTCTCACAGGTTTCACTGTATAATGTATAAGCACTTTGGAGAAATTAATTGGGCACATCTAGACTTGAAATAACGGAATTCCCAGACTTGTTAAGAAATTATTTAAGGAGGCGGAGCCAAGATGGCTGACTAGGTAGAAGCTACCTGGGATCCCTCTTGCAACAAAGACTCAGAAAAACAAGTGAATGGATGACATGCATGACAATCTATGAACCCTGACCATCAAACACAGATCTAAAGAGTTGACCTGAGTGACAGAGACTGACAACGAACAACCACGGGGAAGCAGCGACTGTTTTTGGAGCCTGGAGCCAGCGTCCCAGTCAGGAAACCTTGGCGCCGGGCTTTGGACTGGGCGCAAGGGAGCTGAGCACAGCATCCTGAGACGGTGCAAACAAGGGACGCAGCCCTAGCCCCCAGAAGTGACCTCTGGGGAAGCCCAGCCAGTGCACGCAGGCAGCACAGTGATGAGGCTGACAGGAGGAGAAGTCACTGGGAGGCAGCGACTGGTTTTGGAGCCTGGAGTGCGGTGTCCCAGCCGGTAAACCTTGGTGCTGGGCTTTGGACTGGGAGTGGAGGGAATGACCACGGCATCTGAGACAGCACAAGCACGGGACGCGGGCCTGACCCTTGGGGGCAATCTCTACCCAGCCAGCGCACACAGTCAACACGCCCCTCGGGAATCGCAGATAAAACAGTCAACCCAAGCAAGATAAGTAACTTTGTCTATATTCCAGAGTGCTACTCTCTCCTATTTATCTGATCCCTCCCCTCCCTTTCCCAGGCGGCTTCATTAACATTGGAATTTCCTGAGCCAGAGAATGAAGTGCTCTGTGGTTTTTCTTTCTTTTTTGTCTTTTCCTAACCCATTCTCCTGCCCTGAGAGAAGCAGCTACAAAAAAACCCAGGGGCCAAAAATTCTTCCCTAATTGGACTAAAAATACAGAACCGGCTCCAGCCAAGCATATGAGATGCACAGTCTTGGGCTTTCATCCCTACAGGGAACAAGGTGGCTATTATAATGCAAAGGCAATTCTGATAGGGATCTGACTGTAATTGTTTTAGTGGATTACTGGAAAGACAAGTTTCCCAGGTCTGATATCTCTGCATATTCAACAGATCCCTCACTGACCCACAACAGGGAACTGAGGGCTGAAGCTCCCCCCAGACCACCTAGCCTCCTGCCTTAGGGGTCTAAGGAGGGTGACACCTACCAATCTGTAGAGGTACTTGCATTGAGGGCCTAAAGTACAGCTGCAGAGCCCACCCACCAAACTGCTTTAGGAATAGAGACACACCTACCTCACTGGCACCTGGGGGAAGCCTGTCAGCATCCTGACCCCCCAGGAGTGTGAACCCCTGCTGCTACTAGAATCTGGTGCACACAACTATCAACACTACTCCTCTAGGTGGATAGGTGGCAGCCTGCACCACACACTTGATGACCCAAAATCAGATTCTACTCAAGAATAGTGAACGGACTCTTAGGCTTATATATCTGGTAACAGCCCAAACCAGCTGGTAATAGGACATAAGTGATTCAAGGGCTACAACAATCAAGACAGCACAATCTAGTAGCCCATCTACGTATATTGAAAGAAAACAAAACAAGATAAGACTCAGTGAGCAAATATAGAATAAATCACTACAATATCTTCGAGATGGCTCAGAGACAGCAGTCAATATCAAACCACATAAAGAAGCAGACCATGATTGCTTCTACAGCTCCCCCAATTAAAAAATCAAAATCTTTCCCAAATGAAGATACAATCCTGGAATTGCCAGATGCAGAATATAAAAAAACTAATCTACAGAATGCTTCAAGACATGAGGGATGACCTCAGAAATGAAATAAGGTAAACTACAGAAAAAGCCAAGGACCACACTGATAGAGCAGTTGAAGAACTCAAAAAGATTGTTCAAGAACATAGTGGAAAAATTAATAAGCTGCAAGAATCCATCGAGAGCATTCAGAAATCCAAAAGATTAACAGTAAAATTAAAGAATTAGACAACTCAATAAGAAGTCAGAGGAGCAGACTCAAGCAATTGGAATGCAGGGTGGGGGATCTGGAGGACAAGGGAATTGACACCAATATAGCTGAAAAAAAATCAGATAAAAGAATTAAAAAAAATGAAGAAACCCTAAGAATCATGTGGGACTCTATCAAGAAAAATAACTTGTGTGGGATAGGAGTCCCAGAACACGGAGGGATAACAGAAAATACAGAGAGAATAGTTGAAGATCTGTTGGCAGAAAACTTCCCTGACATCATGAAAGATGAAAGGATATCTATCCAAGATGCTCATCGAACCCCATATGAGACTGATCCAAAAAGAAAATCACCAAGACATATTATCATCAAACTTGCCAAAACCAAAGCTAAAGAGAAAATTTTAAAAGCAGCCAGGGATAAAAGAAAGGTCTCCTACAAAGGAGAATCAATAAGAATAAGTTCAGACTACTCAGCAGAAACCATGCAGTCAAGAAGGCAATGGGATGACATATATAGAGCACTGAAGGAGAAAAACTGCCAGCCAAGGATCATATATCCAGCAAAACTCTCTCTCAAATACGAAGGCGAAATTAAAACATTTACAGATAAACACAAGCTTAGAGAATTTGCAAAAACCAAACCAAAGCTACAAGAAATACTAAAGGAAATTGTCTGGTCAGAAAACCAATAATATCAGATACCAGCACAACACAAGGTCACAGAATAGAACATCCTGATAGCAACTCAAATAGGGAAATCACAAAAACAAATTAAGATTTATTTTAAAAAGAAAAAACACTCAAAACAGGGAATCTTTGAAGTCAATATGTAAAAGATCACAATAATCAAAAAGAGGGACTAAATACAGGAGGCATAGAACTGCCATATGGAGAGGCAAACAAGGCGATATAGGACAATACAAGTTAGGTTTTTACTTAGAAAAATAGGGGTAAATATTAAGGTAACCACAAAGAGGTATAACAACTCCATAACTCAAAAGAAAAACATAATGACTCACCAAACATAAAGTCAACTACTATGAAAATGAAGAACATACAATTTACAAAGAAAAACGTCTCAGCACAAAAAAGTAAGTGGAAAAATGAAATTGTCAACAACACACACAAAAAGGCATCAAAATGACAGCACTAAACACATACTTATCTCTATGCTGAATGTAAATGGACTAAATGCACCAATAAAGAGACAGAGAGTCTCAGACTGGATAAAGAAACACGATCCGTCTATATGCTGCCTACAAGAGACACATCTTAGACTTAGAGACACAAACAAACTAAAACTCAAAGGATGGAAAAAAATATATCAAGCAAACAACAAGCAAAAAAGAGCAGGAGTAGCAATAATAATTTCTGACAAAATAGACCTTAAAGTTAAATCCACCACAAAGGATAAAGAAGGACACTACATAATGATTAAAGGGACAATAGACCAGGAAGATATAACCATATTAAATATTTATGCATCCAATGACAGCGCTGGAAGATACATAAAACAAACTTTAACAGAACTGAAAAGTGAGATAGACACCTCCGCAATTATAGTAGGAGACTTCAACACGCCACTTTCGGAGAAGGACAGGACTTCCAGTAAGAAGCTCAACAGAGACACGGAAGACCTAATTGCTACAGTCAACCAACTTGACCTCATAGACTTATACAGAACACTCCACCCAACAGCTGCAAAGTATACTTTTTTTTCTAGTGCACATGGAACATTCTCTAGAATAGATCCCATATTAGGTCATAAAACAAACATTTGCAGAATCCAAAACATTGAAATATTACGAAGCATCTTCTCAGACCACAAGGCCATAAAAGTGGAAATCAATAACAGAAAAATTAGGGAAAAGAAATCAAATACTTGGAAACTGAACAATACCCTGCTCAAAAAAGACTGGGTTATAGAAGACATTAAGGAGGGAATAAAGAAATTCATAGAATGCAACGAGAATGAAACTACTTCCTATCAAAACCTCTGGGACACAGCAAAAGCAGTGCTCAGAGGTCAATTTATATTGATAAATGCACACATACAAAAAGAAGAAAGAGCCAAAATCAGAGAACTGTCCCTACAACTTGAACAAATAGAAAGTGAGCAACAAAAGAATCCATCAGGCACCAGAAGAAAACAAACAATAAAAATTAGAGCTGAATTAAATGAATTAGAGAACAGAAAAACAATTGAAAGAATTAACAAAGCCAAAAGCTGGTTCCTTGAAAAAATTAACAAAATTGATAAACCATTGGCCAGACTGACTAAAGAAATACAGGAAAGGAAACAAATAACCGGAATAAGAAACGAGATGGGCCACATCACAACAGACCCAACTGGAATTAAAAGAATCATTTCAGATTATTAAAAAAATTGTACTCTAACAAATTTGCAAACCTAGAAGAAATGGATGAATTCCTGGAAAAACACTACCTACCTAAACTAACATGATCAGAAGTAGAACAACTAAATAGACCCATAACAAAAAAAGAGATTGAAAAGGTAATCAAAAAACTCCCAACAAAAAAAAGCCCTGGCCTGGACGGCTTCACTGCAGAGTTCTACCAAACTATCAGAGAAGAGTTAACACCACTACTACTAAAGGTATTTCAAAGCATAGAAAATGATGGAATACTACCCAACTCATTCTATGAAGCCACCATATCCCTGATACCAAAACCAGGTAAAGACACCACAAAAAAAGAAAATTACAGACCTATATCCCTCATGAACATAGATGCAAAAATCCTCAACAAAATTCTAGCCAACAGAATTCAACAACATATCAAAAAAATAATCCACCACGACCAAGTGGGATTTATACCAGGTATGCAAGGCTGGTTTAATATTAGAAAGACCATTAATGTAATCCACCACAGAAATAAAACAAAAGACAAAAACCACATGATCTTATCAATTGATGCAGAAAAGGCATTTGACAAAGTCCAACACCCATTTATGATAAAAACTCTCAGCAAAATGGGAATTGAAGGAAAATTCCTCAACATAATAAAGGGCGTCTATACAAATTTCTTTTTATACAAAGCCAACAGCCAAGATCACTCTAAATGGAGAGAGCCTGAAAGCATTTCCCTTGAGAACGGGAACCAGACAAGGATGCCCTTTATCACTGCTCTTATTCAACATTGTGCTAGAGGTCCTAGCCAGAGCAATTAGGCTAGACAAAGAAATAAAGGGCATCCGGATTGGCAAGGAGGAAGTAAAATTATCTCTATTTGCAGATGACATGATCTTATACACAGAAAACCCTAAGGAATCCTCCAGAAAACTACTGAAACTAATAGAAGAGTTCGGCAGAGTCTCAGGTTATAAGATAAACATGCAAAAATCACTTGGATTCCTCTACATCAACAAAAAGAACATCGAAGAGGAAATCGCCAAATCAATACCATTCACAGTAGCCCCCAAGGAGATAAAATACTTAGGAATAAATCTTACCAAGGATGTAAAAGACCTATACAAAGAAAACTACAAAGTACTAGTGCAAGAAACTAAAAAGGACCTACGTTAAGTGGAAAAACATACCTTGCTCATGGATAGGAAGACTTAACATAGTAAAAATGTCTATTCTACCAAAAGCCATCTACACATACAATGCACTTCCGATCCAAATTCCAATGACATTTTTTAATGTGATGAAGAAACAAATCACCAACTTCATATGGGAGGGAAAGAAGCCCCGGATAAGCAAAGCATTACTGAAAAAGAAGAAGAAAGTGGGAGGCCTCACTCTACCTGATTTTAGAACATATTATACGGCCACAGTAGTCAAAACAGCCTGGTACTGGTACAACAACAGGCACATAGACCAAGGGAACAGAATTGAGAAGCCAGATATAAATCCATCCATATATGAGCAGCTGAGATTTGACAAAGACCCGGTGTCAGTTAATTGGGGAAAAGATAGTCTTTTTAACAAATGGTGTTGGCATAACTGGATATCCATTTGCAAAAAAATGAAACAGGACCCATACCTCACACCATGCACAAAAACTAACTCCAATTGGATCAAAGACCTAAACATAAAGACTAAAACGATAAAGATCATGGAAGAAAAAATAGGGACAACGTTAGGAGCCCTAATACAAGGCATAAACAGAATACAAAACATTACCAAAAATGACAAAGAGAAACCAGATAACTGGGAGCTCCTAAAAATCAAACACCTATGCTCATCTAAAGACTTAACCAAAAGAGTGAAAAGACCACCTACAGATTGGGAAAGAATTTTCAGCTATGACATCTCCGACCAGCACCTGATCTCTAAAATCTATATGATTCTGTTAAAACTCAACCACAAAAAGACAAACAATCCAATCAAAAAGTGGGCAAAGGATATGAACACGCACTTCACTAAAGAAGATATTCAGGCAGCTAACAGATGCATGAGAAAATGCTACCGATCATTAGCCATTAGACAAATGCAAATTAAACTAGGATGAGATTCCATCTCACGCCAACAAGGCCGGCATTAATCCAAAAAACACAAAATAATAAATGTTGGAGAGGCTGCAGAGAGATTGGAACTCTCATACACTGCTGGTGGGAATGTAAAATGGTACAACCACTTTGGAAATCTATCTGGCATTTTCTTAAAAAGTTAGAAATAGAACTACCATACAACCCAGAAACCCCACTCCTCGGAATATACCCTAGAGAAATAAGAGCCTTTACAGGAACAGATATATGCACACCCATGTTTATTGCAGCTCTGTTTACAATAGCAAAAAGCTGGAAGCAACCAAAGTGTCCATCAATGGATGAATGGTTAAATAAATTATGGTATATTCACACAATGGAATACTACGCATTGATAAAGAACAGTGAGGAATCTGTGAAACATTTCATAACATGGAGGAACCTGGAAGACATTATGCTGAGTGAAATTAGTCAGAGGCAAAAGGACAAATATTGTATAAGACCACTATTATAAGATCTTGAGAAATAGTATAAACTGAGAAGAACACATACTTTTGTGGTTACGAGCGGGGGAGGGAGGGAGGGTGGGAGAGGGTTATTTACTGATTAGTTAGTAGATAAGAACTACTTTAGGTGAAGGGAAGGACAATACTCAATACACGGAGGGTCAGCTCAACTGGACTGGACCAAAAGCAAAGAAGTTTCTGGGATAAACTGAATGCTTCAAAGGTCAGCGGAGCAAGGGCAGGGGTTTGGGGACTATGGCTTAAGGGGACTTCTAAGTCAATTGGCAAAATAATTGTATTATGAAAACATTCTGCATCCCACTTTGAAATGTGACATCTGGGGTCTTAACTGCTAACAAGCGGCCATCTAAGATGCATCAATTGGTCTCAACCCACCTGGATCAAAGGAGAATGAAGAACACCAAGGTCACACGATATCTATGAGCCCAAGAGACAGAAAGGGCCACATGAACCAGAGACTTACATCATCCTGAGACCAGAAGAACTAGATGGTGCCCAGCCACAACCGATGACTGCCCTGACAGGGAGCACAGCAGAGGACCCCTGAGGGAGAACAGTGGGATGCAGACCCCAAATTCTCATAAAAAGACCAGACTTAATGGTCTGACTGAGACTAGAAGAATCCAGGCGGTCATGGTCCCCAAACCTTCTGTTGGCCCAGGACGGGAACCATTCCCAAAGACAACTCATCAGACATGGAAGGGACTGGACAATGGGTTGGAGAGAGATGCTGATGAAGAGTGAGCTACTTGTATCAGGTGGACACTTGAGACCGTGTTGACATCTTCTGTCTGGAGGGGAGATAGGAGGGTAGAGAGGGTTAGAAACTGGCAAAATCGTCACGAGAGACTGGAAGGAGGGAGCGAGCTGACTCATTAGGGGGCGAGTAAGTGGGAGTATGGAGTAAGGTGTATATAAGCTTATATGTGACAGACTGACTTGATTTGTAAACTTTCACTTAAAGCACAATAAAAATTATTAAAAAAAAGAAATCATTTAAAAGTAGAGAGAGGTGATATCACTTACTCTTTAAAAATATTAAATAACAGAAACGCATAGTAGCTGCCAGCATGAATATTAATATTAAATTATCTTTTGATAATGAGAAAAAGTAGTATTCTATAACATCAAAAGTAAACATTCATTAAACAGTTAAAATGAAAAAATTACATTGAACTGTGGAGTTTATGAAGAACATTTCACACACAGCAGCTCAATGCAGCCCTATTTTGCAGATGAGGAAACTGAAGGGTAGAGAGGTTAAAAAGCTTCCTCAGTGCCACAAAGACATTTCAGTCTCCAATTTGATTGTGGTTCAGATCCACCTTCCTCACTCCCTGCAAGTTAAGTTTGGCCTTGTGATTTGATTCGACCAGTGACATATAAGTGGCTGTGTTGGACCTGAAAGGCAAGTGATAAATAAACCTTCATTGGATTAATCCTACCCCATCCTAACTGATTCATCATCTCTTCCATAAAGTCACCTGCATATGGGCTTTGAGGCACGTGATAAGACCCGAAAAAAGCTCGTTGCTGTCGAATTGATTCTAGCTCATAGTTACCCTATAGGACAGAGTGGAACTGCCCCAGAGAGTTTCCAAGGAGCGACTGGTGGATTCGAACTGCCGACCTTTTGGTTAGTAGCCAGATGCTTAACCACCGTGCCACAAGGGTTCCCAGTGACTATTTTTCTGTAAAATAATTTCCTCAATGAGAAGCAAGGCTGCATGGTATCCTGTGATGGTGAATGAGTGTCCAGTTCATGGACAGTGGTGTTGGCAGGAGCATGGTAATCTGGACAAGTAAACCCAATTTCAGAATAAGTGTCCATTTCAAGCAGACAAATCTCTGCACCCTTAAGGTGGACTGGGTCCAAAGTTATCAATCTGCCATGGCATTGTTGGTTGGTTCCTTCAAGGTACCACATCAGGAAGCTGAGGTTGGTCATGTTGCTGGCAGATCTACCATACAGCAGAGGCAATGACCAGACCAGCCTTGATGAAGTGGAGTCCACATAGCTGATCCTATACATATTCTTTGTCATATGATCCGGGGATACTTTGACGTTTAGCCCAAATCCTTGAGGTGGCTCAGGAAAAAGTTGACAAATATACAAAGGTTGGGTCATCCCATCTATCTGATTATTAAGAGAATCCCCTGCAGTGGGAGCCTTTGGATAGACTTTTATATGGAATGTCAATATTCTCAGCCCCAGGGTTTATTTCTAAAGGGCCAGCCTTTTACTCAAAACCTCCTCATTTCTAATCCTTCAGTCTTTGCTCCCTTCAAGTCCCTGACTCTCCAGTTACTGCTCATGAATCAGTATAAATCCTCATCTCTTGCCGTTTCTTCTCCCCGGTTACTCTGAAAGCAGTTAATGTGAGAGAGCCTAGTATGTAACACTCAACAATTAGTTGTTATTATCCCAATTATTAGCATTATTCCATGCAAAGTGAACAAGACGTTTGCTCCAGGTTCTGACTTTGGGAAGCTTTTTCCTGCTCTTCTGTTCTACTGGGTTACTCTTGAATAAGAGTTTAACATTGCGCGTGCCTGTTTTCATATGGCACTGGCATACCTCGCAGTGGTTTTTGTGAGTCATAGAGTTGGTTCTGACTCTTAGCAACCTCATATGACGGAGTAGAACTGCCACCATAGGGTTTCCTAGACTGTAGTCTTTATGGGAGAAGATCACCAGGTCTTTCTCCTGCAGAGCTGCAGGGTGGGTTTGAACCACCAACCTTTGGGTTAGCAGCCAAGCCCTTAACCATTTGCTCTACCATGGACCATTTCTACTCTCCTCAGTAAAACAATCATGAGAGTGGATTGAACAAGGGGTGGCATTGGGACGGACATAGGCAGCCTGCAGTGTGAGATTTTGCTCATGCCCGTTTCTTATGTCTGCAGACACGGCTTGTGCCAACCCATAACTTCTACTAAATAGTGGAGTGTTGCCAGCACACCTGACTTCACAGGTTGGTAGGCTAGGTAACAGCTGGTCGTGGCTGGTAACTTAGGTAGCATGGTCACCTGGTACTCACTATCATGACAGGAGCTATTTCCAAAAGGAGAGTTCCTATGTGCTCGAGGGGATATGTATTGGCTCCAAAATATGCTCTACCATGATTTCACCGAGTCAAAGCTTAACACAGGCTGTGTCCAGCTCCCTCATCCCCACAGAGAGTTTCAGAAGGATCCTATCTGCTGGATCAAAGAGACATGTGCCAGCCTCACAGATGGCCCCCATATCCTAGTTTCATCTGCCCATCTTACGATAAACTAAAAAGTCTTTAAGGAAAATAAGCTAACACAATAGCAGTAAAAATAAATCAAAAGTCACAAGGCCTGAAGTATAAGAAGTTAATTTTAAAAAGAATGAAAAGATAACTAAACAACCTAAACAAGCCATCAAGTTGGCTTCCCGCTCACGGAGACCCCACACACAGCGAAATGAAATGTTGCTTGGTCCTGCATCATCCCCATGATAGGTTGTGAATTGGACTATTGTGATCCATAAGGTTTTCACCAGCTGATTTTCAGAAGTAGATGACCAGACCTTTCTTCCTTGTGGTCCCTAATGACATCCTAATATCCTTCACCACCTAGCAGCCAACAGCCGTTCACGTACTCACCATTCTATGCATGTGCATTGAGCAAGAGACTCTCTGGGTCTCTAAGGGACACGTTGTTGTTGCTGCTGTCGTTAAGTGCTGTCAAGTCAGTTCTGGCTCACAGTGACCCCGTGCACAACAGAACGGAACACCGCCCGGTCCTGCACCAGCCTCACAATCATTGCTGTACTTGAGCCTGTTGTTGCAGCCACGGTATCAATCCACTTTGTTGAGGGTCTTCCGCTCTTTCACTGACCCTCTACTTTACCAAGTGTCATGGATTGAATTACGTCCCCCCAAAAATGTGTGTATTAACTTGGTTAGGCCATGATTCCCAGTACTGCGTGGTTGTCTACCATTGTGTGATTGTAATTTTATGTTGAGAAAATTAGGGTGGGATTGTAACACCACCCTTACTCAGGCCACCTCGCTGATCCAAGGTAAAGGGAGTTTCCCTGGGGTGTGGCCTGCACCACCTTTTATCTCTCAAGAGATAAAAGGAAAGGGAAGCAAACAGAGAGTTGGAGACCTCATGCCACCAAGAAAGCAGCACCAGGAGCAGAGCGCATCTTTTGGACACGGGGTCCCTGCTTCTGAGAAGTTCCTCCACCAGGAGAAGATTGAGGACAAGGACCATCCTCCAGAGCTGGCAGAGAGAAAAAGCCTTCCCCTGGAGCCAGCGCCCTGAATTTGAACTTGAAACTTGCTAGACTGTGAGAAAATAAATTTCTCTTTGTTAAAGTCACCTACTTGTGATATATCTGTTATGGCAGCACTAGATGACTAAGACACCAAGCATGATATCCCTCTCCAGGGACTGATCCCTCCCGACAACATGTCCAAAGTATGTAACATGCAGCCTCACCATCCTCGCTTCTAAGGAGCATTCTGGTTGTGCTCCTTCCAAGGAGGATTTGTTCGTTCTTCTGGCAGTCCTTGGCATATTCAATATTCTTCGCCAGCACCATAATTCAAAGGCATCAATTCTTTTTCAGTCTTCCTTATTTATTGTCCAGCTTTCCCATGCATATGAGGCCATTGAAAACACCACAGTTTGGGTCAGGCACACCTTAGTCCTCAAAGTGACATCTTTGCCTTTTAACACTTCAAAGAGGTCTTTGACAGCAGAGGGACATACCCATGAAAAAAACCAATCATAAAATCAAGTTTTAAACTACCCAAAGTTGTAGAATTGTGTGTAGTAAGTGAAAGTGATATTGAAGGACTTCTGGAATCACAAAGTCTGGTAGAACTGTTACAGACGAAAAGGGCACAATTCAGAGAACTGGTGATGTGTTCTCTGTGACTCACCACAGAACACCCCAGACATCAAAGGAAACAAGAGACCTTGGAGATAATGGAAGAATCCCTAGAATGTTTTAGCAGCAGTGACCATCTTCACGAACTTGCTAGTGTCAAATAAAAGATGTTGTACAGGGCTATCACACATTTTTGTGGTCGCAGATCAAGTCAAGCCTTGGTCTGATCCACCATGGATCCTGGAACATGAAGTGCACCACAGAGTTGCCCTGCCTTGAGGAAAAGTTATGAATACCCTAGAATAAATTTTCAAGGAAATTTTCTGAGCTGTAACTATCAAACTGAAGAAAATATTTTTGATAAATATTTTTTATATAAGTCAACATAATTCTGAATTTAAAAAACCTCAATAAACTAGAAAGATTTTTTTTTAAGTACATGATTTTTAAAACTCTGAATTCAGGAACTAAAATCAAACAACAATGAATAAGTCATTTCCAGTGAAGATAGTATTGCTTACTGTGATGCCATGATCTGTAAAAAAAAAAAAAAAAAAAAAACTAGGCAATTCAATAAAATGAGAAAAAAAAAAAATGACAGCTATAAATGTTGGAAGCTAATAGCAAAGACCACAGCCTTCAGTTTGGATTACACCTCAACATAAGAAAACAAAAATCCTCACTACTGGACCAATAAGCAACATCATGACAACAGACCAAAGACTGAAGTTGTCAAGGTTTTCATTTTACTTGGATCCACAATCAACACCCATGGAAGCAACAGTCAAGAAATCAAATGACGTGTTGCATTGGGCAAATCTGCTACAAAAGACTTCTTTAAACTGTTAAAAACCAAAGATATCACCCTGAAGGCTAAGGTGGGCCTGACCCAAGCCGTGGTGTTTTCAATCTCTTCATATGGAGGCAAAACCTGGACAATGAATAATAAAGATGGAAGAAGAATTGACACCTTTGAATTGTGGTGCTGGAGAAGAATATTGAATATACCACGGACTGCCAAAAGAACGAACAAATCTGTCTTGGAAGAAGTACAACCAGAATGATCCTCAGAAGCAAAGATGGCGAGACTACGTCTTACATACTTTGGACATGTTGTCAGGAGGGATCAGTCCCTGAAGAAGGACATTATGCTTGGCAGAGTACAGGGTCAGTGAAACAGAGGAGTTTGTTCTCTTGGCTTGCTTTTCTTTTGGGCCTGCTTATCTATTTTCAAGTGTTCTTTATTTACTGAGTGGCTTTCACAAATGGTGCAGATTTTAAAATGACTCGTCATTGCCTTTGTTTATGTTGCTTTAAACTTTTGTGAACGCAAATCTACTATTGTATTTTTTCCCTTACAAACTTTATCTCTGCAGCCACTTATAAAAATACCACCTTTACTTTCAGATTAGAAAAGCAGACTAGTAGATGCTGTTTGGGTGTCTGTCCCGCCCTTGTGCCTCTTCTCCGAGAACCACCACTTGCCTGCCTCCTCCCAGCAGTGCCAGATCACCCAATGAGCAAAGTAAGCACCGGTTTACTAATCTGTAGTGAGCAATTTCACATTTTCTTCACCACTTCCAAGATTCTGCTTGGCTGGCATCTGTCTTTCTCTCAAACCCACAGCACCTTTCTATAGAATCAAAGCCTCTTCCCAAATTTACAATCCCTGATTTTTTTGGCGGGGGGGGGGGGGAATACGGGTGGAATACCCAGTAAGCAAGGTAAGCATGAGTTTTCTTGTGATTACTTACTATTCTGTTAGTGAACGATTCCACAGTGAAACCCACATGGGTTGTATCTTAAGTCAGCCTCTGAGCCACAGCTATCCTGTTAAGGATTGAATTGTGTCCCTCCAAAAGATTTGTGGAAGTTCTAACCCTTATACCTATAAACATGACCATGTTTGGAAATAGGGCTTTCTTTTGTTATGTTACTGAGAGTAGGGTGGGTTCTAAACCTCATCCCTCCCCTGAGAAGTATCTTATGAAAAGAGCAGAACAGACAGAGACACACAGGCAGGGGGAGGTGGAGAACAGAGACAGATGCTATTTGGGGACCTGTCTTCAAGCAAAGGATCGCCAGCGGACAGGCCAAGCTAGGAGAGAGGCCCACAGAAGGAACTGACGTGGCCGAGACCCTGATTTGGAATTTAGCCTCCAGAACTGCTAGGCAATAAATTCCTGTTCATTCTTTCTTGTTATGTTTTTGTTACAGCAGCACTAGGTGACTAAGACGCCCTTCGTCTTCAACATGAACAGCTCCCATCAAAGTTGGCAGGATTAAATGCGATAACATGCGCAGGGCACGGAGCGCAGTCCTGGGCCCATGTAGATGTCACAGCTCATCTTTTCACAATTGTTTAGAATAATTTCAGTGTGTGTGAAATTTTAACTTCACTACTAAAGAAATTAAAGTAATATTACTTCATCACATTTGCAACGATTTAATAAAACGAACGTATCCTCATCAAAGAGATGAAGTGTTTCAAAGATCATTTTTGATGTTATGTGCCAAGAGTCAATTCCAATTGATAGTGACCCCATGTGACTGAACTGCCTCATAGGATTTTCTAGGCTGTAATGTTTACAGGGCAAACCCTGGTGGCATAGTGGTTCAGTGCTACAGCTGCTAACCAAAAGGTTGGCAGTTCGAATCTACCAGGTGCTCCTTGGAAACTCTATGGGGCAGTTCTACTCTGCCCTGTAAGGTCACTGTGAGTCGGAATCAACTCGACGGCAATGGGTTTGGTTTTTTTTTTTTTGGTTTTTAATCTTTACAGGAGCAGACCACTAGGTCCTTTCTCCCTTTAAAGACCATGAGTGAGAGTATAAACTGGTCTAGCTTCTCTGGTGGACGATTCAGTGGTGCGTACTAAAGACTGAAAGATATGAGCACCCTTTGACCCGTAGATCCCATTCTTATCTTTTGCTCTGAAGAAACAAGCAGATAACTGTGTGAATATCTGTGTCCCAGCTTCCTTATCACTGTGTTGTTTAGAATAGGGAAAAAGTGGGAGGAACACAGATGTCCAAAGAAATGCAACTGCCCTGCATGCAAACCTATGGGAGATCAGGAGCTTATGAAAACAGGGCTGCAGAATCATAATCAATAGCAGGAAACATGACGTGTTCACTAAGGGCTGGTGACATTCTCCTTGGAGGAATCCTCTTCCCCCATCCCACACTCTTGTCCTCCAGAGCTGACCTTCCTTATCCTCCTGCTCCCCCTCCCATTCCGCGTCAGCCTCTGCTGAGGGTCTGCCCCTGGATCTACCCTTAAATGTTGCCATCCCCCAGAGCCTGCCCTTGCTTTTCTTTAACCCACACATGCTGCCCAGGCAAAGCATTTAAATCCAAGGCTTCGACTGTACCGAATTCCTTCCGAATCTCCATCACCCCATTGACTTCCTACTCCTCTTCCACTGCGTGGGTCTAACTGTCTGCTTGTTAGCTTATGCCTCATAAGAAACTCCAGTGCATGATTTTCTTGGATTCCTTATTTTCTTGCCCAATCTATAACTCATCATGCTTTTCCTGTCTTCAGGAATGGCTCTACCAGTCCCCAGTTATATAAACCGGACAGCTGGGAGATATCTCTGACTTGCCCCTCTCCTCCCCGGCCACGTCAAGCCTGCCACCACGTCCTCCCATTCTGTATCCCCAGATTCTGCCACTCCTTTCCACCTCATCATCTCTCTCTAGCTAGACTGTGAATGGCCTCCTGCCTGCCTCCCTGTTCCACTTCACATAAATCTAAGAGCTCATTACAGCAGGAAGTGAGGGTAGATTGCCCTGCTATAATGAAATAAAATTAAGTCACTTGCTTAAATTTTAGTCCGTGTCCCTTTCCCCTTGCTGTACTAAATATAAACTCTTTTGTATAACAAGCAGGGCCCTTCAACCTCCATTCTTTGGCTATCTGTCCAGCCTCATCTCCATCACCCCAGCAAGATCCCGCAAGAAAGAAACAGTTCATGTCCTAAGCACCTTCCTTTCTCCAAAGCCTCTGAGCATTTGTACGGGTGGATACTCACCTAGAAGCACTGCCCCATCCTCCAAACTCCACTGGCATGCTAGCCCCGCCTTAAGCCTCCTCTGGTGCTTCTCACCTCCCACCCTTCTCCATACTCACCTCTACTGCAGCAACAGTATCTCGTGTTTCCTTGTCTGCACATCTCTCTAAATGCTGTGTACGAGCAAGAACCATGACTTTTCATTTCCTTAGCTGACTGCCTCTCACAGCACCTAGATTCCTAGGTGGGGCAAACAGTTGGCACTGGACTACCAGCCTAGAGGAGCCCTGGTGACTCAGTGGTTAAGTGCTCAGCTGCTAACCAAAAACGTTGGCGGTTCAAACCCACCAGCAGCTCTGTGGAACAAAAGACCTGGCAATCTGCTCCCACAAAGATTACAGCCTGGGAAACTCTATGGGGCAGTTCTACTCTGTCCCGCAGGGTTGCTACGAGTCAGAATCGACTCGACAATACACATGAACAACCCTAACCAGAAGGTGACAGTTTGAACACACCCAGCAGAACCACAGAAGAAAACGCCTGGTGATCTGCTTCTGTTAAGATTACAGCCAAGAAAACCCCATGGAGCAGCTCTACCCTGTAACACATGGGGTCACCATGAGTCGGATTGGACTGGATGGCAATTTACAGCAAGGACAGCAATAAGTTTCTGAGTGCTCCTCGACTACGCGTGTGTCTTTATCAAAGCTCTTGTCACACGGCACTGCAGGTATATTTTATATGACTCTTTCCCCTACTGGACTAGGTGAACAAAGGCACCTTTCATCCAGCACCGCAAATGCTGCAGGACGCACAGCACTGAGTGGTTGCTCTCTAAATGCCAAAGGAGTTAGACGCTAAAACTTCACACAGACTTCCACCCACTGCGGCGTGATTGCCCTTAGGGCTGCCTGGGATTTATGATGACCAGGTATGATGATAGCCAGAAGAGGTCAAATCCCTAAGTCCAGTTTGAGAAGGAGGCCCTGGCCTGCAGTTTTGCTTCCAGAAGTTCTTTCTCCAGGCTCTTTGCATGTGAAAATGACTTCACCATTTGGATCATCTTGCAGCCTCGTCTGCTCTTTCCTTGTGGTCCTGAATGTTTAGTTCATCCAGGACGTTCACCTGCATGGTGTCAGGACACTTCTCTGCCTGCATGGTGTCAGGACGCTCACCAGCAGGGTGTCAGGACGCTCACCTGCACAGTGTCAGGACACTTACCTGCACGGTGCACCTGACTGCACAGTGTCAGGACTCTTACCTGCAGGGTGTCAGGTGCTTTACTTATTATTTACCAAAACAGCCTTGCTTACCATGAATGGGCTTAAAACAGCTTCAGCAACTCTCATATTCACACGTATTTACAGTGAAGCCTCTAAACCACACCATCAGTACAATCCTTCTGATGGGGTCACGTTCAATGATTCTAACGTTAAGGGTCCCCTACTTTACATGGTTTCTTTCTAGCAACATATGTCCTTATCTAGCAGAGAGGGCCAACGAAAACAAAGAAAATCCTCATGAGATGGACTGATACGCTAGCAACAACAATGGACTCAACCATATTAACAACCATGAAGATGGCGCAGGACTGAACAACGAGTTGTTCTGTTACACATAAGGTCACCATGAGTTGGAGGTGACTTAATGGCAACTAACAATAACACATGCCAAGGGGATCATTTCCAGGCCAAAGCTGCAAAGGTTTACCCAGTTGCATACATCCAACCAAACAGAGCCACATTGACTTGGAAATTAGTTCTAACTCAGCACCTCTAAACCAGAGACTGCAATCTGGTTGTCCAAGGGCCAGATTTGCCTAGAAGATTTTTTTTTTTTTTTTTTTGTAGCAATGTGTTAAAATCTTCAAGCCTGAATGCCTATAAGATGGACATTTCTCCCTGCTTTGCCTCAAGCCCCAGCTGTACCTATTGCTTACCTCTCCTGTAGCCTGATTCATTCAAAAACCCTCCCAGCCCTTGAAGGCATTAGAGTCTGTGACCCTACCTAGCCCAAAAATCCCAAATGAGTCCCCAAAACACCACCAGGGACTGAGCCTGAGCGTGGCCTGTGAGACAGAGTCACAGTGGTGCTAATATATTTCCTGGGCATGATTTCACTCCACCCACTTTGAAACCCCCTGGTGAGAAAGGTGAGGACTCCTGGGCCCTGGGAGCCACAAGAGGCAGCATCCTTACAGACAGGACGAGTACAAGAAAGTGTGGAGGGCCATGAGTCTTCAGCCTGTTTCCATTTCTCTGAGAACCAGAAGTTAGTTTGGGGTGGAGTTTGAGTAGCAGTTTTGCCAAACAAGGGAATTGGCACAGTTCTGACGTGACCCAGCAGACAGCCCCTATACTTTAAGGCAGATGAAAATGCTGGAGCAAAGCCCGTTGAATGACACCGTTATTTTTAGCGCTCCTCCGCCATGCTGGTCGCTGTGTCCCCGCTCAGTGGCAGGCAGTGTGTCCCCTGTGTGCAAACTGGAATGCCGTGCGCGGAGAGCCTCCAGAGCAGAGCAGGCTTCCTTAAAAGGCAGGAGAGGCTCAGAGCACAGCAAGGGGATGAGCACCTGCACCCTGGGCGGGGGGTGGGTTTGCATCCCAGAGAGCTCTCTGGGGACAGCAAATGAGTAACAAGCCCCTACTTCTGAGCTCCTTTATGTGAAAATGCATTTTTATTTTGAAATTCTAATAAAGGTAAGGAGCTGAGCCAGCAGTTAGATTGCATTCTGGTCATCTGAGGAAAGACTGTCCTTGAATGATTCATGGCAGCAGACTCCAGAGCCACTCACATAAATTCCCCTGAGACATTTACTTTACAAACCAAAGCCGCTTGGCCAGTTGGTTAGAGGCTGATATGAAACAGACCTAGTCCCCAGACTCAATCCCTTACCGGGACAGCCTCAGAGAAAGAAACGGCTCTCTAAACATACTCTAAGACAGACAGAATGCATAGAGCAGAACAGAATAGAATTAGAATATATCCCAATTGGGGACCTTTATTTTGAATAATATAAAACAAGTATATGCTTTTGTTTCTAGAAAAGGGTAACAATTCACTTTTGTTATCATCAGAAGGATTAATTCCTTTGAGGTGGGAAATTCAACAAATTATTTATCGTGCATAGATAAGTGTGAGATACTCCGTTGCCAAAGTCCTCTGAAGTAGAGAAAAACCAGGCCAGAGAAAATTTTTAAGTATTTTCACACGACACTGAACTCATACTCAACCACGATCCTGTCTTCCGATCATTGCCATAGGTCACAAGCATCAGACTTGGCCCAGGGATTAATGAAAGCACCAGAAATCAAGAAGGTGGAGAACTTGGAGCGGGCTGGAGTGCTGGGCACAGAACAGCAGCATCCAAACCTAGACATGCAGGGAGTTGGTGCCGAGTTGAGGTGGTTGAGTTGATAGTCACGTACGGGCCCATTTGGCCCACGGTGAGAGAGTCGCAGTCACGGCTCCAAAGGTCAGCTAAATCCATTAGTTCAAGTGCTTCCCTTTAACCAAAACTGGAAGGTTTTTTTCCAGGGGCAGATTAACCAGTAAGCACAGTATACGCCAGCTTGCGTAGAGCAAGATACCCACAGGCTTAATTGTGTTCACTTGCTGATCTGTGGTGAGCAATTTCACACGGGTTTCACCACACCTTTGACATGGCGGGGGACAAGTGACATTGTTTACCACAGATTGGTGGGAAGGCACGATTGGGTCTGTGCGTACCTCACTTATTGGGCCATCCGGCCCTCTTTGTTTCTATTTTGATTTTTCTTCAGAGCTTCGTAATAGGTCGTGTATTAGTTACCTGCTGATGTTGTTGTTGTTGTCAGTTGCCACAGACTCATGGCAACCACATGTCTAACAATGAAATTTTTCCATCCTTGCCATCCCCACAATCATTGGTATCTCTGAGTCCATTGTTGCAGCCACTGTGTATTTGTGCTTTCCATCCTAGAAGGCTCACCTTCCAGTGCTCTATTGGACAATGTTTTGTTGTGATCCAGAGGGTTTTCACTGGCTAATTTCCAGATATAGATCTCCAGGCCTTACTTTCTAGTCTGTCTTAGTCTGGAAGCTCTGCTGAAACCTGTCCACCAGGTGATATACTTTCCAGCATCATATCAACATGCAAGCCACGACAGCACTGCAAACTAACAGACAGGTGGTAGATTAGCTACCTAGGGCTGCTTCAGCAAGGTACCGCAAAGTCCATCCTCCCTTCTGTCTCTCCATGGCCAACACCTGGTTCAAGTCCCCACCTTCTCTAAACGGTACTGCAGCAATCCCTCGCCTGCCACCCGCCACCTCCCAGCTGCTCTCTGGGCATTCCCTATAACCTCTGCAAACCATTCGCACAGTAGCCTGGATAGTTTATTTTATCAAATCAACTCATGTCGCTTCCTTGCTTAAAACCCTCAATGTCTTTCTATCACACTTAAAATAAAATCAACAAATTCTTTACAAAGTTGACAGATTTATGTAATCTAAACTGGCTGACCGCTCTCTGACTTCAGCTGCCTTTAAAACTCCTTCCTTCAGTGTTTTGCCCAGGCCACAATGGCTTTCTTGCTGTTTCTCATTTCCACCTGGGTGCTTTGATCCGGCTGCTCTCTCAATCTGGGATCCTCTCCCCTCAGGTCTTCCCGTAGCTTCCTTCCTTGTCCTCTGGCTGTTAGCTTAGAAGTCAATTCCTCAGAAAGGCCTAAGTTAGCAACCTGTAGCTCATCAGAGCCTCTCTGCCACAGCTGATGAACAGTTCGCATTGTTTGCCTTCCATCTCCTTTGCTGGACTGTAAGCTCCGGGAGGGCGAGAAGTGTGTATTATCCACCCCTTTATTCCCAGTGCCTTTTATAATGCCTGGCACATGTTAGGTGCTCAGGAAACATTCATCAAATGAATGACTGAATGAATGAAGGTGTATCAGCTGCATCCTAGTTTGCAAGCAACAGAAACAAACCCTAGTTAATATACAAGGAAATTATTATATTGGAAGGATGGTGAGTAGCTTATAGTAACAATGGGAAATCTAGAAGTCCAGGTCTGAAAATAGGAACCACGCAGGCTGGGCAGCCAGAGCACAGCCAAAAATATACACCACAGACACGTCATAGTCACTATTGCATTCGCTGGAGCCCCTGGATCACGGGACTCCAGGTGGTCCTTTACTGGAAAAGTTTGCTGACTTCCATCTGGTGGAGAGCTGCACATATACTGGGCTTATCACAAGAACTCAGAATCTTGGCTCAGTAAGTGAGTCTCCTCATTTCTCTCCATTAGAATCTGGAGCCACCCGAGTTGTCGTGTCCCTTGTAGTCTTCATCTAGACAGCTCTCTCATCTACTTGATTTTGTGTTTCCACTTCAGTTTGTATAGCTTCATGCCCAACTTGGCCAATGCTGTTTATGCCCTGCCATTCTCCTCAGCCCACCTCTGAGGTCACCTGCAGCCACAGTGGATGTGTCAGGGTGTGCTGCCAGCACTCACCTCAAGGGCTTATGTCTCTGCTTCTCTGCCTGAGGCCTTTCTCTAGCAAGTGCGTGCAGAGCAGCCTGGGAGTGCTGAGGCCTTAATGATCCCAGCGGAAAAACGAGAGTCAGTAGACAAACATCCAGCTTCTGTTTTCCCATTGCACTCTCTGCAGTTTCTCAATGGATCTCCAATGGGATTAGTCCAGCTGCTCATAGTAGTAATCTGCTCATGAATGCACTTCTTTTATTGACTTTTCTCAATTCTCTGTCTTGCTTCTCAGTTTCTTTATATTTGCTTCCTGGGATACCTTCCCAAACAAACTACCTGCAACCAAAACTTTGTCAGAGTCTGCTTTTGGGTTTACAAATGATCAGTCAATCCACTGAGCCAGAACTCATATCAAATGCAACTGCTCTCATTAGAGTCCTTAGAGACGGAAATATCCTTTCTCCACTATATAAGCTCCACATTTTTTTTTTATTATGCTAACTGTTTCTATTTGTAACACCTCCTGGAAAATTCATGCAAATACTGGAAATCTAGCATTCCTTTTGAATTCAAACATGCTTGGCTAATTCCCTCTGCAGATGCCAAATGCCTTCTGCTAGATGGCTTTTTGCAACAGCAGTGTGAAGGTTTTCACAGACATCCCTGACTCAAGACAGGAAAATGGTATCTGTTTTCCACGTTAAGTATTACTTGGAAGGTGCCACCATCACAAAGAAGCCCTTTCTTCTTTCGTTGTTTCCCAAACCACCCATATCAAATCGCCTACTACCAAATGGCTTCTGGCTACAAGTGGATTTTTAAATGTTATTCCTTTGATGTTTTGCTTTTCAGCAATTTTATGCCCACCATGGGGTCACAGAATCATTAAAAATGTGGAAAGGGATTCATGAGCTGGATCCAATCTGAGCCTCAAGACCTCTGAAGGGCGGTCCAGCTCAAAGAGTACATGATTCCAAGCTAACAGGAAGACCCCCTGGGAACTCAATGAATCTAAGAGCAACTCACCAGTGGCACTTCAGCTCCAAAGAAAGGCAAGACATAGGCAGCATCAAAGCTTAGGCCAAAAAACTAAAGTCATGGAAGGAACAGACTAGAGGACAGCTACCGGACCATGGCCCAACTGATCCATGCCATCAGCCCCCAACTTCTCCAGAAGCCATGCCCCAGTGGGTGGAACCCAGAGAGGCTGGCTCCCAAAGAACTGCTAGACTCAGTTGAAAACCTGACAGCGAGGAAAATTTGGCTGAAGACTGTGAACCATTCCTAAAAATGAATCATCACAGGGAAGAAATTTCAAAATGATCTTGAGGGTTCACAATGATGGCTTCATACAGAAAGGCTGGCACCCATCACATGGACTGTGATTTCTTTGTAATTATGTTGAAAATTGTAAAGAAGGAGAAGGGAGAGAAGAAACCACTTCTATTCACAAATGCAGCAAAGATGATGTTGAAAGGGCTAAAATGTGCTAACCTTGAGTCCAAACAGATGTCCAAGGACATGACCTCAGAGGCCCAGGCCATCTATTCTTGGCACAGGTCACCTTCCACACAAGCCCTTTAACATGTGTCCGAACAGCCAATGTTTCCAAGTCCTTTCCTAAGCCACAGCAGCTTTGAATAATGAAAAAGAAGTGGAAAAGGCTGTAATAAAAGGAAGGGGGAAGGATAGGGATCACTGTCCACTAGGAGTAACAGAAGGTCTTGGATATGGTCTGGGGAACCTTTGTGCTGGAAAGTGTACTGCCTGCCTTAGCTCAAATTCAACTTCCAGAAGAACAAGCAGAAGCCTTTGGAGAATAAGCAAGGGTCCCACAGGAACCAACACACCCTTGGGAACCCTGGAAGAGCTTCCAGGTCATCATGATTCCCTCAGATGCAGCCTTCCTCCATTAGGCAGTAGCTGGTGGACTGGACCTCTCTGAGCCTCTGTTTTATCACCTGTAACTTCAGGAGATGATGGCTCCTGAACTGTATTGTCTGAGATGACATGTGTGAACCACCTAATTAGGTGTCTGATGTACAACTCCTGCTAGATAAAGGTTAATTGTCTTAATTAAGGTAACCTTAGCTACTAGAATGTATGGATTACACCTCGACATAAAGAAAACAAAAATCCTCACAACTGGACCTATAAGCAACATCATGATAAACAGAGAGGAGATTGAGGTTGTCAAGTATCTCATTTTACTTGGATCCACAATCAACAGCCATGGGAGCAGCCGTCAAGAAATCAAAAGACCCATTGCATTGTGTAAATCTGCTGCAAAAGACCTCTTTAAAGTGTTGAAAAGCAAGGATTTCACCTTGAGAACTAAGGTGTGCTTGACCCAAGCCATGGTGTTTTCAGTCGCCTCATATGAACGTGAAAGCTGGACTATGAATAAGGAAAACTGCAGAAAAACTGACAGCTTTGAACTGCAGAGTTGGTGAAGGATATTGAATATACCATGGACTGCCAAAAGAATGAAAAAATCTGTCTTGAAAGAAGTACCGCCAGAATCTCCTTGGTAGCAAGGATGGCGAGACTACGTATCACATACTTTGGACATGTTATCAGGAGGGATCAGTCCCTGGAAAGGGACATCATGCTTGGTAAAGTAGAGGAAGACTCTCAACAAGTTGGATAGACACAGTGGCTGCAATAATATGCTCAAGCATAGCAACAATTGTGAGGATAGTGCAAGACTGGGCAGTGTTTTGTTCTGTTGTGCATAGGGTTGCTATGAGTCAGAACCAACTCAACGGTACCTGACAACAAAAACAACAGCAGCTGGAACGGCCCAAGATCTCAGTGCCTTGCCACAATCAAAGTTTATTTCTTGCTCACGAAATCCACCTTTCACATGACCAGGCTGAAGCCTGCTCTGGAGAGAACTGTGTGGATATTGGGTTCAGGAATAAGCCAGGATTCAAAGAAAAATCCAGAGCTGGTGGCATGACCTGGCAAGGATACCCGAAAAACACCCATTGCCATTGAGTTGATTCTAACTCATAGCAACCCTATAGGATGGAGTAAAACTGCCCTATAGAGTTTCCAAGGAGTGCCTGGTGGACTTGAACTGCTGATCTTTTGGTTAGCAGCAGTAGCACTTAACCACTATGCCACCAGGCAAAAGATAGATCTTGGAAATAGAGATCCATCATCAGTCAGGAGGGTCAGGAGTCCTGCTACTCAAATCATGCTCTTCTGAAACTTAAGCTGGGACATAGGATCTAACCAAGAAAAATGTAAAATATTGGACTAAATACAAAAATTGTATCAATTCTTGCATATTTTGTATCAAAATATTTATCTTGCATGTAGTCAAAACTCATCAAATAAAAAAAAACTTAAAATGGGTGCATTTTAATGTGTGTAACTCTTTAAAAAAAAACCAAACCTGCTGCTGTCGAGTCCACTCCAGCTCATCGACTCCAACTCGTAGCCACCCTATACAGAGTCGACTTGCCCCACAGAGTTTCCAAGGAGCGCCTTGAGGATTTGAACTGCCAGCCCTTTGGTTAGCAGCTATAGTACTTAACCACTACACCACCAGAGTTTCCAATGTGTGTAAAGGGTTTCCAAAATACATTTTACTGTACGTAAAGTTTTTTTTTTTTTTTTTTTAATGTGATGGGGTTAACAACTCCCACGTGAACACTGCCAGGAGCAAGAGAAGTCCAGGAAGTAAGATGTCCGCTGTTCTGCCATTTTGTTCTCTCAGGTGAGGTGCCCTAGGATTTCCTGGAGGAGATCTTAAGCAGCTGGGGGAGGTAACAAGAAGGGGATATTTAACTCGACCATTGGGAGAGAGGACTTTTGCACATGAGAATGGTTCATTAAAGGGAATTTGTATGAAGTGAAGCTGCACAGAGCTTGCTGAAAAATTTTTCCCTTGCCTTCAAGAAATACTCAGTAAAATGTCCATTTCTCACTAATGTGTCGGGGAGGCAGATCTATTTGCAGATGTTTTGATGGGCTGAGTCTTCCTTCAAGGAGGGTAAGAGGCAAGAAGGAAGACTAAGCATAGGTGAACAGTCATACAGGAGTTAGACAAAGGTGAATTAGCCCCTGCCCCTTTCCCCTTGCAGGCCCTGGATGGTACAAACGGTTGACATGCTCAGCTAACTGAAAGGCTGGATATTCAAGTCCACCCAGAGGTTCGGGTAGCCCCAGGCACTGCTTGGTGTTCCTTGGTTTGTAGATTCTCCTTTCCTCTGTTGTCCCTTCATGTACCTTCTCCTCTTTCATACAACCTCGTGTTGACTGGTAGCATCGTCAATGACCACATTTCCAAACAAGGTGACATTCACAAGTACCAGGAGTTAGAACTCCAATGCGTCTTTTGAGGGGACCCAGTTCAACCCATGACAGGGCCTGCCTGAATCGTCCTGTCCCACCCGTGTCTTGGTCTCTTAGTTCTTCTATAACAGAAATACAAGTGGGTAGCTTTAATGAGTGGAAATCTATTTTCTCACAGTTGAGGAGACCCAAAGTCCAAATCCAGGGCTCCAGCTCCAGAGGAAGGCTTTCTGTCTCTGTCGACTCTGGGAAAAGTCCTTGTTTCTTTTCAGCTTCCGTTCCTTGGTTCCTTGGTGATCTTCATGTAGTGTGTATTTTCCCTCTGTTTATGTTTACTTCTCTGTGCTTAGTCTGCTCTTTTTATGTCTGAAAGGTGATTGGCTTAAGACACACCCTACGCTGATATGGCCTCATTAGCATAACAAAGAAAACCCTATTCCCAGATGGAATTACATCCACAGGTTTAAAACCTAAAACTAAGCCAATTGCCTTCCAGTTAATCCAACTCATAGTGACCCCATAGGGTTTCCAAGGCTGTAAATCTCTGCAGAAGCAGACTGCCACATCTTTCTCCCATGAAGCCACTGGTGGTTTCAAACTGCCAACCTTTTGGTTAGCAGTCGACTGCTTTAACCACTGTGTCACCAAGGCTCCTTTCCACAGGGGTTAAGATTTGTAACATATATTTTTTGGGAGACACAATTCAATCCATAACAACCACCAAGTCAGGGGCTGGAAAGCAGCTCTCAACTGAAAGTTGCCTAGCCACTGGTCGTGCAGGAGCACAGTGATTGAGCTGAAAGAGGGAGGCCAGTTGGTGTGACAAGGTGGTGTGAGTTTCTGATGGGTTGAGTAACCCACAGAAGATGTCTGGACTTAAGCCAACTTTCCTACACTGTACCCCAAGAGAGTGGTTTCCTGGATGAAGGGACCAGGGCACCAAGAATGTGTGGGATGGACTTCCCCAAAAGGGGGTTGTGGGAGGGGAGGAAGAGTTCACCAAAGCCAGCTTGCCCAAACTAAGGCCCCACAGATTCCTCCAGAGAACCAATATATTCCCCGACAAGAGAATCAACATGGGAAGACCTACTGCAGACAGGGAAATAAGGGCAGGTCAACGTCAGCTGAGGGAGAGTCAACAGCAACCAACAGAAAGTGAAGTCCAGCTAGGAGCTCCAACACAGAACCTACAGGACTGGAGGATAAAAAGGAAGGTGCAGGAAAGAAAACCACGTTCCTCTCTACCCCACAAACTCCATCCAGAACTGAAAGTCTAGCCTGTGCCGGTGTTTAGAAAGGCTTATGAATAGGGCCTGACATCTAATATGGTTAGGACTCATCCTTGAGATGTAATAGGTATATATATATATATACTTATAATAATATAATAAAATAGTGATGGTTCTAATAACCAAAAGTGACTAGGAAAAGGTAGAATTAGGCTAACATCTTTTCAATACTACCTAAGAGTTAGTGATGGGTCAACATAGCAGAGTTGGGAGTGGGTACTGGAAATGCTAAGATTTCGTCATGTTTACATCCCGCTATACAACCAGTAAAGCTCCTCTTCCTTAGCCCACTGCACACATCCCTTTGCTCCAATGGGATGGACTCAGATGATCACACCCAGCCTGGGGGGAGGCATGCCAACTGATGCATATGGAAAGGGGCTGTTCCTGTGAAGCTGGAGAAGTTTGAGGTGGACATCACAGAGAAAGTTCGAGAATGCATATTTCCTACCCAGGAAAAACGGGTATCTGAAGGGAATTCATGACCATAACTGAGCTCCTTTGAATCCATTGGGTTGGCCTCATGCTGAGAAGGGGAGGCCTTCAATGATGGGAGGGGCGGGCATGACTTAGAGTGCAGTAGGGACCTATCAGAAGGAAGGGATGGTTTGGTGTGTTGCTTACCAAGAACAGTGATGGACAGAGGCCTCCCACGGGACTCGTGAAGGCCACCTGAGCAGAGGTAGTCCAGAGACCTACCTCACTGTGACAAGCCCCCCAAACTTTGCAATTCTCTGAAGCTGCCCTGATGCTGCCAACATCAAGATCACAAAATCCTGAGTCCTTCCCAAGGTCCCTACAAATTCCCAGCTGCCCTCCGCCAATACCACTTTCCACTTCTCCCTCTTGTCTCAATCCTCTCCTCACTGACTAGGGCACACAGTTCAGTTATTTCACCAATTTCTACAAAGATGCGCTCACTTGGAGTATTTTGAGAGTTTAGAGATTTTATTTAAAAATCCGGTGGGCAACGCAGGGATGGTCTTTGCGATTCTCCCATCTCCCAGCATCTCTCTAGCTCTACACACATCCTTTCTCCTTCTCTCTCCCCTCCAAAGAGACGAACTCACAAATTCACCCTTTGATCTTAAAACAGCTCTACCCCAACCCAAGACCCTTTCAGCTCCACCTTAAGTATGCGTCAGGGTAAGTGCATTTCACCAAGTAAATACAGTTGCCTTCCTAAGTAGAATTTCGGTGCCACCTAAATGTGCGTTTTTGTTTTGTTTTATTGTGATAAAAATATATGTAACAAAACATTTGTCACTTCAACATTTTTCACGTGTGAAATTCAGTGATAATAATAATGTTTATCATGTCGTTCAACCATTCCATTTCCAAATGTTTTCATCACCCCAAACAGAAGCTCAGTGTGCCCTAAAGAATGAGTCTCCTTTTCTTTCCCTCTTGCTTACTCCTGGTAACCAGTAATAAACTGTGGCCTTTATACACTTGCCTATTCTAGATATTGCGTGTAAATGATACCGTATATTTGTTTAAATTTGTATTGTTGTTTGTGTTTTGTGCTATCTCTGATGACAGGAGAAAACAGTCTTAAAGGAAAGAAAAAAAAAAAAAAAGAGCTTAGGCTTTGTCTTTGAGACTCCAGAAAAGGGAGCCGGGAGAGTCCTGGGGAAATGGCACCTTATCTCTCAGCTACTGTGGGTGAGGGCAAACTGAACCCCAGGGAAAGAACCATGTCAAAGAGGAGGACAGGGAGGAAGGCTGAGGCCCAGGCTCTGGGCCCCAACTGAAAGTAAAAGGAGAGGTTGAAAGAACAGAAGACTGAAGGGATCCCAAGGTAAAGAATGGGATCCATTTGGCCATTGGACATTGGAGAGGGTACGACCTGGATCCATGAATGAACGGATGTGCATCGCCATCAGGTCTCCTCAAGCTCTGTCTGATAAAGCTCTCTTGCCCTGGATAAGAGATCTGGTTATAAAAGGGTGGTACCCTAGACCATGGGCCTGAACTGGGCCTAATCTCCCAGGCCTAAGCATGATTCTGACAATTGGTGCTATGGAAACAAGGCAGCCAACAAGACCACAACACTTTCAATATACTTTATTAAAAAGTTTCTTTGTATAAATTTCCTAAAATTTTTAAAATTAAAATTAACCCCCCCCCCACAAAAAAAAAAACTACAACATTAGAGGAATGCCAAAAATATTCTATATTATGACTTTGTCAAAATTCTTTAATCAAGACATTGGTCCCAACAGTGCACCTAGATTAAGGGATTTTGCTTCATTCTAACTAGATCATTTGTTACAGGCTTTAAAAGAAGAACACTAGCTTGAAATCTAATCCAGGAAGCTGGAAAAAATGGAAAAGTTGGACTCTTTTTATCCACCATACACAGGCTTTCCATCTAAAATCATGCTTAATTAAGGGGGAAAAACGAACCAAGCGAAAGTATATAGAGTAGCTGTGAAGTTGAGGGTTATCTTCTAGACCTTGCATTTGCCTGAAACAGGCATAACATGAAACTCCAGAAGGAATCGGAGTGTACAGAAATGTTCACATAAACACCAGCAGTGGGTAACTGTTACACAACGTTCAAGGTATACAATGTAACTGCCTGGAGACAAAAAGCATTGGGTCCACAGACACATTTAGCACCATATTGATAGGACATGCAGCAGAACGTATCCTCTCAAGTTCGAGTGTAAATCAAAGCATGAAATGATACAGGGCAAGGTCATCTATACCCACAGCTTCTACAAAGACAAGTTGGAAATGGCTGACTCCTTCTTCTTTAAGAGGTAAGTGTTGCTGGCCGGCCAAGTCTAGGTTCCTATTGCAGTGATGGCGCCGGGGTTGACAAGTACTGGACGTTCATGGAGGGATGGGCGGGGTGAAGGGTGAGAAGAAGGGAGGGAAAAAAAGCACATTACCGACCAAAAAGGACACCATGCATTTACCATGAGAGTGATCGCTTTGCCTCTGGTTTTCATGGCTAATCTCACTTCTCTGCTCAAATACCTTCAATGGTTCCCATGACTTTTTGGCTGGTGTTCAAGACTCTATGCAACCTGAGCCCTTTCTTTTGCCTGTATCGTCTACCAGGTCTTTAGACAAGCTGCACTCTCCCCATTTTGGTACTGGCCCCAGGCTCTGTTTAAAGATGTTATTTTGTTACCAGTTGAGCTCCCCAATGTAATAAAGATATTGGTTGGTCCCAGTATTAACATTATTATTTATAAAAAATTGGTTGGTCCCAGTATTAACATTATTATTTATAGGAAGGGAAATTAAAGAAGGATATACAGCAGTCCTTTACCTTTGGTGTTCTCTATAGTTGTTCATTATATTACCTTCTTACTAATCATGATTGATACAATAACAGGGACTTAGTAGCATTTCCAAAGAGTGACAAGTAGTCAGCCCTGTGTTTCTTCATCAGCAAAAGCGCAAGTATACAGGCATGTTTTTAAGAAAGAAAATAACATTGCAGAAAATGTATTTCATGTGTTTTACTTGAATACCTTTCTGATCTGAGGCTACAATTTATTTTCTTTTTCATAGTGTATCATAATCATCACAATTCAAATGTTTTCCAAAGGCAAATGATTGGCCTGAATTGCTTATGTTACTTAGAAAGGAATGATCACTTACCAGGAACGCAAACTTTTTCACATTCTTTCTGTGAATTGAATCTGTTTTCATTTCCACCACAGCCTCCATACCAAAATCGGGCACAGCTTTTGGTCTCTGCATCATAGTACCATTTTAACATGAACTTTCTGCAAGTTCCTTCTTCTTTTGGCAACTTGCATATATCTTTAATAGAAGACGAGAAAAGGGTATTAATTGCATTGTGCATGTCACTCTGCTTCCATTGTTAGGGGCTGGGAGGCTGATCACAGCACTGTTGTCGAAAGAAAAGAGAAGAGGGTTTCCAGGTGGACAGTCTGTCTGTGAAACTCCCCAAGTCTCGGCTTCTCCACTGGCTAATGAACACAATCATTTATAGCAGCGTGGGGAATAAATACAATGACACTGACAAAAAAACTTCATCAACTGCAGACGGTGACACAAATGTTGGCTATGAATACTGAATAATTAAAAATGAAATGAACTAACTTTCCCCCCTTTTTGATCATTGGCCCTTTGATTTTCTAATCCCTTCAATGCTAAATCCCCAGAGAAGAAACTGAATTTTAAAACCTTGGAGTTTTCTACTTGTGGGAAAAAGTGGCAATTAAATTGTGTCCCAAATGCAGTTCAAAGGTAAGGCTGTGCATTTCAGCACAAGCCGGGAAAGTAAAAGTTAACGTAGAAAAGAAAAATCCTTCATGGGCGATATGTGTGTACGTGTGTACGTGTGTGTGTGTGTGTGCGCGCACAGCCAAGGGCCTTCGCAGCCTGCCAAATTAAACAAGTCTGTAAAAAGAGCTGCTAACACTGATATAAACTTCAGGAAGGCAAAAATGTCCCACAGCAAAGCTACTTTGAAGGAAGAGGAGCCTTCTTTCTCCAGTTAAGGAAGTTAACGTTTTAAACGCACACTTCTGACGGATGCCAGCTGCAAAGGAAGATCTACAGCCTCCTCAGTGCCTGGAGAAGAAAGTTCACAGCTCTCACACAGCAAGGCTTCTGTTTACAGAGCTTTCTGGTAAACCCCAGAGTGTCTGGGAAACCCCAGATTGCCTGGGAAGGGGAGGCGTTGATGTCTCCCGCTAACTATCTAAAAGTTGGAAACATGTAAACCTCCTATCAATAAGACTCCCTGGAGCCGATGATACTTCATGTTGACAGGAGTGGCTAACATGTAGGAATCATCCCGCACGCCCCATAAAAGGGATACAGTTTCCATTTGCCTTTATCCTCAGCTACATCAGGCTGCTCACAGCCCCAGAGGTGGTGAACATCTGCGTTCCCCACTGATATCAAAAATAAAAGGAAAACCTAAGTCGTTGAGGTAGGGAATCAAAGCTCGAGTCAACCGTGATGAACCAGACTCAATGGGACCACAGGGCTGAGGGCTCAGAGAGGGGCTAACACACTCTGCGTGTCCCTTCGGGGAAGCTACAACCCAACCATGAAACTCAGTGGATGTGTCTACACCTCATCACCTGATTGCAAACCCCCTCAGAGGTCCAGAAAGGCCAGCTGGGATACCAAGAGCTTTTGAAGACCCAATGAAGCCAGAATAAAATGATGACCAATTAGGAAAACAACTTCTTTCTTTCAAATGTGCCTATAATAGAAGGAAAATGCCTGCCTTTCAAGGATTTTCAGGAGGGAAAGGAGCAAGTCAAGATCACTCAGTCACCAAAATGTATTACTTCTGTATTGATGAGTTTCCCTGTTAGCGGGAGGCCCAGGCAAATGGTTGCCTCCTGCCCTGTCCTTTCCTCCAAACAGCCCGTGTTTGTTCTACTCTATTTGTTCTTTTTCTTTTTTTTTTTATTTGTTCCAAGTGTTCTTCAGTCCTGGCCACCTGTGTTTAGTTAGTCTGTCCCATGCCCTTGGGCTCTTTTGAACCAGACCCCATAAGTCAGCTCAGGCCCACCATCACCACCCACTGCCGTTGAGTCGATTCCGACTCGTAGCGACCCCCAGAGACATCCAATTGATAGATACCACTGCAGGGGACGCTGTGTTCCATAGACTGCTTGGCTTTTCTGGCCCTTTTGATTTTCATCTAAATGGTTCGGTACCAGACTATTGCTCTTGCATTTTATACCCCTTATTCCAGAAGATCACGGATAAGACGCTGTAAGGTTGACAAATGGAGTCAAAGGACATTCTCACTATGGACACACAGATTTATGAAAACCCAAAGAAATAGATGCATATGAGCCCACACTGTTCAAACACAAAAGCCTGGGATTTTCTATTTTTAAAGCATACAAATGGGAAATTTTATGTTCCTAAGACTTATAGCTTTTAAATTCCATATCGTCTTGACAGGACTCTCATTAAAAAAAAAAAAAAAAAAAACACCAAAGTTATTGCCATTGTGTCAAGTAGAACTGCCCCATAGGCTTTCCAAGAGGCAGCTGGGGGATTCGAACTGCCGGCCTTTTGGTTAGCAGCCAAACGACTCTCCTAAACTGTCTATATATGCTAAAACAACTGTTTTAAGGCCAAAAGAGAAAAGCCTAAATTTCCTGTAGCCCGAAGAGGGGTGATCGGACTCGTTGAGCTTAATCTGTCTTTTTCCCAGCACAAGTCTTTGGACCCGGCAATTATTCATGTTTTCCCTTCAGCGTGAGCTTCCACTGTTGGGCGCAGTCTTTGGCCACATCCTTGCTAATGTTCTCTACTTCATATTGAGAATCTAATGAAGCCTAAAAGACAGTAAGGCGTGGGAATTATCAGTGACCTCTCCTGGCTCCCTTTCGCCTGAAAGCATAGTTAATAGCGATGTAAACAAATTTCCTTTTAAAAGTGAACTTTTGAAGGGCTGCCTGATTCAGATCGCCATCTGGTAAAACATCTGGTGTTTTATCTCTATATTAGCCAATGTTGTTGTTGTTGTTAGGTGCTGTTGATTGGGTTCCAACTCATCGCGACCCTATAGGACAGAGTGGAAGTATCCCATAGGCTTTCCAAGGAGAGGCTGGTAGATTTGAACTACAGACCTTTTGGTTAGCAGCTGAGCTCTTAACCACTATGCAACCAGGGTTCCTGGGCTTCAGGGGGTATCCAGATATGAAAAAGGAAATTTATGCACATGTAATGTGTGAGAATAAAACCCTACTCAGAGAATCCCTCCTGTTCACAGAAGCCACGGAGCCAACCTAAAACAGCAAAGATGAGTTGGAACACGCTCCGTTTTTGTAAAAAAGATATACAGGCGTGTGTGCATCACGGGTCCAAACGTAACATTCATAGAATAGTCGGAGCGGTATGCATCAGGTCATGAGTTACGGTCACCAGTGACCATCAACAGTGGGAATCGGATTCCTTACTTATCTTGAATATCTATTAATTTTACGACCAGAAAAAATAATATTCTTCTTTGAAACAGACCACATGGTGAATTGGAAAGTGTTGCCTTTTTCTGGTTTGGGATTCCCATAGCGTAGATTTCCATGGCACGGACATTTTCCAAACCAGGAAGTTATCACTACGTGAGTGCTTCCCTGAGCAAAGGAAAGGGTGTGGGAAGGGTTTATGCTGCAAATGTAAATATGTTCCTTATCAGTTTAATGGTTTCAAAAACAAAATGAAGGTTTAACAGCCTTCAGGCCTGGCTTTGTTGACAGAGTCAAAAACAGCTTCCAAACCTTGAAAGCATGCATGATTCGATTCAATTAAAAAAAAAAAAAAATTTCCTGTACCTACTTTTTGATCATTGATTGGCTTGAAAAGTACCAAGGGAACTTGTTGTAGTTTTCACCTTATTTTAAAAGCAATTGTGGTTAAGTTTTGGACCCTTTGCTGTTTCAGATCTTGACCAAGAGACTTCTTTTAAAAGACTTTTATATGTCACAATACGAAAAAAAAGCCAGATAGGCTTTGAGGACCAACATAAGCCAAACACTGCAGCTGACAGATAAATTCTTATGGAGCAGTAAACAGACAGCCCTGAAGATGGCTATTTCTGTAGACCCAAGAAGAGCAAATATTTGTAGCTATTTAATTTACTTCAACTTGTGGGGCTACATTAATTCTTTAAATTACTGTTGACCTAAAGTCAGGTCTTTTCCCATAATAACAAGCTGTGCAGACCATGATATACCTTTGGCTGGAACGCAGTCAACCAAATACTGCCTTTTGTCAACTCTAAGACATCTTGATTTTGTGATTTATGTTCTGCTGAGTGACACAAAGCACTGCCAATAAACCACGACATGCCATCAATTGTAAGTCGTAGTCCAATTTCTGAAGTGTTATGAGTAGGAATCAACTCAATGGCAATGGGTTGAGTTTGTTTGTTTTTATGACGGGAAAAAAATGATACATCTTAGAATCAAAAAAATCAGTAATATCTTGGTGAACTTATTTCCTCCAGAGCTGAATTAAGTACATATGACTGACGTAATTAATATCTGCTTGGAGCCTTGGTGACCCAGTGGTTAAGAGCTTAGCTGCTAACCGAAAGTTTGGCAGTTTGAATCCACCAACCACTCCTTGAAAACATTATGGGGCAGTTCTACTGTGTCTTATAGGGTTGCTATGAGTTAGAATCAACTCGATGGCAATGGGTTTGGGTTTTTTGTTTGTTTGTTTGTTTGTTTAATGTCTGCTCAAATAAAATGTTGTGGCCAGTTCTACCGATGGCTAATTTCTAAAATACTTAAAAAAGATTGTCATGCATTTTGTTAATTACTTTGGCTGTTCTGAACATTGAGACACTTCTTCAACATGAATAGATAAGCCAATAATTTAGGATTTACTTTGTAAAAACACATAAGGTAAATTTTCTGAGTCAGTTCTGTGCGCGCACACACACATGAAATGGTGAGAGAATATGCAACTCCATAAGTTTGAGATTTATGTATCAATCAGTACAAAAGAAAAAGATTTTAGATTCATCCGTATCAAACCATTTATAGCCTGGAAAGAAAACATGAGCCTCATTTTCAAAAATTCTGGGTTATTTGTATCAACTAAACACTGTTTATATTCTTGTTTCTTCTGGACCATGCATAAGAAATTCAAAGACATTCCCAAACTTTGCTGCCTAGTTGACTCCAAGCCATTTTCTCTCAATGAAACACTGAGTTTGCTTGAAATTTCCCATTCCCCATACTCTATTGGGGTAGAAGTAGCCCTGTGTATATGGGTGGGAAAGCATATACACAGATTTTAGAGACTCTGAAGTCAGGGTTGACTCTATCACATCTTTGGAGAAGTTCTAGTATGTTCTCGTGGCCTCTCTCTGTGCCCAAGCACATGCTGAGGCAGCTGAAGAGCAGTACTCTAGGAGTGGAGCTAGGTGGGTTAGGAGCCACGGTGCCAGCAGTGCTGGGGACGAAGGCTTATCCCTTGACGTGAGACACGGAAAACTGCTTATAAGCAGAAATTAAAGGGGTTGAGACTTAAGCATTATTCTACACTCCACCCTTCACTCTGCAACCCTATTTCTTTTTTCATTTGAGTTGAAAATCACAACATTAAAAGTTTTTGTAAAATCTTTTTATACAGTCCTTGACTTAAAACTTAGTCATCTAATCTATCATAAATTGCTGAATTGCCCCTGTAAATTACTCAAGATCATTTTCTATTTTTCTGTCAATATTTCCACTAGAAGGGGTGGGGGGTTTGAACAACACATGGCTATCTCTAATATAGACTAATTCCTAAGCTTACTCCCCAAAACAAACTATTTTAAACCATTTTCCAGTTCTATAAGTAGTTCATTCATTTACCCTTATTACACACTGGTGTATATAATACTTTTGCAATTTCTGCACTGACTTGGTTACCTTCTATCTAGTAACTCCTGATGCCAAATGTTAGTGTGAGTTGTGGCCCTACAACTCACAGTAAGTGTTGTTAGTGACCAGTCAGTTGACTTTGACTTACGGCGACCTTATATATAACAGAACAGGACATTGTCCAGTCCTGTACCATCTCCATGATCTTTGCTAGGTTTGAGCCCATTGTTGAGGTTATTGTGTCAATCCATCTCGTGGAGGGTTTCCTTCTATTTTGCTGAACCTCTACTTTACCATACAACTTATATATGTCTGGGTTATATGTAAATTATAGACATACAGCAACATATGCACGGACAAATAGACATAACAGAGCCCTGGTCGTGCAGTGATTAGGCATTTGGCTGCTAACCAAAAGGTCAGCAGCTTGAACTCATCAGCAGCCCCTCGGAAGAAAGATGTGGCAGTCTGCTTCCATAAAGATTACAACCTTGGAAACCAAACAGGGCAGTTCTACTTTGTCCAATAGGGTCTCTATGAATTGGAATCAACTCCACAGCAATGGGTTTGGTTTTTTTTGTAGTTGTTGTTAAACAGACATATAGACATTTCTGTTACTCTCTAGTTTCAAAGGAAAGTCCATCAAGTAAAGCACGGTAGCAGTAGAGAACATTTCCTTTAGAAACAACTCAAAGAATCAAGTGGCCTCTACTCTCCAGTGGCCTCAAAGAGATGGCGGTATGGAGTCAGAGACTACTACCACCATCTAAGTTTATTTAAACAGATGAACTGGGGCGCAGGCTGTACATAAAGAGTAAGATATTGAAAGAAATGTCATTAAACAAGCTTATAGCAGTAAGAATAAAATAAGGAACACATACATGATGACCTCAAAAACCATGTGTTATTGCTTCTGACAGTGCAATACTTACTGAAAAGGCACCAAACCAAAAACCCAACTCATTGCCATCAAGTTGGTTTCAACTCACAGCAGCCCTTTAGGATGGGGTAGAAATGCCCCATAGGATTTCCAAGGCTCTAATCTTTACAGAAGCAAACTGCCACATCTTTCTCCTGCACAGTGGCTGGTGGGTTCAAACCACAGACCTTTTGGTTAGCAGCAGAGCACTTCACCTCTGTGCCACCAGGGCTCCCTTGAAAAGGCACATCTGGTTTTAAATCTTGCACAACACAAAAGCAGGTAGGCACTCAGCAAACCCCTTTGGTCATCATCAACAACAGAAACAAACATCGTAAAGAGAGGGGCTTTCCTGCTTCTGACTGTAGACAATGCACCAAAAATAATGGGCTCTCCCCAGAGTAGTGGACACTTTCTGCTTTGGAGGCTCTAAAACAATAATATATCTAAATTCCCACACAATTTTGATTCTTGACGTAAGTAACAACACCTTTTGCTGAACACTCTTAAACAAAACGTATTGACCATTGGAATAGTCAGCTTCTCGTGGATGAGAGACCTGAGCTCACCTGTGGCTGAAGGAGGGGTTACAGTCTCTCTCCAGCAGTAGAATCCCACTGTCCAGGAACAAAGGGGCTAATAGCAGACAAGTCCTGAATCACGTCCGCTTCTCACTGATCTGACATGAAAGGTATACAAACACTCCAGGGCTCAGGCCCACAGCGTGGTGGGACAGCGGGTCGAACTAGTAATGCTTTGGGAATTAACACCAGAATACCCATGGGTCACATCCAAAACTCTGTGTCAGGGGTTCCAGTCTTGTGTTCTCAAAGAATATTGAATGTATCGTGGACTGCTAAATGAACGCACAAATCTGTCTAGGAAGAAGTACAGCCAGAATGCTCCTTAGAAGCGAGGATGGCCAGACTTTGTCTCACATCCTTTGGACATGTTATCAGGAGGGATCAGTCCCTGGAGAATGACATCACGCTTGGTAAAGTAAAGGGTCATCAGAAAAGAAGAAGACCCTCACTGAGATGAATTGACACAGTGCCTGTAGCAATGGGCTCAAGCATCACAACGATTATGAGGGTGGAGAAGGACCAGGCAGTGTTTCGTTCTGTTATACGTATGGTTGCTATGAGTCGGAACCAACTTGAGGATACCAAACAACAACTCGACAATCTGGGTTGCTTTGTGTGCTTCTAAGCTGTTTTTCATTAGATTAAATTACTGGGTGGACGAAATCTTACTCTTTTCAGCATCGCAGACCACAATTCAACTCCAGCCCCAATATGAGGCATACGGGAAATAACTAATGGGTACATGAATTCCTGGCTGCAGCCCCAAAAGGAACTCCCATCCAGTTTCCCTTAACAGCCTGGCGACAGGCAAGGTAAGTGGCCCTCACAACTTGGAATGTGCAGAATAAGACCACGCCGGGCCACACAGAGACAATTTGGAACTTCCTGAGCAGAAGTCATGCCTGGTCTGAGACTTAGTGCTCAGTCAGATGACCTAGACTCAAGACTTCAGAGGCTTTACAATTTTTGGAAGAATATGTCTTGTAGTGCCACTAACGAATTTCATATTTTCACAGCTCACCTGTTTCAGTACCAACAAAAGGTTCGGTGCTCACCATCAGATTGATGGCTGAACTAGAGGCTGACCTTGCTGGTTGTGGAGGTGGTGGGTGAGTTTTCTCTATAAAAGAAAAATATATGCAACTAGTAAGTAAATCAGAAATGGAAGGGCTTAAGAATCCTTAGCAATTGACGCAAGTTTGCCTTTCATGACAAGTTTGCCTTTCATGCCAGAGACTCCTGAGACATATATATGTGCACTACTTGTGTTTGTAGTCTGCATCTTGGGTCCATCTGTTCACAAACTGAGGAAATCCCTGAACTCTTGAACAAACCCTCTCATCTCTCACACAAGCTCTTGTGCTGCCAAACGAAAATAGAAAATAGAAACCCTGGGTTTGGATGGGTCTTTTGGACTCATATCTTATGGGGTTACCCCATGGCAAGTGGTGGGAATTCTCTTCCCTTGATCTAAATAACATGGCCCATGGGGAAGAGGAAGTGAGCTTCCTCTCCACATCCTAGGAGCAGCAGGGGTCAAGAAGGATGGTGGGTGAGGATCCAGAAGAACTTAGAAAGCAGGGGCCAGGAGTAATTAAGGAAGGCTAGAAGAGAACCCCAGAGCAAGCCCCCAGTGGAGCAGAAGAGCCCAAGGGACAGCAGATGACAAGGGTCACGGCCAAGGCATGGTGGGACCAGGGCAGGGAAATTTGAATGCCCTTTCCGCAGTGGCTGTGGATGCCCCAGGACCCCTGGGGTGGGGAGACTTCCCCAACTCCTCCCTAAGGAGGCAGCAAGTCTCGGTGGCATTTTCTGTCCACTAAACATGGAAACGTTTAGGAAACACAGAAAGGGTGGTGGGCAGTAAGGAGTTCCAGCTGGGTTATGGTTAGCTGCCATGGAGTCAGCCCCAACTTGTGGCAACCCCATGCGCAATATGGCGCTGACCTGCATACTCACTTGTACTGAAGTTGCCTTGGTAGGTCGCTTTGACCTGAGACCTCAGGTAGCAGACAATGGAGACGTGGTAGGTCTGCCCGGCAAGCAGGCCTCCAATGACGCGGTCTGTGCCTGTGAGGTTCTGCTTCAGAACTAGGGACTGATCCTGGGCCGATGTGACAGTGAGGTCATAGAAATATGGACTTGGGGGCTCAGGCCTGTCCCAGTGGAGCTTGGCACTGTTCTCTGTGATCTCAGAGACATGGACCTCTCGGGACACCCTCCCTGCAAGATAAATCGAAGCAAAGTATAGAGAGCAGATAAAAAATAAACTTGACACAAGAGAGGAAACCTGAAAGAGGGGGTCAGTAGGCAGATAGTTACTTCCCAAATTTAGATGAGGTAGGAACTGATTTTTCCCTCAAGTTCTTGTGAAATACTGCTTCTTGCAATTTAACAATAACCACCAAATGTTAAATTCATAGTTATTAGGAATTTAATTATTCATCAGTAGGCTAGCATGCTAACCTGAAGTTAATTGCTCAATACAAAATGAGCCCCCTAATTTAAAATATATTGTCACGAAATTTTAGGGCATGACATAAAATTTCTTTTAGAGGAATCTCTGCTCTCTTTCTGTTGGTAAAATGGACAATTCCCATCTTTCTCAAGAACATACCGCTTTCTGCTTTCTTAACAGTCTATGACACTCTATAAAACCTTCTAGTGTCTTCTTTGAAAGAAAAATAAGATAATACACTCTGGGCCTCATTAAACTCACCTACCTTTCATATCTAGGAGTCCTTGAGTGGCGTAAATGGCTAAGCACTCAGCTACTAACCAAAAGGTTGATGGTTCAAACCTGCCTGGAGACACCTCAGAAGAAAGGCCTGGTGATCTGCTTTCAAAAGGTCACAGCCATGAAAACTTTATCGCGCACAGTTCTGCTCTGACACACATGGGCTCGCTGTGAGTCAGAATACTCAGTGGTAACGGACTGATTTATTCCCCATATCTAATTCAATCTGGTACATAATTCCCTCATGGTCGGTACCAAAAACCCACTGCTGCTGAGTCCATTCCAACTCAGAGAGACCCTGTAGGACAGAGTAGAACTGTCCCATAGGGTTTCCAAGGCTGTCATCTTTATGGAAGCAGACTGCCACATCCTTCTCCCGTGGAGCAGCTGGTAGGTTTGAACCACCAACCCTTCCGGTTAGCAGCCGAGCACCTAACCGCTGTGACACCAGGGTTCCTTTCATGGTCAGTATTGGGACTTAATTCAGTCATTAGGCTCAACTTCTCAGTCTGTTAAACTAAACCACACAGACATTGCTATAGCGCACATCTTGGTGTCTCTTCTGCAGATGACGTGCTTCCTACAGGGGCAAAGTCTGTGAAGGGGGCCACGCAAGTCTTCTCGAGGCCACCTCTAAGGGAGGTGGGCCTGGCCCCACAGCCCAAGCACAGAAACATCTGTTTAGCCCCTAATGAGTGCACAACGGACTTTTCCTTTCTTTCTCTCTCTACTCTGTAAATGAGGCCTAAGACCCTACTTCTACTGAGAACCTTATCCCTACAGCTGAAGACACCGGATTTCCAGGGGAGGTGCCTGGCCCTCCCAGACATCTCAGGCAGAATGAGAAGGGCAGGTTTGGGGGACCAGGGTGGGGAACTGGAGGAAGCAGACTGCAGAGGGGCCTGAGGCCCTTATCACTTGCTCTCTGCATGGGATGTGCCAGCCTCACAGAGAACGACTCCTTTCAAATGCACCAAGATGCCCCTTCAAAACACAGATGTACAAATACCAAATCAACGACTGGATTTTGCCTACTTTATGAGCAGGCTTGGAGTCTCTGGGTGGCGCAGATGTTAAGCGCTCACCTGCTAACTGAATGGTTGGGTAGATCAAACCCACCCAGAAGCATTTCAGAAGAAAGGCCTGGCAACCTACTTCTGAAAGTTCACGGCCACTGAAAACGCTACGGAGCGCACTCTACTCAGACACGGATGGGATCGCCACGAGTCAGATTTATCTCGATAGCAGCCGGTGGTTGGTTTCTAAACAGGCTCGGAATCCCTGGGCGGTGCAGTTAATGTGCTCAGCTGCTAGTGAAAGGGTAGAGGCTCAAGTTCACCCAGAGGCACCTCAGAAGAAAGCCCTGACAATCTCCTTCTGAAAACTGAGCCACTGACAACCCTGCTGCTCACAGTCCTGCTCTGGTACACATGGGGTCATAGGAGTCACAGTCCACTCAACAGTGACTGCTGCGGCCCAGAAACAGGCTTCTGGAGACACGCCCTTGAGGCTGAAAATGAGGACATAGCCATGACAGCCCTCACCGGGCTTTCTTACCCCCAGGCTTGATGGCAGCCGGTTTTCCTGCCTGTGGCCTGGCAGCCTCAGGCTTTGGGGCAGCAGGCTTTGTGGCTACGGGTTTTGCAGCAGCCACGGGTTTTGGGGCAACTGGCCCCCGGGCGGCAGGCTTCGGGGCAGCTGGCTTTGCCGCAGCCGCTGGCTTTGCGGCCACTGGTCGTACAGTGGCTGTCTTCTGGGTCTCAGGCTTGGTAGCCACAGGTCTCACAGGGGCTGGCTTTGCAGATGGCAGATTTACGATAGTTGCTGGCTTCGTTGTTGTGGTCACTGGCTTTGTTGTTGTGGTCACTGGCTTCGTTGTGGTCACCGGTTTGGTTGTAGGACTTGAAGTAACATTATTTGGGATGTTTCTGTAAGAAGAAATTAAATATTAAACCCACCCGTGCAGATTTTTCCCTGCTAAAATAGGGAAACCTTGGTAGGGTAGTGGTTAAGTGCTATGGCTGCTAACCAAGAGGTCGGCAGTTCAAATCCGCCAGGTGTTCCTTGGAAACTCTATGGGGCAGTTCTACTCTGTCCTATAGGGTCGCTATGAGTCGGAATCGGCTCGACGGCAGTGGGTTTTTTGGTTTATGTAAAATAGGGAGTATGCGGATGGTGCAAATGGTTAACACACTAGGCTGCTAACTGGAAGGTAGGTTGGAGGCTCAAGTACACCGAGAGGCACCTCAGAAGAAAGTCCTGGCAATCTGTTTCTGAAATATCAGTTGTTGAAAACCCTCTGGAGCACAATTCCACTCTGACACACGTGGGGTCACCATGAGCAGGAATTGAATCTATGGCAACTGGGTTTTTGGTTTATCTAAGGTAGACAAGCCAAAAAACTAGCCAAAATTTGTTGTTTTAGCAAAATACATGCAGAGTAAAGTATTTTTATGTTTTATGTATTGTTTAATATACACGTTCAATTCCTTCCTTTTAGGGCCTGTACCACAGAAGAGAGCTCGAACAGCATGTAAAAGCATAGAATCCTGAAAAATAAACCCTATATTACATTACAAATACATCTGCTATCTTATTTTCAATTCATGGAATAAAGACAGGGAGAAAGTAAAATAGGCAATAACAAATAATAATATTTGAACAAGGTCCTAAATTTAAAAATTAACCATCTGAAATATATAGACCAAAACTTAAGTAAGATCCGTTAATAGTAACCCTCATTATAAGAACGTATCCACTCAGCAAAATGCCATGTTGGTCTGGAAATGTATAAAAAGCCGGTACACACTGTTTTACTCTCAAGGCTTATTGTTGGATGTGTGTATATTTTCTGTTTGTGTTAAATATTCATGTTTTTATTTTATTTTTTTAATGATTTTTTAACCTATTATGAAATTCTCAAGATAGTACCAACATAAATCAAAAGGCTACAGAGGCACAGACCCACACTGTTCTTAGGTAGCTCTTGGATGAAAACCTATTACATTATAGATATAAAAACAAAACAACAACAACAAAAAAACTCAAAGTCACTGCCATCAAGTCAGTTCTGACTTGTAGCGACCCCTTAGGACAGAGTAGAACTGCCCCATAGGGTTTCCAAGGAGCGACTGGTAGATTCAAACTGCCAACCTTTTGGTTCGCAGCCGAGCACTTAACCACTGCACCACCAAGGCTTCATTATAGGTACAGCATGCTACATGTCCTATATAGTATGTTTGCAAGTTGGTTTCATAAAATTTCAAATTCTAGGTTATTCTGTTCATTCTATTTTCCTAAAGATAAGAAGCTTGAGCAAGCTTCAGAGACTGTTCCAGGGAAATAAGAAGGATAATGAAAGGCTAAACATAGAGCTTACAACCCTGGATCAAGCAGGACTAGCATCACTGCGCCCAGATGCTGGCCACAGCTGCCTTACCAATGATTCCAAGTTAGTGTGCTGGACTGGAAACCATTCTCTCCAAGGACAAAGGCAAGAGCTGAAGGGCTTCCGGGGTGATAGAGAGAAAGGCTTAGAGTAGGAAGGGATGGGCGGGCTTTCCCCACCCTCCATGTTGGCCAGGAGTAAGCCAGCTACTCATTTTTCAAGGATAATTTAAATCCACAGCTCATTAGGGCTCGAAAATCAAGACCCTTGCTTCTGCCCAAGTGTGCACACCCTGGCATTCTGTTGAGGGGCACACATTGCTGGCACCTCACTTGAGTTCAGTTCTTGCTGCCATGTCCCCTGCTCAGCGCTCTGTCACATGGCTACACTGCTCTCCTCTCCTTTCTGCCCCTGGAGGTGTCACCAAAACTGGAGCCGGGAACGAGGCCACCGAGCAAATGGCAGGGGCCAGCATCACTGTGGGCACCACAGTCCCAGCCCATCCACCAGCTCTCTAACCTATCTTCCTAGAAGACTAAGAAGCCACCAGAAGCACTCTCAGAGGCATCACCGCTTATGTTGTTACAGCATTAATAATTTTAAGAAGATCTGGAGTCTATTTTTTGCTTAATATATCCAATCATTCCAAGTCTTTGCACGCCAGACATGGTAGATCTGCGGCACAAATGGCTCCAAGTATCCGTGCTTGCAGTATCCATGCCCTTCATGAGGTGATGTTATAGGTCCTCCCATCAAGTCTAGCTCCCCAACTTGAATCTAGGCTGACTTTGAGAGATGCTTTACCCAGTAGAATATAGCAGAAGTAACAATGTGCCAACTCTAGCCTAGGCCTCAAGAGGCCTTGCACACTTGTGCCTTGTCTCATGAAACCCTGCCCAGTCATCTTGTGAACAACCCAGGTTAGTTAGAATGAGAGACCACATGGAGCAGAGGGGCACTATCCCAGCTGAGACCATCCTAGACCAGCCATCCACAGCTGAGCAGAAGCTGGCCAAAACATGAAAGTGAATCCAGCAGAGACCAGAAGAACTGCCCTGCTGAGCCCAGCCAAAAATTAGTAACCCACAGAATTGTAAAATAAATAAATGGTGGTTGTTTTAAGCCACTAAGTTTAGAGTAGTTTGTTACACAGCAAAAACTTACCAATAATTCCAGGTACCTTGAGAACGATAACACACTTAGCTTTTGGGAAGCCATGTTTTCTGGATCTCAATATCTTCAATGACCCATAAAGTAAGGGGATGCTCGGCAGACCTCTGTATCCCTTCTAGCCCTGCACTTTATGAGCCAATGATTATAATCACTTACACTTGTTTGTGCCCAAACTTCACAGAATTCTTGGCTGGCTGGTCCCCTTGGAACCAATCACATTGTTTCCTGATGTCTGGGGACAAGTAAAAAGCATTTTCACCTAGAGAGAAACAGAGAAAAACTATTTTAACTTCATTTGAATAGTGTGCAAATTAAAATCAATCTGCTAATGAGTTAAATAGGTCACAGAGAAGGTGGCCCACAAATATTTGTCGAATTAATTAATGATTTTAAACATTGAGTATTATGACTCCTGATATAATAAACATCTTAAGCCAATATCTTCTGTCTCGTGATATTTGAGTCATTAGGTTAAAGATAATGTTTACTCAGTATGAGGAAGAAGACAGGAAAAAAAGAAAAATCAAGTTTAACAAGTTCCAAGCTCTTGAACATCAAATTATAATCAAACCAATTTTAATGTTTTCCCAATGCTTTCTTTAACAGAACTTTATTAAATCTTTTTTTTTTTTTTTTTAAATCTTCTGAGGGCAGGAACAATGGCCCTGGGTAAACTTGCTGACTTATCTTTGCTTCATATTTTTCCCTAATTCTTTGGGGAATAGGCCTTCACAAATGTGAATCCTGTTTTCTTAGACCTCAACATTCTACTGAGTAACAGACTTTCAGTATACTAAACCAAACGAAACCCATTGCTGTCTAGTCAAGGGACCCTATAGGATAAAGTGTAACTGCCCCATAGGATTTCCATGGCTGTAATCTTTATGGAAGCAGACTGTCACATCTTTCTTTAGCAGAGTTGCTGGTGGATTCAAACTGCTAATCTTTCAGTTAGCAGCTGAGCACTTAACCACTGAGCTACCAGGGATCCTCAGACTTTCAGTATACATATGTTTACTTATTCTCTATAAATCCCCCTCATTTGTTCAGTAGTTTTCCCATGCCATTCTGTGTCGTGTCTGCTGATAGGATCTGGGGAATAAAACAGTTAACTAAACACTTTCTCAAAGAGCCTACTGGGACAAAACCAAAAAAACAAACCCGTTGCCGTTGAGTCAATTCTGACTCATAGCAACCCTATAAGATGGAGCAGAACTGCCCATAGGGTTTCCAATGCTGTAATCTTTACGGAAGCAGACTGCCACACCTTTCTCCGGCAGGGCAGCTGGTGGGTTCGAACCGCCGACCTTCTGGTTAGCAGCCAAGGGCTTAACCACTGTCCCACCAGGGCTTCTTCTGCTGGGACCACAGGCCTATAACTGAGCGGCCACCAGGCCACATGAGAGAGGCTGACTTCGTGGTGATACAGCATCCAGATTCATGCCGAGGAGGCCTTAGGAGCTGGACCCATCGGGGTGAGGAGGGGTCGGGGAGCTGGGTTTGGAAGACAATGACTGATCTGTAACCAGAGCAGGGGTGGAGGTCATTCTGGGGAGAGAGCACCGCACTGGCCATGCCCAGAGCAACCCAAGCATGAGGGCTGTTGGCTAAGCCCAGATAAAAGCAAGTCCTTATTGATGGCTTCCCTAACTGCCACGAACTGGATACCTATTTCTTACGACTGGCCACATACTAGACCCTGTACACTCTTGGTGTATGTGACCCAGTTGCCCACCTGGATCATAACGGTAATTGTTATGGGACACTGCTTCATCACTGGGAGGTGTCCAGGCAAATTAGCCTGAAAAAACAAGTGAATGAGGACAGTGATTTGTGTCTGTGTTGTTCACAGATGTCTCTGGCCCCTAAAAGAGTGTCTGGCACATAGTAAGTGCTTATATATCTGGTGAAGGAATGAAGAAGTCAGCACCCCCACATTAGCTGTCCTTTCCACGCCCGTGCCCCGCTCCCCATTGGCCTGAAGGCTGGGCTCGCATAAAGCCCTGGCCAGGCTCCTCACCACCAACACGGGACTTACTGCTAATAAAGGTAGGCAGCAGCCGTGCAAATCGCATCAAAGGTTCCTCGCTCAGCTCGGTCGACTTGTCCACGAGCTTGAAGAAGACATCATTTGGCTCGCTGGCAAAGCCATACACCTCCTTGATGTTCACCTTCCGGCCAATGCCCAGAACCACAAAGAAGTAGCCCTTGCATTTGGCCTGCAGGACGGCTCGCTGGGCCTCCTCCAGCTGCTGCTTCTGCACCTCGCCAGTCAGCATCAGAACCACGATTTTCAGGTCCCGTGGGTTTGGTGCACTTTCAAACACGTTCTCTATCGTGTATTCAATGGCACTGCCCAAGGCCCTGGTTCCTTGCAGCTGGGTCATTCCACTGCTGAGGAATTCCACCAGCTTCTCCTTGGAGCCGTAGTCGGTCAGGGAGAATTCCACCTTCACAGGCGGCAGACTGGTGTTCCCCACAGATGCGTAGGGCATGTGCTGCACTACTGCCACTCTCGCAAGGTGCTGGGAGGCCTTGGGGTCTGGGCTCATGTCCAGCTGTCTGACCAGGTACGCGATGTACTTCTTCATCTCATCGAACTGAAACAGTGTGGTCGACTCAGAGCTGTCTAAGATGAAAGCCATGTCGATGTCTTCGTCGCTGCCAGCTGCCCTCCTGTCCCTGAACACTGGCCTCCAGCTGCCAAATCCACAGGATGGGTCAATGTTGCAGATGTCTAGAAAGAAGCATGGTGACCCTGTTATTCTGTGAATCCCATGGGGGACTACTGCACACCAATCTCCTGGGAGTCTGAGGCCATCAAAACTGTCACATAGTACAAAAAAAAAGAAAACCAAACCCATTGTCATCGAGTTGATTCAGAGTCATAACAACCCTATAGGACAGGGTAGAACTGCCCCATAAGATTTCCAAGGAGCAGTTTGTGGCTTTGAACTGCCGACCTTTTGGTTAGCAGACATAGCTCAGCATAGCTCTTAACTACTGCTCCACCAGGGCTCCAATAGAAAGCTATTCATGCCTTGTGGAACACATCAGTCTAAGGAGAAATACAACGAGAATGCTCCTTAGAAGCAAGGATGGCCAAGACTTCAGTTGAGTTACTTTAAACATGTCATCAGAAAGACCAATCACTAGAAGAGGACAACATGTTTGGCCGACAAAAACGAGCAAAACCCTCAGTAAGATGGATTGGCACAATGGCCACAACAATAGACTCAACCATACCAGTGGTCATGAAGATGGTACAGGACTGAGCAGTGTTTTGTTTTGTTATACATAAGGTCACCTAACAACAACTAACAACAAAAAAGCCATTATAGTGACCAGATTTCAGTTTTCATCACCTAATACTTATTAGATGAAACAAATCGTAAACTGAAATCATTATTAGTGATCATGGCAATAAAAAAAGGAATTACTTTAGTTCTTTGTCACTCTTTGAAGAAATGTGTTCTAGAAAAGTCACTAGAACCAGACATTTAAATTCTGGACTCCAAGATAAAAATTTAAGCAAAGTCCACCTTCTTTTTGGTTACCTATAAAACTTGAGGAGTCCATTTTAACTATGGAAACTACTTGTATAGTGAACGAATCTGTCTTGGAAGAAGTACAACCAGAATGCTCCTCAGAAGCAAGGATGGGGAGGCTGTGTCTTACATACGTTGGACATGTTGTCAGGAGGGATCAGTTCCTGGGGAAGGACATCAAATTTAGTACAGCACAGGGTCAGCAGAAAAGAGGAAGACCCTCAACGAGATGGATTGACACAGTGGCTGCAACTATGGGCTCAAGCATAACAACGATTGTCAGGATGGCGCAGAACAGAGCAGAGTTTCATTCTGTTGTGCATATGGTCACTATGAGCCAGAACGGCATCTAACAACAAAAACAACTTGTATAGCATCTACACTGGTAAGTGCAAGGCTTTGTTAATTTTAATTCGAGTTCTTCTAACTCAAGCTCTTCATAAACCAAAGCCTAACCCATTGCTGTCAAGTCAATCCTGACTCAGAGCAACCCTATAGGACGGAGTAGAACCGCCCCATAGAGTTTCAAGGAGGGCCTGGTGGATTAGCAGCCATAGCACTTAACCACTATGCCACCATTCCTCTTCATACGGATTATAATTATTCACTCAAAAATCCTTGTACAGATATCACTCACTGCAAGTGCGACTAGGCAGAGAAACTCCTTACCCAGGCACACGTGACAAGTCAGGACATTCTTCAAGAAGTCGGTGAGGTCCCCCTGAGCAGGTAGAACAAGCGCATGTCCGACTGCAGTGTTATTGATCTGGGTTACACAAAAGGAAACACTTGGTAGTAGGGCATTTGATAAGCAACTATTTAAAGGTACAGCTGAGGAATAAATCAAAGTCATTTCCATAAAATAACCTCCCTGATACATCAGTGTCTTCTAGGTTTGGTTTCTTCTTCTTTTTTTTTTTTTTTTTTGTTTCACTTTGGATTTCTTGTCTTTTTTCTTTTTTTTATTTTGTTGAGGGGGAAGGTTAATGGGGAGCACACAGTACAACAGAAAAATGTAGGTTTTGTTCTGATGAGAGGAACTGGCGTTCAAGTTCCTCTCTGGGGCTTAGTTTCCTTGTCTGTAAAGTGGGAATAATGGTACCTTCCTAATGGAGTTATTTGGAGAAGTGAATTAGATTATGTATGCAAAGTGTCTGGCATGTCCTCTAGCAAATAGTGGGTACTTAAATGGTATCATTATTTTTAACAATAATAATTGTAGCTAAAAAAAATTTTTTTTTTTTTTTTTTTTAATAAAGGTTAGCCAGCTCCATTCTTCCCTATCTCCCAGGTTTAGAAAGGGATATAAAGACAAAGCAAGTGATAGAATCCCTCATAAGAGACTCCAAAAGTCCTGCCCATTACAGATTGTGTCTTGCCTGGCACCCAATCAGCAATCATTCATTAAATGATGACTTTCCAATCTTGCTGAAACCCTGACATTAGGAAACTGCATGTTCCGGGTGATTCAGCCCCCATCAGGGAAAATGTACATCAACGGGCCCTCAGAGGACATATGGCTGGCTGCCCAAGTTTAGGACTGCATTCCCAAGCCAAGGGGTCTGTGCTCTAATTGGCCCATAGTTTGGCAGAATGAACATGGTGGCAGTGATATAGCTACCTCTTGCTGACAGAGACAATGGTAAAACCATAGAATAGTCAAGCTGGAAGGAAAGACATTAGGGATCATCTCACCCAATTCAACATTCAGAGATGAGAAATTCAAGACATGGGGAGGTGACATGACATAAACTGTGTTCTATTAAATGGCTCAAAGCTAGAGAGTGAATGGATGAGATTAGACCCAAGGCCTCCTGACCCTGAGCTCAGGGCTCTTTCACTTCATACCCACCATCCACATGACTTGAACAATGCCTAGCAGAATTGGCACCAAATATTAATTGATTAGCTGTAGTAATTAAAAGATTTCTTTATTTAAGCAATGAAAAGGGGCACTTGGCCTCTCCCCAAGCTGGCCCTCAGACTTCCACCTGGCTGAAGAAAGGTTTGAAGAGTTGTGCAGATGAGGGTAGTGGGGTCACTGAGGTGCCAGGGACATCACTAAAAAACCGAAGGGCCTCCTGGCCAGCCCTGGATGATGTTCCTCCAGGGCTGGTAGGTGAAGAGTGGGCGGGGCATTAATAGTACATAGACTTTACAGTACGATGTGTCTCGTCCTCATTTGAGCCCCTCACTAACTACAAGATTTCCTTAACCAGACGGTGGGAGTGATACAGAAATGACCAACCTGTCCTAAGAAGCACATGCTCAGTATAGGGTCACTCACCTGTACTGGGGCCCCCAAGATCATCTTGGAAGTGCAGTCACTCCAAGGAGGAGAGCTAGCACTGACCCAAATTCTGAGGATCTCATGAAAAAAGCAAATAAGTCATACTATCACCCCTGTTAGTAGATAGAATATATCGACCAATGCTAACACATTGGACATAAATCCTCATTGACTGGCAAGAACTGTCACCACAGAAGGCGGGATATGGTGGGAATTAGGTGCAGGCATGTGGATGTCTATCTAACACCAGAGTCACTAGGCTGTTCTGGACCTCTGACAAGAGAAGACCTCTGTCGGACCAGCCTCATCTAGGACCTTTCAGGATCTGTGGGATGTGAATCCACCAAGGAGAGAGGGGATGGGCATGAGACCCTTCTCAGAGCCCAACAAGGAGAGAGAGAGAGGGGCCAGCAGAGGCCTTAGAGCACACACCTGCAAAGCATTGATAAGCTGCTGGTCCTCCTGGCTCGTAAGGAACAGTGGTGTAATTCCAGCATCTGAGAGCTTCAGCACAGCCTCTCTGAGCTGTGGGGATGCTCTTGTGGGTTTATTACTGAAGAAAACAGCCACTTTCCTCATCAGGAATCCACTCCGCACCCGCTTAAATGTGTTTCTGGCCACGAAGGACATGGCAGTCTCCAGACTCTGTTGCTTGGATGTCAGAGACACTTGAAGGTTGTTGATCCTGTCCAAGAGGACGGACTTCTTCTTGGAGTCAGCAAACCGGATCTCAGTGGTCACCTCGTTGTTATAGGTGACCACAGCCACGCGGGCCCCCCTTGGGCAGTTGCTCTCGGCGATGGTCAAGTCACCCACAATCTTCAAAAGCACATCTCTCATTCGGTTAAATATGTCCTGGGTGACCCCCTCAGAGGTGTCTAAAGCAAAGGCCAACTCTGTTGGGAAGACGGGGCACTCCAGGGGCCCTGTGGAAAGTAGCGGTTTTCAAAGACACATTTTACTTACTAGAATAGAGGTTTTTCTTTACTCAGAAGAAAGTCAAATCACTGGAATCAACTTACCATAGCAGCAAGCTATAAAAGAAACAAAGAGAAGGGTGAAAGGCATGATTATGAAGTGAGAATTCCAAATGTAAAAATATAAATTAGTCACAAACAACAGAAAATCAGGTACTTACGACATTTATCTCTGATGCTTTGGACAAGGCCACATTGCTTTAAAAGGAAACAAAAGAATATGTTCAAGGAGAGTAGAGAAAAGGCTTACAAAGCAATGATTTGTTTGGGACGTGGGCAACTTACATCAATTGAGTCTCCTCTGTTTCCTTTGTGGCCCTGTAAAATCAAGAAAGAGAAGGCTGAGAAACACAGAAAAAGCTCCAGATGTGGAATTTAAAAGAGCAGTGTTTGGCTCCCAGAAACTTGACAGAGGAAATGAAGGTGGACTTTGGCCAACCTTGATCATTTAAAATAGCCGACTTTTCTTATAAATTTGACTTTAGTGCTCGAAGAGCAAACACGAAAAGACTTTGAGAACAAAAGTATCTCCTCTGTGAGGTCATCTGGCTTTTGAAATAAGTCCAAACCCTGAGACCATCAATATAAACCAACATTTGAGCATGAGTCTAAACGCTGCTTCTCCTGAGAGAAGAGCTTCCTTCCACTTGCTGGCTTCATACATCCTGTTCAGAGAAGGGGCAGTGAGGAATCACTCAGCTCAACTTCACTGTCATCTCTAAAGCATCCTGGCTAGGTTCTACCACCAGGTTGCTCCAGGGATAGACCTTCAGCTGCCCTCATCATCTGGCCCCAATACATTGTCACTCTGATGGTCAAGAAGTCACTCTGGGACAATTGGGCCTCTTTGTATATGGCTATTTCTGCCTGTTTGATCTTCTACGATAAACTAGCTTAACATTCTCCGTTAAACACTTCTTTCACTAAAGGTGATAATCAGATCCACCTAACTCAGCCTTCTTCTCTTGGGTTCAACCAAACTAATCCCTAACCTTTCTTACTACGACTGATTTTTCATCTTCTGAGTAACCTTTTCCATTCTTCTTTGAACCTAATCAATTTCAATACGGGAGACAAGACAGAATTCAACTATTAGAAACCAAGACATTGGTAATGAAGAGATAATGGAAGGATGGCAAATGATGGACTCCTGGCTCCTGATGGCACGGCCATTTGTGGTTTTAAAACCACGAGTCCAGTAGTTCCCTTGGGGATTTTATAAGCCAGAGGAAGTACTTCCCAAGCCATGGTCTGACATAATTATACTACTTTTTCAGCATGCAAGCAAAAGGTATTTACATTTGCCCTCTCTTGTTTCTCCTATAAACAAACCCATACCAGAAAACCATAAAGGCAAATTACAATACATCCAAGACTACAGAGAGCCACAAGCAACTTTTTAAAAAGTTTCTAAGCCTCAAAAATCCTTTCTTCATTGTGAAATCGGAAGAGCTGTGGTTAAAACAAAGAAGCAAGCAAAAATAGAAAGCAACACAGTGCATTTTCTTTCTGAAGACAGGAGGTGCTGGTAAATTTTCTGAGACCATGTATAAAGTCATCCAGCCCCCAGGAGGCTCGACTGGAACTGGGTCAGTACTTACAGATGGTCCTGGGTAGCCAGGGTCTCCCTTCTGTCCAGCTATCCCTGGGGGTCCCGAATTTCCCTAGAGAGGAAAGAACAAGCATGGCTAATGTGTGGCAGGCAACATAAAATTTTCAACTCTTAAAGTTGGAAAGGATGGGAAAGATGATCTAGTCTAACTTCCCCCATCACCCTGAGAAATTGCTCCCCTTCAAGGGAGCTCAAATGTTCCCAAAACTCAGGAGTAGGGACCAGCAACCTGAACAAAGCTGACATGCACCTCCCCATAACTCTGCTCTTTGGTAGATTAAAGTAAGACAGGTGCTTGCCCAAGAACCACTGATAAGATTATTTGTGGGTGCACAAGAGAACTGCTAACTGGCAATTGATTAGACAATTGGCCAGTGTAGATAATCAAGCCAATGTCTTCAAGGTCTGCCTTGAAGAGTATATGAGGTAGTTTGATCTCTGCACTGATCAAGTTAACAGGATAATTATGAGAGTTGCTGTTTAAAAAATACTAATAATAACAGATTTTAGGCTAAAAATAACAACTTTCACCTATATCTGGATCATAATTTGCTAATTTAAGACTCAGTGCAATCTTAGAAGAATCTGTAAACATCCACTGAAGATACAAGAACCAAAAGTGGCTTCAGGAAGGGGGTCTTATCAGGCAGTGGGGCGAGGTGCAGGCCTGGTTGGTCTGGGAACCCGGTACACCATGAGCAGCTGGGGTAACTCACTAAGTCCTGTTGCCTTACCATCTGGTGGACATGGCTGTTGTGCCTGCACAGACTTCCGGCGTTACCCACTCTGAGCCTTGGGCCTCTTTGACACCATGCCGGGGGTTAGCCTTGTGTGCTGGCTCTTGAGGTTTGTTAGAAGAAGGGGAACCTGGGACCCCCAGTGAGGGCAGCATGGCTGAGGGAGGACAGCTACAGACCACAACCACAGGGCTTCTGAGGACATCGGCCTGGGGCTTAGGGTTCCTTTCTTTCCACCCTGACTATCACCGGCCAAGTTGCAGGTGAAGGATGATGCCCAGAGGTGCTCTGGAGACTTCCGCACGTAACCATGCCGCCTCTCACAGAGTTCTCACAGCCCACCTACAGCCAAGGTCATGTGGACTTACCCTTCGACCTCGGATCCCCTTGGGTCCTGCTGCTCCATCTGTCCCAGGCTCGCCAGGAGTGCCCTGCGAAGAGAGCCAAGGAGGACGGCATGAAACTCCGGCAAGGGAAAACCTAGCTGAGAGTCCTGGGCAGCACCTCTGTGGGGCACCTGGGTCACCTTTCCCAGGGCCTCCAACGGTCGACTTTAATTCACTTCTCCACCGGGTTACTAGTCTGTTTGGTGGCAGCTGCAGATTCAGCCTTAGTTTGCAGTTGTTGTGAGCTGCCGTCGAGCCGGCCCCCCACTGATGGCAACCCTGCGTGCAACGGAATGGGACCGTTGTGATCCATAGGGTTGTCTTGCTTCCTAGTTGTCTTAGTCTGGAAGCTCCACTGAAACCTGTTCAACATCTTCGCGACACACAAGCCTCCACTGACAGGTGGCTGCACGTGAGGTGCGCTGGCCAGGAACCGACCTGGGTCTCTGGCATGGAAGGCGAGAATTCTACCACTGAACCACACTGCCCTCCAGACTTAGTTTGTGTAACCAATAATATCATGTAGATTCCAGCATTTTACAGTTTACAAAGCACTTTTACTGCAGTGCTATTTCATTTAATGCTCACAAACACCATGACAAGGGTGTAATGTCATCACCATTTCACGGAGGAGGGAGCTATGTCTCAGAGAGAAGACAGTAGGGTCTTTTCCAGGGTCACCCTGTTTGTAAGTGGCAAAGCCAAGGCCAGAGCCCACCTATTTGGATTTTCAGTCCATGGATACCCCAGACTCATCCTAAAACAATGGTACAATTTTACCACTGGGGAATATTTACCTTTGGTCCTGGGTAACCAGGGAATCCTCTTTCTCCCTATAACAGATAAATGCATGACTCAATATGTGGCTGCAATTTCAATTCGTCTAAAATAAATTGATCTTGAGAAGAAAAGCATGATTGTAGAGTCATCAAGGAAAAAAAGCACAAAAACACAAGTAAATTCAGGGAGAAGGGAAATAATCCTATAAAAACATAACATGTCACAAGTTGTCCTTGGAGCCTGCTGGCACCAGGAGCTCTCCAAGAACTGTCAGCAGATACCTACCTTCTTGCCTTTGCGTCCTTCACTGCCCACACCATCACGTCCGTCATCTCCCTGAGAAGGGAAAGATAGCGTTACCCAGGACCACGTGTTGGGGCACACCACAGCCATTTCAGTCCAAGGCCATCTGAGCAGAGGGGCCTTGAGTCCCTGAAATTTTCTGGGATCATGGTCCAGAATCAGGGGCACTCCCTGTTCCTACCTGTCCTCCAGGCAGAAAGCAAGGCCATGTCCCTAAGTGGTGGGCCTAGGGGAATTCCTTTGCAAATGGTGCTGGTAGGCTCAAAATACAGAGAAACTGCTAATAACATCTGATAAAGATCCTGTTTTGATGTAGAGTCAAAGACTCAGGAACCAGACAATCTGAGAGTGAGAGGACTCTTTAAGGCCACCTTGATTCTGTACATTTGTGAGTCTTTGATCTGCTTCTAGCAAGAACACTGGAACCCATCCTTCTGCCCCCTGAGTCTCCTGCGCCCAGGTCTCACCCCTTCTCCCTGTGTCCATCCACTCCTTCCAGTTGCAGCCTTCTAGACTGCCCTCCTTCCCAAACACCCTCCTCCTCGTGTTCACAAATCTGTCCCTGTCATGCTCCCACACGGGGCATTCAGAACTGGACACCGTTCATGATTTCAAAAGAACGAGAAGAATTTATGTTGAATATGTGTTAATATCTCTAAAGCATGTACGAAACATGCTACTTAGTTAATTGATGACTCTTTTTTTTAATTTATTTTATTTTTGTTGTTGTTGAAAATATACACAGCAAAACATAATTGATAGTTTTCAAGGAACAGCATATGTTTTAAAAGTCCTTTCAGCTGTTGCCCCCAAACTTATGGAAACAGATTGAGGAAGAGATTTCCTTTAATGATTTGGATAGATTTTAAAGTCTGATTTTTCCCCCTCTGCTTCTTTGTTAGTGGTGAGGCCAAGGCCAGAGCACACATATCGTGATTTTCAGTCCATGGACAGACCACACTTATCCCTAAACAATGGTACTATTTTACCGCTGGGGAATAGCTAGCTACCTTTGGCCCTGGGTATTCAGGACTAACTTTTTTTTTTTTTAACTTTCATTCGCTGCTGAGAAGTTACAAAGCTTCGCGCTTTTATAAACCCTCAGCTCAACCAGGTCTGTTTATGTAGTTTTCTGGGGCAGTGACTCATTCCAGAAAAATTCCCAGTGTACTGTAGGTTTCTTTTTCCTAAATAGAAATGCATATTACAAAATTATTACTGAGAAATTAGAGTATTTTTAGGTAACATTTTAAAAATGAGTTATCAAGGGAATGGTTTCTATGCCTAGAATGTTTTATTCAGGAGAAATTGTTTCAGTCTGGACCAAGACCTTATCAAATCCAGTTCACTTTAACCCAAAGGACATTTATTTCTCTTCAGAGACACTCCAGTGCGTCATGCTCACAAAATGTTTGCAGGACCCAGAACGAAGCTGGTTCACACTTCAGCAAATCACCACGTCCACTTTTTAGGAAAAATTAAGGTGAAAAAATATCATTACCCACTAACCCCACCCCCACTATGAAATGAAGTTTATTTGCTCTTGTGATAAGTAGCAAGTTGCACAGTTTTTAGTCATATCCTCAATACTACAAGAAAATTAATTTTAAAAATTAAAAAAAAACCTCATTGCCATCGAGTCAATTCCAACGCATAGCACCCTACAGAACAGAGTGGAACTGCCCTATAGGGTTTCCAAGGCTGTAATCTTTACAGAAGCAGACTGCCACATCTTTCTCCTGAGGAGCAGCTGGTGGGCTAGAACCGTCACCCATCTGGTTAGCAGCTGAGCACTTAACCACTGCACCACCAAAGCTACCAGCACTACAAGAAGCGAAGTTCAAGGCTTCTCTATTTAGAACCCACCCCAATTTGCAAGGACAAAAAGCTGACCCAGAGCAGGGCCCTATCTTCTCACTTCTTGAACCTTTTGGCAAAAACTCAGAGATAGCCTGGGCCCCAAGAAGCATCACGATCTTACCGTCTCCCCACGAGGGCCACGGTTCCCAGCACCTCCTTGTGGTCCCAGCTCTCCAGGCTCACCCTAGGAAGAAAAATAAGGCTGAGACACCTGTGGGTCTACAACTGCTTCCAAGCCCTGCTTTCATTCTGGGTGATGTCACCAGTAGGGTTGCCGCCAGCAGCTAGGGCTCCGCTTGCTTCATCTGTAGGTTTTGATTAAATGATTTTTTTTAATGCAGCATTCATATGTGGACTCCTGGAAAAGAATCTAGAAAGTTTTGTGTTTGTTCTTTTTGTCATCATGGACATGGTGGGTGGGGCATGCTGACGGGGAAGAGAGAGAAATGAGGGGTGAAAGAAGGCACAAAGTTGGTGGGCTTTGAAATCAGCAGTGAAACCCAACACCACTCCATAGAGGCATACAGAGGGCCCTGGATTCCCATGAACACATTTCTTTTCTTGAGAAAATATTTAAACAAAGATCAATAGAACTGTCCTCGCTGTCGCCCATACTGTAACAATACCTGTCTAGTCTTAAACAAAACAGTTTACCAAACAGGACCTCAAAAAGCCATGGGTGCTAAGCATCTTTCTTAAGGAGACCACAGTCACTCTGAAATATGCCGTCTTCTCAGATACGTTATGATCAGTTGTAGCTTTCCTCAAGCTTGACAGAAAGCAGGTTCTCAGACAGTCTCCAGATAACAAACCTGCTCTTATCTAAACATGGTCAGCAGAGCTCTGCACGCAACACCAGGATCTAAAGAAGGTGTGTCCGTATGATGCTGAAACAGGGCTAAGTGCTGTTGTTGGCTCTGAAGGCTCAAACGGCCCTCCAGCCCCCCTCTCACAGCCAGATGCAGATGGATCAAATCACCCACCAGCTGATGGAACACTCCTGAATGCCAACGCCCTGAGCCCAGGCTGTGCATCCCCTTGTATGGGGAAGGTCATCCCACCGGCCAAGATGGCTCTCAACAGGGGCGGCTGGTGTGGCAAAGACCCGTGGTGAGCAGAAGGTCTGTCCAAACTAAGCAGACAGACAAATGGACAAATGAGGAAGAGGCAAGGTGTATCATCAGGCCAGGTGCCCGTCCTTAAGAAATGAGCTCCACTTTGCTCCAGACGAACCTTTCTTCCCAGGGGACCGCTTCTGCCACGTTCTCCAGGAACCCCCGCGGTCCCTCCAGCTCCCTACAGCAGAAGGAGAAGGGTTTGTCAGTGCAATACACAACGTCTGAGGAGAAGTGTCTGTCAAGCCCTCAATCCTGCCTCTGCCCTAATTAGAGGCCAGACTGCCAAGGGGGTGCGACCTGCGCTGCCCACAACTTTCGGCACTGGGTACAGAGCGCTGGCTAGAGACTCCGTATAAACAAGCGCGGAAATGGCTTTTCAGCCCCGTGAGGTACTGTGCAAATGCAAAATATTAGCATGGCCCCTAACACCAGTTTTCACAAACTAATTGTAGTTATTAAGGTACATATTAAATAATGTATATATTGAAGGGACCAATCCCTGGAGACAGACATCCTGCAAGGTCAGGTAGCGGGTCAGCAAAAAAGAAGACCCTCAATAAAATGGACTGACACAGTGGCTGCAACAATGGGCTCAAACATAGCAACAATTGTAAGGATGGTGCAGGACCAGGCGGTGTCTCGCTCTGTTGTACATAGGGTCGCTATGAGTCGGAACCGACTTGAGGGCACCTAACAAAAACAATGCACGCATCCTATGTTGCTGACTAGGCAACAAGCTATCAGATATGATGGGACTTTTTTTCCCCTCTCTCTTCACCCCCCACAATAAGTACCTACATACACAGGCGTATAAAGGCCTGTTAAACGAACAAACAAATCAATGAATGAAAATAGCTCTTAAAATGTGGTGCGGGCTGCATAGCCCAGAAATGACCCTACAGGCATGGCAAAAACTAGATGGCGGGGAAGTGTGGTCCTGGGTTATTGGTGAACTATTTGAATAGCTTTGCCCCTATACCACCTTAAATTCTGATCAATTAGAAGTTAAATAAAAGTAAACACACACACGAAAGCTTTGAAACAGACTCCAAGCTCAGGAAGGAGTTGCTAAGCAAACAACGGCCTTCACAAAGCGCCTGTCTACATCACTGTGAAATATTTTTGTGCGATTTTGTAGCAACGGGCCAGCTTGTGGCCAGGTTTTTTTATTCCCTTGTAACAAATGATAGGCCAACTCCCTCAATGTCCCATCACACGGAGGAAAGCAGGGGCAGAGCCATTGCAGCTGGTCCCCAGCTCAGCAGGAATGCCATGTTTCTGCCTGCTTATCCCTAATAACTGAGGTTCATGTCCAAGGTCATGGGGAGTTTAAGCAACATCTTCATTATTGAACTTGAGGGTGGGGAACTCCGTAACGAAATGCTAACTGGAGGGGTTTCCTCTGGGAACCAAACATGAAACGCTTTGGCATAATCTAGGAATTTTGGTAGGTTTAATTTGATTTTGTGCCCGTGGGTGGTGCCAATGGTTAACGTGCTCAGCTGCTAACTGAAAGATTGGCGGTTTCGGTCCACCCTGAGGTGCCTCTGAAGAACAGCCTGGTGATTTACTTCCAAAAAATCAGCCATTGAGAGCCCTATGGAGCACAGTTCTACTCTGACACGCACAGAGTTGTCATGAGTTGGAGTCAACCCGATGGCAACTGGTTTCATGAGGTTTTACACAGTTTCACCTGAGAGCTTCTGCGATGAGGTTAAGTCCAGCCCTTGCTTACTACCCAGTTGACCTACATCTGCGAGGAGTGACCGTTTATTAATCTCTACTTCCCTACCATCTATTTTTTGCTATATGTGTTAGGGTCATTTCTGGGCTATGCATTGGGGCTTAGAAATCCCCAGAGCACTGAGAAAAGGGTCTCGTACTTCCTTGGGGTGAACTAGCCACCCATGTGAGGACCAGAGTCTGAGTTAACTAAGAGTCTGTCTACATTAACGTCAGCCAAGAAGCTCTTGACCTCCTGGGGAACCGCCTGTCTGTTCAGCAAAGGGAGGGGTGGGAGGGAGGCAGACTCACCCGAGATCCAGGGATGCCTTGCTCGCCAATCAGGCCTGGAGGCCCAGTGGGACCAGGGGGACCCTGAGGAGGTAAAAGGCCAACATCAGTGCTGAGCTAGGGTGACTCCGTGAGGAGCCTCAGGGTGGTATCTGTGTGATATACAGAGCACAGCCTCAGATTCACCAGCCAAAGAGGCCAATGGAGACATTGTTTCTTCTGTCTTAGCAGCAGCCTCAATCCACAACCTGAGTGTGAATGTTATTTAAAATATGTATATGTAAGGAACAGGTGTTCAAATAAATCCTTGTAGACGAATGTCCATAGCAGTGCTATTCACAATAGACCAAAGGAGGAAATAACTTGTGTCCATCAACAGATGAATAAACAAAACATCATACATCCATACAATGCGATATCATTCAGTGGAGACGCTAGGGGTGTGGAAGGGGGTGTGGAGCACGCCGGGTGGCGCTGTCAGAGGGGGTGACACCAAAAGGACTGTCTATTAAATTTTTGCGCAGCGTTTCAGCAGAAATTTACTACTTTTATAAAAATATCCCTGTAGTTAGTTATAACAAGAAAAACATTATTCTTAAGCCCAGCTTATGCGTAACAATCTGCCTACAAGGCTGAAACTCTATTCCAATTTACTTTTTGAACCTTCTAATGCGCTCTGGCCAGAGCTGTCATTGTTACCCAATGACTAGGACTCCTCGAATCCCTGGTTTCATCTGCAGGGGCTGCAGGCACGCACTGTTGTTTTCATTACCCTCCCCCTCCCCGTGTTTTTAGAGTTGCCGATTTTGTCAAATTTTCTGGTGTTTTAGCTACAACATCGTGGTGATTAGTATTTGTGAACCTATACCAATAACTGTTTTGAGGATGAAGTAGTAATTAAAGGAAAAGGGGTGATACATGCGAATTACGATTTATGGGTAACGTTAGTACAAAAAATCATCGCTAAGGATACCGTATGGTCAGGTACGGGAGGAGAGCCATAGGGTGGGGGTGACACCATGACTAACGATGCTGGGTGACACTAACCGTAGTGTTGCCACAGATATCATTCAGACATAAAAAGGAGTGAAGTCTGATACGTGCCACCACAGGGATGAACCTTGAAAACATACAGTAAGCGAAAGAAGCTGGACACAAGAGGACGCACACCGTACGATTCCATTTATATGAAATATGAGGAATAGGCAAATCCCTGGGGCTGGGAGAGAGAAGAATGTTGAGTGACTGCTTAATGGGTATGGGGTCTCTTTGGGGGTGATGAAAATGCTTTAAAAGTTGGTAGGGATGGTAGTTGCGCAACATTGTAGATATACTCATGCCCCTGAATTGTACACATGAAAATGGTTAATTTTGTGTATTTCATCTCAATTTAAAAAGTGCAAGGGCATCTGGGAAGATATCATAAGGCATCCTATTACATAAGGGAGTACTGACCTGTGCACCTCTGGTCCCCTGTTCTCCCACAAAGCCGGGCTGGCCTGGGTTGCCCTTGCTGCCCTAGAAACGAGAGGAGATGCAGGGAGGGGTCAGAATGGCATATGTCAACGTCAGCTGTTTGTCCCACAATCCTTTCTGGACAAGGAAAACGAAGCTCCAAGAAGGGGTACAGGTGGTTACCCCCTGGGGTGGGACATCTGGCTGATGGAGCCGGCCGATACTCCATGCTCTACAGTTGTTTCTCACACTGAACTCACTTGTCTTAAGGCTCTAAATGCCCCTCGCCCAGGTGAGAAGGCTGAGGCACCAAGAGGTGTGTCTTGCTGGTGGTCAGACAAGGGGGGTTTACAGAGAGGAGACACAGGACCTGTGTCCTTGGTCCTTTTCCCTCCTTTCCCCCTCGTCCATGGTCACCACGTTCACAGGCCTTTGCAGAAGACGTGGCGGGAAAGATGGTCGAGTCAGAGAGCCTTGATGGCCTCGGGGGAGAGGGTTTTTTATTCAGGGGCTGGGCTGAGTCCGGACCCTTGGAAGGGCAGTGTCCTGTGAGGACACGGTGAGTGAAACAGCAAAGAGGCGGCCACTTCGAGGCTTACCTTATTTCCTGCTGGTCCCCTTCGGCCAAAGCTGCCCTGTGGAGGGAGAAGTCATACAGTCTGTGACAGGAGATGGGGCTGTAGAGAGCCCAGGCTGGGGTGCTGGTCTCTGCCACTTAACCCACACTCATCTTTCCCTCAGTGGACGGCTCTGAGCACCCACTGGGTGCCAGGGGCTCTGCCTGGGCAGCAGTGGGGACACCCACAGAAAAAGAGCCCATTCTTTCTGCATCTGTCTTGGGAAGTTTTCTTCCATGCTTCCCTGACAATCACCCAAATGGAGGTTCTAAGAATTATATCAGACCTGCCAAGCAAAACAATGACTCCGTCTGGCTGCACATTTCCCCTGGCCACCCTCCCCCAGCCAATTTCAAATAAGGAATGTGAAGTGAGAATGTCAACCTTCTCTTTTTCTTCCATTTTCCTAGCTATCGTGAGAAGTAATGAAATACGTTACTTATAGTGGAAGGGAGTCCCAAATTCTCCAAAATATCCTGGCCAAATGTAACATGTCCTTAGTTGAGTAAAGGATGCAAAGTGCACACATGTGGACCCAAAGACCCAGGGGATGCAGGTGGGCCCCATGACTGGGTGGCTTTCCCTGGATGCTCCAAGGGTGACCCTTAGTTCAAATAAACGTGGGCTTGCTGCTTGAGTAATCTGTTAATTCCCACTTTGTGACTGCTTCCTTTTCGGCAGGAGGGCTTGGAGTAGGAAAACATGAATGTCCTGGGTATGTCTTTCTGACATGGTTGTTAGCAGCTGTCGAGTTGACCCCAACTCGTGGCAACCCAATGCACAAAGGAACAAAATGCTACCAGTGTTCCACTGTGAGCCACAGGGTTTTCACTGGCTTATTTTCAGAAGTAGATCACTAAGGCTGTCCTCCTAGTCTGCCTTGGTCTGGAAGCTCTGCTGAAACCTATTCAGCACCATAGCAACACACATGCCTCTACTGATAGGTGGGTGGTGGCTGCAATGAGGTGCCTTGGCTGGGAATCGAACTCGGGTCTTTCCGAGGGCAAGGATTGGTATTCAGGAGACCATAACCTGTCAGCTTTTTCAGGGGCTTGGCCCATCTGCTGCATCAATCCAAGAACCAGGCCCTCCACCCCCAGTAATCCAGCACGGTGAACTTCTGGTGTGCCCATTTCACCATTCCTCGCTCTAGTGGCAGCTGCTTCAATGGAAGACCTTGGCCTCCTTCCTTGGATGGCACATGGCAAGTGGAAGAGCGTGGGGGGTCACTCCCCTCTTCCACAGAGCAACCGTCTGCCCTGGCCCCTCCCAAAGGGATTCCTAGAGAATTATAGAGGTCAGCAGTCCTCTATGACGCCTTGCTCAGGCCAGGGGGAGCCTGTGGAGGCTCAGGAGGGAGGTAGGGAGTGACACAGCCTCCGTGGGAGGGACATATCTCACCTTGGGGTCAGCCTGGTACAGTGAGGTGCTAAGGGACGGGCAGGAGGCCACAAAGCCAGACCCCGCCTGCCTCAGGGAAAAACTGAGTCTACAAGAGCCTCTACGGCACCAAATTCAAGTCCAAGTTTCTACCACGTGTATAGAATTAAAACCAACTGTTTGTACTACTCTATTTTAAGTCGTTTCCATGAAAGCAAGTTCTGGCTCCCTTCTCGAGCTGAGTTGTCACAGCACGTTGTAACAACTGATGACCGCTTCCTCCTTACTTCTTCATGACATAGCTCATTATTGAATAATAACGTGTGAACATTTTAAAATAACATTTTCAAAATTCAGGTTTTCTTCTGGATTTGAAAAGCAAAATTATACCCATTACATAATTATATTGTTCAATTTGGGGTGGGAGTTGTTCTTTTAAAAGCTCCTTCCCCCAGAGTGTCTTCCCTGTGACGGTCCAGCTGGCGATGCCCCTACTCATCCTTGCTGCCACTTGGGAAGTGGCTGGACAGCCCCAGTGTGCAGAGACCTGTCCTAGGCACCCACAGCACCCTGGTCTCCCCTGAGGACTGACAAACTTCCCGATCACTACTTCCGCTGCAGGGACCACCTTCTTCCAGCCAATGGGCCCAAATTCTCTGTGCCCCAGGGTCCTAGGGCTTCCAGGTGACTTCATTGTATCATTTACGTTATGGCGTCGTTAGCATTTCTTCTAAAAGACTTGAGGCGTTCAATGAGCTATCCTGCAGTAGACGTTTCTGAAACACCTTGAAAAGGCAACTCAAGACGCCTTAAGCTAGAAACCTGAATCTAGTTCCCTCGTTTGCATTTCAGTGGCACACACAAAAAATATACGATAAAGACACCAAATATACACCCTCTTCAGATTTCTTGCCCCTCGTTTCATCCCTCCCCCACTAATTTGGTTTGGATTTTGAAAATATTTAGTGCAATAAAACCTGGCCAAGTATTCGAAAGCAGCAAAAGTGCTAGTTTTGAGCAGTGTTTGTTTTGTGTGCTATTTTTTGTTTTGTTTCTTTGAAGGAACAGGATACGGGGAAGGAAATAGAATGGAGTGCAGAGGAAATTGTAAGAAAGGAAAGTTTCTATGTGCAGCAAGATTCCAACGCTTTCAGAAATCCCACAAAAGGCCCTCACTGAGACGTCGCAGAGCAACCGTGTTTGGCAGATTGGTGTGGCTCTTGCTGAAAACAATCCCTGAGCCCCATCCCAGCCCCAGGAGGCACTCACGTCCTTCCCAGGCTCTCCAGGCCCTCCGGACACTCCGTCTCTCCCAGGGAGGCCCTGGTGAGGAAAAGCATGAAGTCAGAAACTCATCCACAGGGAACAATGTCTAGCTCTTGTATTTTGCACGAGACACGACAGGAAAGGGGACCAACACGCAGAGACAGGCCCATCTGCAGGAGGGCCGAGGCCTCTAGACCAGCGTGCTCACACCTTGTCACACCTCCGGCCTCCACAAGCACGTCACTTCCTGACAATATCTTTTTTTTTCTTTTTTCTAGTTGCTGTCGAGTCGACAACCCTGTGTGCATCAGAGTAGAACTGTGCTCCTCGGGGCTTTCAGTGGCTGATTTTTCAGGAGTAGATCCGCAGGCCTAGGCATCTCTAAAAACCCATTGCTGTCAAGTCAATTCTCACTCATAGTGACCCTACAGGACAGAGTAGAACTGCCCCAGAGGGTTTCCAAGGAGCAGCTGGTGGATTCAAACTGCTGGCCTTTTGGTTAGCAGCCAAGCTCTTAACCACTGTGTCCCCACCTCTGGATGGACTCAAACCTTGAACCTTTCAGTTAGCTACCCAGTGCCCAAACTCTGCGGGTGGGGAAGGCCTCATTTGGGAAGAATTGCTTTGGTCCTGCATATGCGCACAGTCCTTCTCACCAAGGGCCTCTGCTCCCCACCTCTACAGGAGACCTCGTGAGGTGGCTCCCACTGGCCCAGGGTTCAAGGGCTGAGGATAAGCCAAGGTAAGCATTGCTTCCTGGGCCTCAGCACAGGGAGGGTCCAGGACCGCAGGAGCACTTACCATGGGCCCGATCTCACCGGTTTCTCCTTTGGGTCCTGGTTGCTGTCCGTCCCTTCCGGAGTCACCCTGCAAACATAGGGATCAGGGAATGAGGCGCACATACATGGAAAGCCACTGTAGCCCAGGCTGGACGGTCCGTGTGGGAAAGCCTTAGTAAGGCTCAGAGGGCACAGCCCCTTGGGCCACAAATACCCAGATGGTGCCCATCCAACCAAGACAGAACCTAGCCGTGGGGTCAGCAAACCACTCTGAGCCCCAAACACAGGGCAATGCTTCTTCTTCCCCAGGGGAAGGAGCCCCCAGCTGGCCGCTGGGTAAATGTCACTCTCGCCTTACCCTTGTTCATGAAGGAGGGAGGCTGTCCCAGTGAGGGGCATTTGCTCACAGGTTTTACGAAAAAAAAAAAAAAAAACAGGTTTTACAAAGCCATAAAATGAGAAGAGGCACTGAATCTTCCCCAAAAGCAAATTTGAAGTGTCCTGAGATCACATCTTAGAGACACTTCTCAGGGTCTCCACATAACCGCCTTGTAAACACTCATCAAGCGCATTGCCAACCACCCCAGGATTGCAGGGAAAGGAACAACCCACACGTTGTATCAAGCTTCACACAATTTCAACAGTAAAAATCTTCCTTTCATCCCCACTTCCCCCATAGCCCTCTTCTCCTGCTTCTTCCCCAGACTCAGATCTCAACTGTCAATGAGGATGTTTCTTACCGGGTCCCCCCTGATTCCAACATCCCCTCTTTCTCCGTTGTCTCCACTCGGTCCTTTATCACCCTAGATGAATTAGAAAAAACAAAAGTGGAGGCAAAAGATTAGCTAAGACTCCAGATTTTGAACTTGATCTTAAAATCACGTCCCTTCAATTCATACATCTCAACAGAACGGCGTTTGTCAGTCACTCGTTTGCCGTGAAGAGAGAATCACAAACGTTTCTGATTTGTTCAGTGAATACACAAGTACCTGGGGGGTCTAACTCTCTGCCAGACACTTGAGATTTACTTACAATGAAAGAAACTCAGGCCCTGCCCTGTGGTACGCACAAACTAAACAAGAAAATGGAGTGTGTCACAGGAGATACAGGTACAGGGGATATCACGGACACACCTGGAGGAGAACCAAGGAAGGCTGCCTGGAGGAAGCAGGTTTAACATGTAAGACTAAAATAAATAAATATTCCCTAAAACAGAATGTTTCTGTTTTCCCATAACAGCAACTCATGGAAAGATACCTACCCTTCTTCCAGGACTTCCCTTCTCTCCTGAAGAGCCAGGCAGCCCATGGTCTCCCTGCCGAAGACAATAGAATGTCATTCCTGGCATGGTTTCTACAGAGGACTGAAATGTTAGCCGCTGCAATCTTGCGAGCCAAAGCCTTTGACCTTAGAGGGTAAAATCACTTACATCTTCACCATCGAGGCCGTCCAGCCCTATTTCTCCTAATTCGCCCTGTGAGGGAATAGACACACAGGTGAGGCTAGAAAGCCATCTGGCAAAGGAAAAATAAGAAATCCCAGCAAGGTTTAAAGAAAACAAACAAACAAAACCAAGCTTGAATACCTTCTCTCCTGGGAAACCACGAGAGCCCTGGAAGGCAAGGGGAAAGGGGAAAGCGTTAGCTCCCTTTCTGCAAGGCCGGTCACTCAGGGCCACATAGGCAATGCTATTTCTCCGTCCCCTCAGTCTGAAAGCCACAATGTCTGAAAATCCAGTGGCAGAGAAGCACCTGTTGGCGCCTTCTCTCTCCCTATCACGTGGCTGGCCATAAAGCTAGTTTGGCTGGAATTGAACACTTGGGGGAGGGGGCCTCAGCTCCCCAGGCAAGAGGGGTGGGCCCTCAAAGCCAGGACAATGGCCTCCAAAGACCACTGAAGAGGAATTTCATAGACTGTAACTTTGAGCCCTGCCAGCCTTCCCTCCAGCACCCACTTCCTTTCAGACCGAAGGAGCCAGTCCAGGAGCCCTTGAATCCAAGCCTTTCTGATCAAAGAGGCTTCCAGGATGACAGTCCCCTCTCCTGGCTCCTTGCCCACACCACCAACCTTCTCGCCCCTGCCCCACTCTGTGCTCTGCATGTTCCCTGGCAGCTGTGTATCTCCATGGGAAAGGATTTCTCCGGTCTTAGACTCCCCTCCAACTGCAGGCCAGCTCCTCCAAGGAGGCTGCTGGGCACTGGGAACAGAGAACACAGGGCCTTTCTCCCCCGAGGCCTCCGAGAGCCCTGCTCCACTTCTGTGCACACCGCCGAGCCCGGGCCCCTCCCAAAAGGTAGCATCACACCCCCCCTCGTACCTTTATCCCCCGCTGGCCAGGGCAGCCCTGGAAACCTTGGGTGCCATTCACGCCGGGTGGGCCTCTTTCTCCCTGTCATAAGAGAAAAAAGATGTGCTGAAATTTGGAGCTCCATGGCGTGGTCTGTCCACTGAGAGCTTGTCACTGAGAAGGCATACAATGGAACACGGATTTCGCTAGCGCAGAGTGTGGATTGGCCGCTGAGCCAGGCGGTGACTCCACAGCCTGCCACCCAGCCAAGGCTGCAGAGGCTCTCGGGTTCGGCCGGGCCTTGAACCTACATTCCCACCCCTGTAGCAAGTGGGGTCTGGGTGGGGTCTGCTCACCCATTGTGAGTGGGGCCTGGATGCTGGGCCGGTGTGGGCACTGAACCTCCATGGAGAACTCTGTGACCTGATTCCCCCTCCCTGTCTCCCCAGCTACAGCACTGGGCTGGGTCTTGAATCTACAATTCTCTGCCCTGGAGGGAAAGGGGTCTGTGTGAGGTCTGCGTGCCCAGGGTCAGAGGTCTGTACATGAGGTTGGTGTGGACCCCCAAGGAGAAACCAGCAGCTGATTGCCCCTCCCTGGCTCCCCAGCTCCCCACCAGGCCCCGGCCCTGACACCAGTGTGGGCTGGCCCTGGGGCCCTCACTGCTTGCTGAGAACCTCTGTCTCCCCATCCCAAGGCAGGCCTTGTTCTAGTGTCTCAGGGCCAGTCTCCTAGACCTCTCAGACCAGTGTCTGCCAGGGAACTGCCCCCCGCCCACCGCCCCAGCCCTCCTCCTGGAGTCTGACCCACCCTCGACTGGACCCTTTTCACTACCTAGGTCCCCATTCAGCCAAACCTTCCCTACCCCCAGAGACTCCTCCTAAAGAATGCAGCCCTGACCAGGCTCCTTGCCCCCTGCTCAGCTCACTCCCATCCAGGCTCCCTGTCCCCTGCTCAGCTCACTCCCACCCAGGCTTCTTGCCCCCTGCTCAGCTCACTCCCACCCAGGCTTCTTGCCCCCTGCTCAGCTCACTCCCACCTCTGCCAGGAAGTTGGAACTCAGCAGAGACTCTGAAAGGACATATTGGGTGGTCCTCTCTCTTGGAAACCTTGACTCCCTCCTTTGGAAGCAGAATCGGTAAAAGCCTGCACACCCTACCCCCGTGTGTCTCACTTTGTCGGGTCATTGTACTATTTTCCATAATGCAGAAATCCTAGTACCTTTGTTAGGAAGTTCGAAGTCAACTTTCCTCCGAAAGGGAGAGTCACTGGAAACTGAGCTGATCAAGAGCCCCACAACTCAGTCCCAGCTTGAGCGGAATGAGGAGGGAATAAAAGTGAAGCAGTCCACAGCGCTCACTTACCGGTCCACCCTCGTCTCCAGGGTAACCCCGGTAGCCATCTTCTCCAGAAATGCCCTAAAACAGAGTAAAGTGGGCCCTTAGTTAACCCCGTGGTATTTTTTGTTCCTTGGAAGCAAAAATGGCAAGACTTCATCTCCCGTACTTTGAACATGTCATCAGGAGAGATCAGCCCCTGGAGAAGGACATCATGCTTGGTAAAGCAGAGGGTTAGCAAAAAAGAGGAAGACCCTCAACAAGATGGATTGACACACTGGCTGCCACAATGCGCTCAAGCATAACGATGATGGTGAGGTTGGCGCAGGACTGGGCAGTGCTTTGTTCTCTTGCGCACAGGGTCGCTATGAGTCGGAACCAACTAGCAGCACCTAACAACATGCTCCTCATTCATTTGGTACAGCAGAGCTTAAAGTTAGCATGTCTTTGTTTCCTGGAACTTCGTAGATTTTTCTACTCATGATGTCTCTGTAGTTATTCTGTTGGGATCTTTAGGGGTCTTGCTCTGCCAAGAAAACCCGTTTCCTACTAAATTATAGGCAAATATGAAGAATCCCACTGACAATCTGCAGAGATGTCACTAGTCAACGATGCCTGCTGGTTTTGACATAACTCTGGAACAAAGAACCAGCATGTTAAAGAGAAGACGGTCACGTCGTCCTCGGAAGGGGAAAATGTGACGATCATTGGACCTTCCTAAGCCAGCTTTCGAGTCCCTGGAGCGTGCAAATGGTTAATGCGCTCAGCTGCTAACTGAAAGGTTAGAAATTTGAGTCTACCCAGAGATGCCTCGGAAGAAGGGCCTGGTTATCTACTTCCAAAAATCAACCATTGAAAACCCTAAGGAGCAGAGTTCTGCTCTGGCACACATGGGTCCGCCATGAATTGGTAAACCGTCTTTATTGGTGGATCTGCACCTCAGATTTCTTATCCTACAAAACAGGAATACCCTTTCTTCTCCCTTATCCATCTCCATGCCGTGATATTAGAGAAACAACCATGGCCAGAGTAATGCCGGGTTTGTGAAAGCTGGTCTCAGGCTTAAGAAAAGGGGGAGAAACAACCTTACCTTCGGCCCGATGCTGCCAAGGAGCCCCCGGTCTCCCCTTTGTCCAGAGCACTTGCAGGGGACCCCACAGCAAGCTTTCTCGGCAATGTTGTCCTAGCAAAATGAAAAAAAAAAAAAAAGTTCATGGCTTAGGAAATGCATAGGAAAAAAGCACACAAATCCTGAGCAAGTCAAAATGTGATGCAAGTGGGTCTTCACAGTGAGAGGAAGTCACTTCCGACAGCATGAACCCAGGGCTGGCTTAGCCCGAGGGTCCGCCTCTTGGGGACAGGTCAGGGGGTATCACTAGTAGGAGAGTGAAGAGCAACCCAAGTGCAATAAAGCATATTCACACTGTTCGGCAGGCCTTATGCCTGGATGTTTCCAACACAGATACGCACATTTCAAATGTTAAATATAATGTTCATGTCTTTAAACAGCGAACAGCAAAACCTGACAAATTGCAAATGGCCAGGTCGGAAGGCAGCTCGAAAATGCAGATACATAGCATGTCCTTCCTCAGAACCGTGATCACAGTCACAGAATAGGACGCTAGCCTCCAGGACAGCCATGGGTGGGGGGCAGGCACATGGGGTCCTTGCCTCCTAGTCACAAACATATTCAGCTCTGGACCACTAGGGCCTCTAACACCCCTCAGACACTGTGACAGACCCTTCCCATCCCAGCTCCCAATCCTACACGGAAAGCGCACACCCAGAATATATCCCCATCTCCTAAACTAGTGGTAAACTAGTCCACCACCTGTCTGTCAGTTTGTTGTAATGTGGTAGCTTGCATGTTGCTGTGATGCTGGAAACAATGCCACTGGTATTTCAAATATCAGCAGGGTCACCCATGGCGGACAGGTTTCAGTGGCGCTTCGAGACTAAGAAAAACCAGGAAGAAAGGCCTGACAATCTATTTTTGAAAATGAGCCAGTGAAAACCCTATGTACCACAACAGAATATTGGCTGATACAGTGCTGGGAGATGAGCTCCCTAGACTGAAAGACACTCGACAATGGACTCAAACACACCAGTGGTCATGAGGATGGCAGAGGACGGGGCAACATTTTGTTCTTCTGTGCATGGGGTCGCCATGAGTTGGAGCCAATTCAATGGCAACTAACAACAAGCCAGTGGTGGTCACATGCTTTCGCTCACAATGACCTTCCTAGAGCTTTCACCTTCTCCCGTGTCCCAGATTATTCATCTAATCACCTCCATCCACCCAACTAAAAATCCTGATTCCAGTCCTTGTAAGAAGGGCGGGAAGGAAGGAAAGGCAGAGCCAGCCTATCTCACTCCTGTAGCAGAGTCCACTGCTACCACCATCAAAGCCTCCGAGTCCAAGACTCAGCCGCACGTTTCCCCACCAGCATCCCCACACCCAAAGCCCTGGGCTCTGCCAAGCCCCGGCCCACCGAGGAGTTGGCGCCTCCTTCTCACTCAGGACCGGAGCCCTGGTGGCAGTTTGAATATACCCGCTGCTCCTTGGAAACCCTATGGGGCAGCTCTACTCTGTCCTGTAGGGCCTCTATGAGGCAGAACGGACTCGAAGGCAATGGGTTTGGTTTAATCAGTGAGGATCAGGAAGCCAAAGGGAATGAGAGGAAGAGAAGGCAAAGCAAGTACTTCTCCATCCGAAGGTGGCTGTACTTCTCAATATTTTTTTTTCAGCATGGAAGTGTACAGATGCTGAACACGCTGCTTCCTGCTTGGGAGTGGTCAATTATAATGTTTTGCATTCCCAGAAATCTTATGAGTGAAAATACAGTAAAAGGAGCAGCTACTACAGGGTGCACAAAAAACCCTAGAGACCCATTTTCCCTCCCTCAATCTGATACCTCTACTTCCAGGATTCCCTCGTGTTATGGCAATAAGACAGGTCCTAAGTGAATTAGGAGTCCCTGGACGGTGCAAACAGTTATCATGCTCAGCTGCTAACTGAAAGGTTGGAGGTTCGAGTCTACATCAGAGGCTCCTCAGAAGAGAGGCCTGGAGATCTACTGCCGAAAAATCAGCCACTGAAAATCCAACGGAACCCAGGCCTGCTCTGACAGAGTGGGATCGCCATGGGTTAGGGTTGACTCAGTGGCAACTGGTTTAAGGGAACAAAATACACCAAGTTACCCGCCTGCGGTCCCCCCGCGTTCACCCAGTGATCACTGTTCCCCGCCTGCGATCCCTCCCGCGTTCACCCAGTGATCACTGTTCCCCGCCTGCGGTCCCCCCCGCGTTCACCCAGTGATCACTGTTCCCCGCCTGCGATCCCTCCCGCGTTCACCCAGTGATCACTGTTCCCCGCCTGCGGTCCCCCCCGCGTTCACCCAGTGATCACTGTTCCCCGCCTGCGATCCCCCCCCGCGTTCACCCAGTGATCACTGTTCCCCGCCTGCGATCCCCCCGCGTTCACCCAGTGATAACTGTCAGGGAACTGAGAGACCCTCCAGTTCTAACTCCTCATTTTACAGTTGAGGAAACCCAGGGCCAAGGTCAAGTAGTGGTTCTTGCGAGTTCATAGTTCTTTGATATTGTGGAACAAATGAGGTATAAAATACCAGGGTATGTCTAGTGACCGCACTATAAATGACTTGGCTGTCTTGAAATGCTGAAATCCGCAGCGTTTAAACCGACTTGTGTGTAAAGACATGGAAGACTTACAAGTTGCTCTGCTAGTTCGTGATCCAAATCCAGCAGGTTCAACCTCAGGGGCCTGTTGTACATGAACCCTCGGCCGAACTCCAGCTGCATCAGCCTCTCCAGGTTGGCCACCCGCTCAAGGCCCACGAAGATCAGAGCGTGGACACCTGCAGAGAAAGGTGGGTTTGATCAGGCTCACCCAGGCACTTGAGAGACGAAACACCTTTATATACCTGACTTTCCTTTTCTTTCTAGTCTTTTTTTCTTTTTTAAGAAAGGCTAACTATAAAATTTGGTCTTTAACATAAACATTTTTAGTGGAACTAACGGTCTCTTTAAAGAGCTGAACTACAGAAGCTTTGGACTCCTCTGGGCGATTGTTTCAGACACACCGATAGCTACATATTCTGCCGTAAATGCAGCAGTCGTGAAGTAGAATTGTGTGTATGTTCTCCAGCTCTGGTCTTACGTAACACAGACGTGCCCTGGGAGGGACTGAAATGCCAGACCTCCAAAATAATAGTCTCATCTCCAATGCTTGAGTTAAGCAAGCTAATGAATAGAATGATCTTATAAGTGAGGTGCCCTGGTGGTGCAGTGGCTAGGAGCTCAGCTGCTAAACAAAAGGTCGGCAGCTGGAACCCACCAGCAGCTCCTTGGGAACCCTGTGGGGCAGTTCTACTCTGTCCTGTAGGGTTGCTATGAGTCAGAATCTACTCGATGGCCAACATTTGTTTTTGGTTTTGGTTTTTGGTAATAAGTGAAGTTTCCATATATCCCTCTTACACCTTTGGTGTCGGCAACACTTTTTTTTGTGTGATAGTCAGAGCTGCCATATCCCAAAGCAAACAAGCAGTCAGATGTTACATCCGATATGAGACAGCTTTGCTTATCTGGTCACCTTGATTTTGCTAAGTATGCTTACATTATTTATTTTATATTATTTAAGTACATTTTTATTTAAATGGTATAGTATTTTTGAGCTGGGATAACTGCAAACAGAAAATGCAGCAATATCCTGTGTTTGCAGACAAATTCCCGGTTTATACGATGGAACTAAATGAATGAGTTCTTCACATCTCTCTGCAAGGAGCATCACACCTTCCAGACTCTGAGTGAGTCTGAGAGCCTGTGAGGCTTGTGCCAGGGTTTGTGAGGAAGCTGTGTATGTCCCTAAATAGCCCTTGTTTGCCCCATCCATTGCCCCCTGTGGGCGATGGAGGACCAAGGTGCCAAGGGAAGAGCCCTCCCAGAGAAGCTGCTGTTCCCTCCAGGACCTGTTAACCGACTCGCCGCTCCCCAGCAGAACAGTGCAACCCTGCCTCCCCCAGGTTACTCCTCATGTTTAGAACACCACCAAACCTACCTTCTTGTCGGAGTTCCTCAGACGCTCTTTGTAAAGCACCCAGGTCCCCATCCACCCCGTCAGTAAAATGAATGACCACCTAGAAAGAAATATGTAGAGGGGGTTAGAAGTTGGCAAAATGGACACGAAAAGAGAGTGGAGCAGGGGAGCGGGTTGTCTCATTAGGGCGAGAGTAATTGGGAGTATGTAGCAAGGTGTATATAAGTTTTTGTGTGACAGACCGACTTGATTTGTAAACTTTCACTTAAAGCACAATAAAAACTATATATATAAAAAAGAAATATGTGTCACACTCCAGCTCAAGGGGAGAAGAAGCACCAAAGACTACTATAAAGGAACTGAGAGACCATCTAGTCCTAGCTGAGGAAACTGAGAGCCCAGGTCAAGTGATGATTCCCCCACGTTCATAGTTCTTTAATATTGTGGGATAAATGAGGTATAAGATACATGGGTATACTTTAGTGCCTGCACCAATGATAACAATAAAAAGAGTTTATCTCATTCTATTATTTGTGTTATGGAGCTTCTGGGAATCATATATGTATATGGTGGCACGGTGGTTAAAGCACTCAGCTGCCAACCAAAAGGTCGGTGGTTCAAACCCACCAGCCACTCCACAGGAGAAAGATGTAGCAGTCTGCTTCTGTAAAGATTACAGCCTTGGAAACTCTATGGGGCAGATCTACTCTGTCCTATAGGGTCACTGAGTCAGAATCCACTGTATGGCAGTGCGTTTTGTTTTGGTTTTGTTATATATAGAAAGAGAGAGAGAGAATTATAAGTAGAGAACGTATCTTATTTAATGGATAAGACTATAAATAAACATGAATGAATCACAAATTCAACTCAATCAAGCTTAATTACTGATTTCTAGAATTTTATTCTAGTTTAAGTTAAACTAGCAAAATGAGGAAGATATTACATTTTAGGCTGTGATGACCAGTTAATTAGTAAAGGACTTCTGTGTATACATATTACCTACCCAGTCAAGCATGAAGAGTGTGCATATGATTGGTTGGGGGACTTCCAGACACCAGGTATTCCCGCTTACCAGTAAAATCCCAGAAAGTGGATAGGAAGCATCTGAACAAGGGGGAGCCCCTGCTCACCTTCACATTGTTCGATGAGGACGCCCTGAACGTGTTCTGATAGACCTTCAGCGTGTCAGCAGTGAGGACATAGGGGTGCTGGGTGCGCATGTTTTGGAACTTCTCGAACAGCTCCGGCTGGTACTCGTCAAAGGGAAAGCCCTCCACCGGCCCCGAGGGCGTGTTGGCCACTATGGACACTCGCACCGTGGGCGCCTGGTTACCAGTACAGCTGATCCTTTGCATCTGGCTGATTCTATTCAAGATGTCGTCCACCTTGGACTCAAGTCCCTTCTGGGCCACGAATACGTTCTGATCACTTGAACCATCAAATCCCAGAATCACGTCTATATTACAGGCTGAAAAGGAGAAATGCAAGCAATGAGCTCCAAGTCGGGGCTGCAGAGACAACAGGTATTACTTCTACCCATGACCGGCACAACCCAGGACACAAACCCAGGACATGGTGTTCATGGATAGAATGGAATCTTGTACATGTGAGCTTTGAGGAGCAATTCTATTTGCCTCTCTCATGGGGAAAAATGATGCCAACTATGAGGACACAAAATTGTTGGCCATTTTAATACAGATTTGCTTTTTGGTGATGTTACTTAATGTTGGTGTGACAATCTTCAGTAGGTTTTTAGATGCAGACCAAGTTTCTGATTGAAATTAAACAAACTTGAGAACTCAAATACTCTGGTCTGCAGCAACTGATCCAATAAACCTATAAAGAGAAGTAAGGATCAGTAAGTCTGAATCATTTCTGGGATCAAAGAATAGGATAAAAAGAGTAAATCTTATAAGGACAAGAAAAGAAAGATTTGTACTCTTATTATGGAAGAATGTACTACAATAGCCCCTGGGTGAGCACCAGGACCCAACCAACTTATACATGAATGTAAGTAAATGTCTGAAGTAACCAAGTGCTCAAGGTATTCAAGGTATCCAATAACTAAATATCTTGCAAATACGAACACACCACTGAGGCTGGACGAACACCCAAAACTATCATCTTTAAATCTTAAACCTCAAACTGAAATTTTCCCCGAAAGTCTGCTTTGAACCAAACAACAATTTAGCTTAATTAGTCAAGTCTGACTACCTTGAGCATTGAGCTCTTTCAAAGGTTTATCTCTGTGGGCTCAATTGACAAGAGCAACTCGAAAGGTTAGATGAGAAGTTTAGGGGGCAGAGTTTATGTGAACAGTGGTAAATTGCAAAAGCGAGAATGATTACACAACTTAAAGAACGTCAACAATGTCACTGAATTGTACATGTAGAATTTCTTGAAATGACGTATTCTTTGCTGTGTATATTTTCACCAAAATATACATATATATATTTTTTAAAGGACAGGATTGAAAACAGGCACATAATGGGAGTTACCTTTGGAGACATCAGATACACCAGGACATAAGGTTTCATGCATTGCGTCATGCAATGTTTCCAGAACTTGCTCGCTCAGCTCCGACAGCTCCTGCACGTTCGCCACTCGGAACGCTGTGGCACTGTTGGACGCTATCTTCCCAACCTCCTCTGAGTCGATATTCCTCACACCCACCGCAAAAACCTTGACACCTCTCTGGGTGAGCACCTGGCTCGCCTCCTGAGCGTCCTCCACTGACTTGCCTCCTGTGATCACAAACGCAATCTGCGGGACTCTCTGGTCCAGGCGGCTCCCCGCCTCAGGCACGAAGTGGTTCAGCCGCAGGTGCTCAATGCCCACTTTGGTGTTGGCATGTCGTCCCCCTTTGTAGACCACTTTGTTGATGGCGTCAATAATCTGCTCCTTGGTGGAAAAGTCCTTCAGGAAGAACTCATCCGTGGGGTCAGAATTGTACTGGACTAACCCCACCTGGATGGAGTCACCCCCTTCATAAACCGTGTCCACAATTTCAGACACAAAACGGAGCACTTCCTGGAAACTGTCCCTCTGGAAATTGATGGAACCATCCAACAGGAACACGATGTCTGCTTTCTTTTTCTCTAAACATGATTAAAAGGGGAGTGGGAACAAATGTGGTTTCCATTTAAAAAAAAAAATGAATATACAAAAGGTAAATTAAACTAATGAAAACAAGGCATTCCGATAAGTTATTGACATTAAAACCTTCTCTCTATCCCATGCTTTTCTAGTTCTTGAATTCACAGCCCTTATCAAAAAGTTCTATAAAGGTGTAAGGGTTAATTGCAGACTCATTGGTTTTCAGTACTGGACAGAAGCTTTGAAGTCAGCCACCCCATGCCCTGATGTACATGTCCTTAAGGTCAGCATATGCCCGAAAAATAATGTTAAAGCCAAGGAGGTAAATGATCATCTAAACAAAAAGGGAAGGAAACATGAGATCTCAGTGAAACTGAGCCCCAGTAATTCCTGGCAGTGCAACAGTATCCCAGGAATTCGATAGGGAACTGGATTCAATGGTCCATGATCTTGAGTGTTTCAGGGAATGTCACTACACCCTTTCCTTCTGGTCAAACATAAGTGATGGTCTCCAGCCAGGATGAGGGGAGATGTGATAGAGGCAGTACACGAAAGGGCTGGAGAAGCAGGTGGGAAAATGAGAAGGGGACCCCATGAGTCTTTGAAGGAATAAGTGCTAGTGTGTTGAAAGCCTCATGGCAGCCTTCTGGAAATCAGTGGTGTTTGGGACTGATTTCCTAATTATAATCATGAAATTGAGGCTGGAGCAGAGAGGAGGGGAGATCAGGAGATGGTATAAGAAGGGCCATAATTAAGAGATAGAGAAGCAATGACAGGGTTAAACAGGAATACAAAGTACAGCTCCTCCCTGGGAAACCAAACATAATCGTTTGCTTTGGATGTTGCGTGGCCATCATCTAGAGGAAGGCCAAGAAGACACGGGGTTAAAGAAGAGATGTGGGCTGGAGGAGGACTTCCATTTGCTCTTGGCAGCCCCAAAAGTTAAAACCAGTGAAGTGGGGTAGAAGCTTTAGGTGGACAGTTCCCCCAGGGTGTTGCTTCCTAACGGTCAGACCTGTCCAGGAAGGAGTGGTGCCTGGCCATGCTGGATGTCCCACCGCTGGGCATAGGCTGATCTCACGGTCATGCCCAACAGGGCGTGAGGTGGCTGACATCAAAGATTCTGCCCAATTCTGAAAGCCAATGAGTCTGTGATTAACCCTTAATATATCTTTATAGAGCTTTTTGATAAAGGGATGAAAGAATCAATGACCACACACTTCGTGGGTTATCTTTTCTTCTACAATTTCTCTGGGTTATATTTCTGGTATTTAATTTCTATCTGCAGAAACAACCCTGAGAGAAGAAAAATATTAAAAAGAATGCTAGTTATTTTCATTTCAAATCTAAATTTAAATATTAATTACATTAATCTTTGATATACATTTTAAGTTAATTAAATTCGTGTTTAATTTAAAAAACAATCTTTTCAATTATCCTTAAAAAATGGATATCACAGTCTGCAGTCACAGGCCACACAGCTCATACCTGGCCGTGGGGGTGAAGGTGTATCCACTCCCTGAGGTGCAGGCGTGGCTCCGGAGGGTCCGAATGAGTTTATAACCCTGTCTTCTATGTTGGGAAGCTCTCTAAACTCTCGCACGGTGAAGACCAGCCTGGGGTTGTTGGTGATGGTCTGCAGCTCAGCTCTGTCGATGTTGCGGTCTCCGACTCCCAAGCTCACAATCCCAGAGGAGCTTATCACCTGTGAAAACCTGGAAACATCATCCTGGGATTTTCCGCCAAGAAACAAGACTAGGTGTTGGGGCACACCGTCTTCTATCCTGCTTCCAGCCGACTTCACAAAGAGATTTCTTGCCACAAATTCCAGGGCTTGGCCAGTGTTCAGCGGAGAGCCTCCTTTGAACCTCAGGCGACGTATGGCATCAAGCACAGTGGCCTGGGATTTATAGGTCTTCAGGTAGAACTCGGGAAAGACCTCGTTGCTGAACTGCACCAGACCGATTCTCACCTTGCTGGGGCCAATGTTGAGTCTTCGAACAATCCTGATAACAAAGTCTCGAATGTGTGCAATGCCGTCAGTCTTAACACCGTCAGAACTATCAATTAGGAAGACGATGTCTGCAGCGTCGCTCTCAATAGCTGAGGATAGAAGAGAGAAGACAGGAAACTGCAGTACATGACTAGCCCTCATCTGCTTTTGTCTCTGCATTTTGCATTACATTCTGAACTTTGTTTCATATTCTCACCATAGCATCAATAAACATGAAAATTATATCTTGATATGCATGTATTGTTTATCTCTTGGGCTTTTTAAAATTCATCATTAAAAAATTGGACCTTCTTCACCAAAACAATTTCCACTTCTTGAAATAGTTTACGTTCTCCAAAGCTTTCCGAGTTTATTTTAATTTTGACTTTGTGGTCTGGGTTACCACTAATTTTTTGAAAAAATAAGCAACATTTAGAAACGAATTCTGTATTACAGTAGTATACATAATCATGAGCTGTTACTACCGGAAGGATCAAGACCTCTTGGACCAACATCTTTGTTCTACAAAAGACAGGGGTAGATGAGGCCAAAAGAGCCTGAGTGGCTTGTCCAAGATACCACTTTGCTAGTGACACCCAAATGTCCAGCCTCTGGCCCAACATGCCATGACATCTCTCCAGCCTTCACCACCACCCTGTCCCAACCCATCAGGGGCAGGGTGCTCACAGTACAATACTATATGCACCAAGTCACAGTAGAGCTTCCCAGGGGTTTGTTTCATAGTATTTCTTTTTGCTCACTTATCTCCAGTATTTACACAAATATTTTATTTTCATTATTATTTCCCCTATTTTCTTTATGTGAATCCATTTTTAACTATAAAATCAACCCTGAACTCCTGAGAAAGATGAGCCCTTGTTTTCCTACTAGCTAGAATCCAAGGTTCTTCTCAGATGCCATTTTATTGGGCTACTCATAGGTTGCCACTCAACAAATTCCAGCTTATCTTTTGTCTCCTAAATCACTGGGCTTTTTGTAACAGCAATGCAGCACAGCAAAAGCTCAGCAGGTCATGTCACTGAGAAAGAGAAAAGCAGCCTCAGACATTTGGAAGCCGGCCTGGCTCACCCAGCCAGACATTGGGTTCTCCTGTTCAACTGAAACACTTTCACATCAACATCAGACTAGACCACTCTGGGACCATGATGGACTGAGACAAAAATGAGACCACTTTGTAACCTTATCTGAACACAGATACAAGGAACATTGTCCAAACCACAAAAAATAACTAAACACCATCCTGTACAGTCTAATATGGATGACTGCTGCTTCTTTACCAATTAGAGCTTTAACCTTGCTCTAGACTTTCCCCCTTCTAGATAAGATTTATTAAAATAACAAATCTTAGAATTATCTCCACTTTTTGACAGTATCCAATCCAAGGCAAAGTCCTATTTCTTTAAACCGTCCGCAAAATCATCTACCGCAAGCCCCAATCCTATCTTCAGTCCTTTATAACAGTCTCTTACTGAGAAACCCTATGGTTAACCACGGTGCGCATTCTCCCAATCTGTTCAACCGTGGGTATGTCCTAACGGTTTTTCACTGGAGAGCATTGACCACGTAAAAGGGAAGGAGCACTACCAGGTGTCCCTTTATTTTAACTTAACATGATGGAAATCTTGGTGGCGTAGTGGTGAAAAGTTAGGCTGCTAACCAAAAAGGACTGCAGTTCGAATCCACCAGGTGCTCCTTGGAAACCCTATGGGGCAGTTCTACTCTGTCCTGTAGAGTTGCTATGAGTCGGAATTGACTTAACAGCAATGAGTTTATCACGACTTCCATGGCCCTTGAGACTGTTATTTCTTATATCAAAAGCATTCAGAGAAAAAAGCAAATCTTACCTGGAGGAGGATAACGCGTGCTGGCGAGGATACGTTGAATTTGCTCAGAAGTTAGGGTCGTGATGGGAGTAAGCAGTTTCTGCTCCAAGCTGGGCAGCTCCCTGAAGGTGCTCACAGAGAACACATATTCAGGGCTAAGAGAGATCTTAACCAGCTCCTCCTGGTCTACATTCCTTGCAATGGTAAAAGGTGCCACCCCAAACTGCTTGATCTCTGCTGCCGAGTCATCCACCTGGTCATCAGACTTCCTGGATAAGATGAGGACCAGGAATTGAGGGACACCCTCTTCGATGCGGCTTCCCAGTGGCCTCTTGAAGATGTTCTTTGACACATACTCCAGGGCCCCCCCAACGTTGACTTGTCTGCCACCCTTGGGCCTCAGCCGCCTCACAGCATTCTGCACCTCATCCTTGCTGGAGTGGGCATTCAGCAGAAACTCCACTTTGGGGTCCTCACTGAACTGGATAACTGCAACCCGGGTGGTGTCAAAGCCCACATCCAGGTAGTCGACCAGCCTTTCGATGAGAGTGCGGATGTACTGAAACTCAGGTCCAGCACTTTGAGATCCATCAATGAGGAAGACCACATCCTTCTTGTTGCCAACACCTGTAAGTCAAACGTTATCACAGGCTTCACCTTCACTGACACAAAATTCTTAGCATTACTGGACCACCTCCCAGTTTGTCACACAGAGTTGCCACCTGACAGGCAAGGGGTCCTAGTAACAAGTATTATATGTAAAATGCCAGTCAATAGAGTGAAAACAGAATGAGGCCTGGACATCTCAAAGAATGCCAGTGGTCAGACTCCATGCCTGAACACAGAGGCTGATGGCTGGATCTACAAGGGGGAGGTTGGAACCCATGTCCCTTCCAACATCTATCCGTAACGCTTTATGCGGAGCTAGGGAGTTGGAATTATAAGCTAAGTACATGCCCCTCTCTGAGACTTTGATTTGGCCAAATGCATAAATCCTAGCCTCCCTCTGAGCTTCTGCCATTTCCGGCCACCAAGGCCAAATAAGGCATGTGGTTCCTCATTTTTCACGTAACTCTATTTTTCATCCATACAGCAGAAGAAACAAAATTGAGAACTTTTTGTGCCCCATCATCCAAACAAGTAGACCCAGATGATTACAAAGACCAAGGAACCAAAGAACCCCCTCTCTACCTGGACTTGGTGGGAGGACTGGTCGCAATCTGTCCAGCTCTTTGCGGTTGAGCTGGATCACTCTCTCAGAGACAAGCTGGTTGATGGTCCCCAGATCCTGGAAGGTGGGGATGGCCACGGCAAAGTCTGGGATGAAGGAGATGGTCTGCATCTCCGAGATGTCAGCGTTCCCGATGCCAATGCCGATGGGTACTGCCCCTCCCCTCTTGAGGACCACTGAAGGGCCCTGCACGTCATCTCCAGACCTGTCAGCCGTGAGAACAATCAGAAGCTGGGGGACGCCTTCTGCAATCCTGCTGCCCACAGAGCTGGTGAGGATATTCCTCAGGACAAACTCCAGGGCTGCCCCGGTGTTGGGAGTCGGCCCCCCCAGAAGGGTCAGCCTGCGTATAGCGTTGACAACGCCCTGCTGGTCCGTGTACGAATTCAGGTAGAACTCGGGCCTGGTCCGGTCACTGTACTGCACCACCGCCACGCGTACCCGATCTTGGCCCACATCCAGGCTCTCCACCAGTCTCTGGACAAACTCTTTCAACAGGGGGAAACCACTCCTGACGCCCTCGGAGCCGTCAATCAGAAAGACCACGTCCTTTTCACCTGAAACTGAGATGAAGACTTTGCTGACTCACACAGGTCAGAAAAGTGACAGTTTCATACCAAGTGTGGCCACCTAAACGGCCCCAAAGAGGGAAGGATGGAAGCAGAGTTCAGAGGGGAGGGAAGATGCTACACCACTGGATTTGAGGATGGAGGAAGGGGCCACAAGCCAAGGAATGTGAGTGACCTTGAGAAGCTGGAAAAGGCAAGGAAACGGCTTCTCCCCCAGAGCCTTCAGAAAGAACACAAGCCTGCTGACACCTCGATTTTAGCCTGGGGAGGCAGGTTTTGGATTTCCGTCCTCCAGAACTGTAAGATAATAAATTTGTGTTGTTGTAAGGCACCCAGTTTGCGGTCTTGTTACAGCAGCAGTAGGAAACTAACGCATCAATACACAGCCCTTTTCTTTCAGAACTTTCCAGTGCTTAAATAGCGCTGTCCTACTAACCTTCAGCAGTGCGCTCAAGAAAATTCTTTTCTTTCTTAGTTGGGGAGAGATACTAGATGGCAGAGCCAACAGAGACACTGCCATTTCATCGATGGGACATTGAGGTTCCAAGTGATCTGCTGCAAGTCACAAGTGAATCGGTGGGGAAAAATGTAAACCAGATCTCCGGGGTAAAATCCAAAACCAACAGTGAACGTGTCCAGCAGTCAATGTAGACTCTGTAGATGCCCAGTTTTTAACCAAAAGGATCATATGCAAAGTTAAACATTCTTTTTACTGCAGTTTTGTCCCCAAACGAGAAGTGGCTAAACACAAAGCCATGGTAACGTGCACTCGCAGTTGGAGACCTTAACCCAGTGTCTGTGACGGGAGTTTCCTTGCTCCTCTAGTGCTTCCTGATGTTGAGGAGCGGAGCACAGGGGTTAAACACGGCGAACGGGAACCCTCGCTGGGAACTCAGACTCCCTTAAAGGCGCTGGGGCTCAGGGAGACCGTCGTAGCTATAATGGCACCACTGTATGTGTGCGCTTTTATTAGGCGCGTAGGAAAAGCTGTGTTGTGAAAAGGAGGATTTTTAATCACTGATATGTCTACATCTTTTTAATGTGTCTTATTGTAAAATATTCCGATGTCCTTTAAAATAACCATCCCGATTATCCTGTTTTAGCTAGGGATCAGAAAGAGTGTCAAAAACCAATATAGATTTAAAAAAAAAAAAAAAGAAAGAAAACCCTTGACAGCAAGTCGATTCTGACTCATGGCGGCCCAATGTGTTACAGAGTAGAACTGCTCCAAAGGGTTTCTTGGCTGTGATCTTTACAGAAGCAGATGGTCAGAGAATCAAAGCGGGGGGAAGAAAGCAACTCATATTCTATTGTTACTGCAGAAACCACATATTAAATCGGCCTTCCCTGTCAACCCACGGAGGGCTGCTTCTGTCTGAGGACTTGGAGCCAGCAACCTACCCCAGCTCATGCATTGCAGAACTGGGCTGCAGAAGCCATACCTGGTGTTGGTGCCCCGCCATGCACTGTCTTTATGAGGTTCACGATCTGGGGCTGGAGCTCGCCAATCTTGGGAAGCGATTCAGCAGCCAGAATGAATGCAGGAGACGGCACTAGCTGCTCTAACTCTGCAGGGTCTGCGTTCTTGGCTTGGAGGATGAAAGGCACCACGGAGCTCTGTCTCAGGTTATTGGCGGGCCCATCAAAGCGGTCGGATGACCTCCCAGCCACCAACAGCACTAGGAACTGAGGCACTGCGTCCTCGACCCGGCTCCCAGCTGACTTCACAAAGATGTGTTGCTGCGCATAGTCTAGGGCGTAGCCCAGGTTGAGGGCTTTGCCTGTCTTGATCTTCATCCTCTTCACTAGGTTCAGGATCTCGGGCTTACTCTGGTGCTCATTGAAACGGGACTCCACCCTGACATCATCGCTGTACTGAGCCACCGCAATCCGGGTCCCGTCAGGCTTCACGTTCAGCTCATCGATGACCTTATGGAGGAAGTCTCGGACAGCTGGGAACTGGCCCACAAGATTGGCTGAGCCATCAAAGAGGAACAGGATGTCTCGCTTGCTCTCTACAACAAAAGTGGATGAGGACATGATGAAAGAAGAGAGATTAGCAGGCACCAAACCAACTTCAGCCCAGCACCACTGGCACTTGATAATGAGTGTTTGCGAAATGCATCTGAAGACCACTGTACCAGCAAGAAGAGAGAGAACCACCCCAGCTGTCACTCAAAGGTCTTATTTCAACGCAGTGCATGTTTGCAAAGCAATAGGATGGCTAGCTCAGTCTATCCAATCGGGCGCTATGCTTCATCAACAAAGCGAGCCAAGGAAAGCAACCCACAGAGCTCTGTTCTTGCGTTGGGTGGCAATCACACTAGGAGAAGAGTCAGATTGTTACAAACAAAACTATTGAAAATGTGATGCTCATGGTACTGGTGCTAAAAAATTTGACCTCCATGTCTCGTGATAAAGACTGACGTAGGTTAAGCACCCAAGCATAACTGAATGGCCACGTTTCTGCTCTAATTGGATCATGGTTTTATTAAATGTGAATTTATGGATTAGAACCTAAAATAGTGCCTGCCATTGCTCTGCAGGCTAGGTCCTCTCTCAGTGTGTGTCACTTTTCTGTAGCAAGACGACAGAAAGCATGAGCAGCGACCCACAGGAGGCTACCCAGTGCACTGTGATTGTTATTTTCAGTTCATGCAGTTCTCAGAACTACTGTGATTGGGCTTCAATTGGCTCAGTTTTGCTACCCATCTGTGTGACATCAGGGCTGGTAGACCTAATGCTTCATGTCTCTCTGCTCTATAATTTTGAAAAAAATCTAAGCTTCTTTTGGAAACCTTTTTACTATTGCATAAAGATACAGCCTTTGTTGAGCTTATAACAAATAACTTGCTAGATACAGTGGATCTCGAACATAAAAATATCATATAAAGAAAATAAGTTCAATGTTTAAATGGCTTCAATGCATACTCATGTATGAAAGAGATGAGTCTTTCTCATTTCCATCATATCCATCTGGATTTGAACTCCAGAATCTTGACAGGGTTTGGAGCAAAAAATAAAACAAAAAAAACAAAAGTTTCTGTGTAAAGAGTGGGACAACATGGCGGCAGAGCATAAGCCGAATCGGCTACTCTTGCTTTCATCAACGAATACCCTAAAGCGTGTTCTAGAGAAAACCAAACCCATTGCTGTCGAGTCGATTTTGACTCATAGCAACCCTATAGGACAGAGTAGAACTGCCCCATAGGGTTTCCAAGGCTGTATCCTTTACAGGAACAGATTGCCACATATTTCTCCTGAAGAGCAGCTGGTGGATTTGAACCGCCAACCTTTGGGTCTAAAGACAGAGAATCTCAACTTGCTGGTACAGTGTCTCACCACCCATTCAAAGGATTTACGACACTCTTAGGTTCAGATTGGTCAACTGTCCTCCAGGGAGGTGGCTGAGGAGGGAGAGGGAGCCCGCGCGCAGTAAGGTGGGTTTACCTGGCTGGGCGAGTGGAACTTCTTCCACACCTCCACTAACATATGTGGTTAGGGGCTGAATCAGCTGCTGAGGCAGAGCTGGCAGGGAGCTGAAATCATCCATGAGATACACCAGGCTCGGGTTAAAAGCAATCTGCTCAAGCTCGGCCTTATTCGCCTGGCTAGTGCCCACGCAAAAGGTCAGCACGCCTGCGCGCGCTAGCGCATTGGCAGCTTGCAAATAGGAGTCCTCAGACTGCCCGGCTGTAAGCAGAAGCAGGAGCTGCGGCACGTGTTCATGGATCCTGCTGCCGCCAGCTTCGGTGAAGTGGTTGGCATGCACAAAGCTCAGGGCCGAGCCCGTGTTCAGGCCTGAGCCCCCCTTGAACTGCAGCTGCCTCAGATGGGCCAGCACATCTGACTTTGTCTGGTATGTGTCTAGAGAGAACTCCGTTACAGGGGTGTCACTAAATTGCACTAAACCAATTCGAATATTGTCATGTCCGACATCAAGGCCGTTAACTAGGTTCATTACAAAGTCACGAACATAAGGGAAGTTGGCTTTTCCAACGTTGAGTGATCCATCCAAAAGAAAGATGAGATCCCTTTTGTTTACACGAACTGCAGTGGAGCACAGAAAACAGAGTGAGACATACATGACCCGGAAGGTCTTCCCATGTGTGCACACAACACATGCACACATGCCAACATTGAGCACACAGAGACAACCAGGGTGGCAAAGCATGTCCATCTCGTAAAATATGGCAGGCAGCTGCATATTTTCTTCCAGTGTTGGCTCGTGTCGGTGAGGCATGTGGCTAGCCAGGGTGGCTCTCACAGAGATGCAGTGCCAAAGTTCGCATTTTTGCAACCAACCAAAATGATCGGAATCCTTGAAACTGAACATTCCTCCCCTGGAAATGGAATCCACAAGTGTGCTGTGCCTTCCCACCTCACTCATACATGTGGCCATGGTCACGGCCACCTGTGCAGTGCACAGCTGGATCCTACAAACTGAGAAGAACTCTCTACCTACAGCTTAAAAACTATTTGCCCAAAACCAAAAAACAGCTGCCATCAGGTCGATTCTGACTCGTGGCGACCCCATGTGTGTCAGAGTAGAACTCTGCTCCACACGGTTTTCAATGGCTGATTTTTTGGAATTAGATTCCCAGGCCTTTCTTCTGATGTGCCTCTGGGTGGGCTCGAACCCCCAACCTTTTGGGTAGCAGCTGAGCACATTAACCCTTTACACCAATCAGGGACTCCCAGTTTACCCAAGTCACCAGGAGATCCCTTAAGGCTTAAAAATAAATAAATGAAAGCAGTGTCTTCTGACTTTGAAGTATTCCCAGCACCTTCCAATTTGTCATTCTCCACTGGTATTCTTGTCCTTTTGGGAGTCCTAGCATTACTAGGTAATAACAAAGAGGGCCCTATGGGAATTTTCCCAGCACCTTCCAATTTGTCATTCTCCACTGGTATTCTTGTCCTTTTGGGAGTCCTAGCATTACTAGGTAATAACAAAGAGGGCCCTATGGGAATTTTCCCAAGGGGTGATTAAAATACAGAGACTATTTGATTTGCCTGACTGAGGTCACACATATGGAGAATAAAAAGTATAAGCCCCAAATTAGTGTGTTTCCCCCAACACATCTAACACGAGCCCTTAAATTTTTCATTTCCGATTTCTTTCCTGATGCCTCACTAAAATTTAGATCTCACAACTAATTTTACCTTATGTTCTATCAAGTGGAAACCCTGGTGGCGTAGTGGTTAAGTGCTATGGCTGCTAACCATGAGGCTGGCAATTCGAATCCACCAGGTGCTCCTTGGAAACTCTATGGGGCAGTTCTACTCTGTCCTATAGGTTCGCTATGAGTCAGAATTTGCTTGACAGCAGTGGGTTTTGGTTTGGGTTCTATCAAGTTGAACTTTGGCTACAAAAGTGAGTGTTAGAAGTTTTAAAGAAGGAAAAACAATTAGAGTGAGGATTTAGGAAGACCAGAAAGTCTCAAGAGAACACATGCTTCCATGCAACATAGTTCATGCATCGAACGATCCTACAGAAACTTGTGGGGTGGAAAGGTTTGTTTCTGTGAGATTCATCTTCATTAAGGACGGTGATTTTTACATATTCAATTCACAAGCCCATAGACCTTGACACTGACTTAAAAACAACATTTCATTGATCATCATATCACATGAGGGATTTGAAGAACCACCAGGTAAGTGATCTTCACACCCATTCATTCAACATGCTTTCTTACAGGATGAAATCCCTTAAAGAGAAAAGAGGCAGGTTGAAATCGGAGGGCACTATGTCCTATCCTAGCCAGGTTTGGCCTTTGAAGTAGACTCAGGACAAGGAGAGAGGCTAAATCCTGACAGTGGAGAGAGGAGGGGGGCAGGAGTCACCGTACAAACAGAACAGCACTGGGGACTGACCAGGGATAAGAGCTGAAGTGACCACCTCGGCCACACACCTCAGCAATAGGTGGTCCTAGGTCCTACCATCTAAGTCTCACATCATTCTTACCGTAGGACATTTTAAGTCGTACAGCTTTCAAATCAGGGTAGAAGAGAACCTGAAACACATCTTGTTATTGCTGTGGTTTTCATCATTTAACAGTTGTCTGTGTTAGGTGCTTGTTAGCTAAACACAAATAAAACTCTTTTTTTTTTTTTTCTCAAAGCTTCTGCCTCAAGACCACCCTATTGCTTATCTGATGCTGCCCCCACCATACCTTCAGTGGTTCCAGAGAGGGTCCTGAGGGGCGCCAGCAAGCTGGGCAGCATGCCCTGCAAAGGGGCAACCCGGAACTCTGCGGGGACGAACACCAGGGAGGAGTCGAAAGCAATCTCTTCCAGCTCAGCCTGATCGGCAGCCTTGTTTCCAATGGCGAAGGCCATGATGCCGTTTGTCTTCAGCTCCTGGGCAGGCTGGCTGACCCCATCTAGGGACTTACCGCCTATGATCAACACCAAGAGCTTAGGCACCTTCTCTGCAGCCCGGTAGCCAACCGCACTAGTGAACAGGTTGTTGCGGACAAAGTCCAGTGCCGAGCCCACATACAGGCCCGAGCCATTTAGGGGCTTCATTCTCCGCACGGTGTTCATAACTTCCCTTTTACTGGGGTAGGTATTAAAATAAAACTCAGGCCTTACAGTGTCTGCAAATTGAGCCACTGCCACCTGGATAAGATCCTGTCCAATCTCCAGCCTCTGGATGACCTTGGCAATGAAGTCGCGGATTGCATTGAAGTTGGCCAGTCCCAGTGCAGAGGAGCCATCTACGAGGAAGACTATGTCCCTCTTGTTGACTTCAACGACTGCAGGTAGCAACATGACACAGTGAGAAGGAGGGCCTTACCAGTCACCCTCAACAATGACTCTCTACAGAGATAGCCCCA